>NC_091958.1:16556562-16892817 GCF_031021105.1 Erythrolamprus reginae | reverse complement strand
CATGAACATTCATGGAAATTAATTGATTTTTTTTTCTTTGCAATTTGGAAACAAAACAGGATTCATGAGAATGGTTGAGAGTGAGAATTTTATAAGAATTTATCATGAAAAGAATTAATATTGAGTGCAACACTAGTTCAACCTACTCATTATTTTATTTATTTATTTATTTTATTTATTTATTTTGTCCAATAGCACAATGAGGGTTTTAGTGAGTATATATATATATATATGTGTGTGTGTGTGTGTGTGTGTGTGTGTGTGTGTGTGTATGTATGTATGTATGTATGTATGTATGTGTGTATATATATATATATATATATATATATATATATATATATATATATATATACACACCCACACACACCCACACACACACATAGTAAAATACATGATGAAGGTTATAGAGGAGATACTCATAGTAAAATATATCTAAGAAAGAATAGAACAGAAGATATGGTAATAGAACATATCAATGAAAGAATAGAAGAAGAGATATAGGAATAGAAAAAAGGTATAGGAGATATAGGAGAGCAATAGCACAGGGGACGGAAGGCACTCTAGTGCACTTGTACTCACCCCTTACTGACCTCTTAGGAATCTGGGTAGGTCAACCATAGATAATCTAAGGGTACACTAGGTTGACTCAGCCTTCCATCCTTCCAAAGTGAATAAAATGACCTTGATTGTTAAGGGGCAATATGCCGACTCTTTAAACCACTTAGGACTATAAAGCACTATGAAGTGGTATGCAAGTCTTGGTGCTATTGCTATTGCAATTCTCTAGAACAGTGATGGTGAACCTATGGCACAGGTGGCTCATGGAGCCATATCTGCTGGCATGCAAGCCGTTGCCCTAGCTCAGCTCCAGTATATGTGTGTATTGGCCAGCTGTTCTTTGACACCACACAGAGTCTCCGGGAGAGACTCCAGTGGGATAGGGGAGGGTGTTTTTACCTTCCCCAAACTCCAGAGAAGCCTTTGTAGCCTGGGAAGGGCGAAGCACAAGCCTACTGGGCCCACCAGAAGTTGGGAAACAGGGTGTTTCTGGCCTCCAGAGGACCTCCGGGAGGTAGGGGAAGCTGTCTTCACCCTCCCCAGGCATTGAATTATTGGTGTGGGCACTCGTGCATGTGCGATAATGCACACACATGTTGTTTTGGCACCCGAAGGGAAAAAAGGTTCTCCATCACTGCACTAGAAGAAGTAAATGTGTTCATTTGCTGTGGATCAACTGTAGGTTTGTCTTGGGACTTTTTGAATGGAAGTGCTTTGACTCCATGGGACACAGCAGTCTGAATTATATAGACCATTGGTTTAATTTGTTGGTTCTTATAATCATAATATTTTTCTGTGTATATATTTTGTCAAATCATTTTTGATCTCCTTCGGATGATTTTCTTTCTCTGAACACATTAAAAGGAAAGACTAATAATCATTTTAATCTGATTCAAAATTAATTGATGTCAATACAGACTTTGCTTTGCTATGTTTAGGCATATTTGCACAACACATTTAAGCAGGTGATGGGAGAGCATGCTGTGTCAACTCCGAAGCCCAGATAACTAGCCTACTTAATTAACCTTGAAGATCCTGGCTTTCTTGGAGGGGGTTGTGCAAGCAAACAGTCTCTAGTTTATAATTTTCTATGTTGTGCATCTGCCTAACCTGAAAGATAACTGTTCCTTTTATTGGCTTTAATCAAGTCTAATTCTTAATGAGGCTCAAACAAATGTGCTGTCTCTAGACACTCAGTTGCTGACAACTCTTCCCAGGAAAGTTTTTGCAACTTGGGTACCAGTTTTGTTCAAAAGTCTTCTTGTAGTCACTCATGCCTGGATCATGTCATGTGTAAACTAGGGCAATACCCTTTGCAGGGGGCTAGTCTTGAAAACCACTTGGAATCTACAGCTAAATGCAAACCGGTCTTAAACTTGACTGCAGAAAATGCAACTTCAGCAAGTTGGGGAGCCCTTGCAGAGTAGTGCCGAGGATTTTAACACGTTTTTCGCTGATAAAGTCACTCGGATCCGGGCCGACCTCGACTCCAATTGTAAAACAGAGTCGACTGACAACGAGTCAGTCGAGGTGACTGGGGCACGTACTTGTCCACCTGTCTGGGAAGAGTTTGATCTGGTGACACCTGATGAAGTGGACAAGGCCATTGGAGCTGTGAGTTCCGCCACCTGTTTACTGGATCCGTGTCCCTCCTGGTTGGTTTCGGCCGGCAGGGAGGTGACACGGAGCTGGGCCCAGAAGATTACCAACGCTTCCTTGGGGAGGGGAGTTTTTCCATCATTCTATAAAGAAGCGCTCGTGCGCCCCCTCCTCAAGAAGCCCTCCCTGGACCCAGCTGTGCTTAACAACTATCGTCCAGTCTCCAACCTTCCCTTTATGGGGAAGGTTGTCGAGAAGGTGGTGGCACTCCAGCTCCAGCGGTCCTTGGAAGAAGCCGATTATCTAGGTCCCCAGCAGTCGGGTTTCAGGCCCGGTTACAGCACGGAAACCGCTTTGGTCGCGTTGATGGATGATCTCTGGCGGGCACGGGACAGGGACTTATCCTCTGTCCTGGTGCTCCTTGACCTCTCAGCGGCTTTCGATACCATCGACCATGGTATCCTTATGCACCGGCTGGAGGGGTTGGGGGTGGGAGGCACTGTCCTTCAGTGGTTCTCCTCCTACCTCTCTGGCCGGTTGCAGTCGGTGTTAGTGGGGGGGTCAGAGGTTGATTCCTAGGTTTCTCCCTTGTGGGGTGCCTCAGGGGTCGGTCCTCTCCCCCCTGCTATTCAACATCTACATGAAACTGCTGGGCGAGATCATCCAAGGACATGGGGTGAGGTATCATCAATATGCGGATGATACCCAGCTTTACATCTCCACCCCATGCCCAGTCAACGAAGCGGTGGAAGTGATGTGCCGGTGCCTGGAGGCTGTTGGGGCCTGGATGGGTGTCAACAGACTGAAGCTCAACCCGGATAAGACGGAGTGGCTGTGGGTTTTGCCTCCCAAGGACAATCCCATCTGTCCGTCCATCACCCTGGGGGGGGGGAATTATTGACCCCCTCAGAGAGGGTCCGCAACTTGGGTGTCCTCCTCGATCCACAGCTCACATTAGAAAAACATCTCTCAGCTGTGGCGAGGGGTCGTTTGCCCAGGTTCGCCTGGTGCACCAGTTGCGGCCCTATCTGGACCGGGACTCATTGCTCACAGTCACTCATGCCCTCATCACCTCAGGTTCGACTACTGTAATGCTCTCTACATGGGGCTACCTTTGAAAAGTGTTCGGAAACTTCAGATCATGCAGAATGCAGCTGCGAGAGCAGTCATGGGCTTACCTAGGTATGCCCATGTTTCACCATCACTCCGCAGTCTGCATTGGCTGCCGATCAGTTTCCGGTCACAATTCAAAGTGTTGGTTATGACCTTTAAAGCCCTTCATGGCATTGGACCAGAATATCTCCGAGACCGCCTCCTGCCGCACGAATCCCAGCGACCGATTAGGTCCCACAGAGTGGGCCTTCTCCGGGTCCCGTCAACTAAACAATGTCGGTTGGCGGGCCCCAGGGGAAGAGCCTTCTCTGTGGTGGCACTGACCCTCTGGAACCAACTCCCCCCAGAGATTAGAACTGCCCCTACTCTTCCTGCCTTCCGTAAACTCCTTAAAACCCACCTTTGCCGTCGGGCATGGGGGAACTGAAACATCTTCCCCTGGGCATGTTTAATTTATATATGGTATGCTTGTGTGTATGTCTGTTAGTATATGGGGTCTTTTTAAAATCTTTAATATTTTAAATTGTCAAATTATTTATGATTTGTTTCCACGTGTTGTGAGCCGCCCCGAGTCTTCGGAGAGGGGCGGCATACAAATCTAAGTAATAAATAAATAAATAGATAGATAGATAGATAGATAGATAGATAGATAGATAGATAGATAGATAGATAGATAGATAGATAGATAGATAGATAGAGTGATCAATGCCTGGAATGCATTGCCCGACTCTATGGTTTCTTCACCAAACCCCAAAAACTTTAACCTTAGATTGTCTACAGTTGACTTCTCCCCATTTCTTAGAGGTCTGTAAGGGACGTGCATAAGCACATCATTGTGTCTACCGTCCCTGTCCTATTGTCCTTTTTTATCATTACTTTTTACTTACATTATCCTATACATGTTTGACAAATAAATAAAATTAAATAAATGAATGAATGAATGAATGAATAAACAAACAAATAAATAAATAAATAAATAAATAAATAAATAAATAATGCAGCATCATGGACATTGATGGGGAAGCCTTTTTATGCTTTTGCAAAACCTTGTTTCATGATCATCATTGGTTGCCAGTTGGCTTTTGAGTGTAATTAAAGATTCTGGATATTTTCTATAAATACCTAAACAGGTATTAGGTAGTAGACTCACCTGTCTATTTTCTTACAATCCCACATGTCACCTGTTTGAAGGAGGACACACTTGTTCAGTTTCAATTGTTAGACTAGTCTTTAATTGGCCTTTATTTTATCTTTCTACAAAAAAGATATTGATAAAATTGAACAGGTCCAAAGACGGGATACAAAAATGGTGGAAGGTCTTAACCATAAAACTTATCAGGAAAGACTTGATGAACTCCATCTGTATAGTCTGGAGGACAGAAGGGAAAGGGAGGACATGATCGAAACATTTAAAGATGTTAAAGGGTTAAATAAGGTTCAGGAGGGAAGTGTTTTTAATAGGAAAGTGAACACAAGAACAAGGCGGCACAATCTGAGGTTAGTTGGGGAAAAGATCAGAAGCAACGTGATGCTTGGAACAAACTTCCAGCAGACGTGGTTGGTAAATCCACAGTAACTGAAACGTGCCTGGGATAAACACATATCCATCCTAAGATAAAATACAGGAAATAGTATAAGGGCAGACTAAATGGACCATGAGGTCTTTTTCTGCCGTCAATCTTCTACGTTTCTATGTTTCTTAGTTTATTAGTCTGGATGAAGGTTATGCGCAGCGACGGGCTACTAGCCAGAATGCTAAATCGCACACACCACCATGGCTCGTAAGTGCTTGTGGGGCCAGGGTGATTTTGCTTCTGCACCTGTGGAGGTAGCAAAATTGCACACGGAGCCGCAAATGCATCCATGTTTCAGCGAATTTATTTTGCTTCCATTCATGCCGAAACACGGGTGCACCTGTGGCTCAGGTGCAGAAGCAAAATCGTGCTGACCCCACAAGCACTTACGAGCCACGGCGGCGAGTGCAATTTAGTGTTCCGGCTAGTGTCCCCCTGCTGGTTATGTGGGACAATGTCACTGGATTTCTGCAGCTGCCACAGATCTAAAGATTTATGATAAAGGATGACTGGAATTAAAAAGTCATGAATCTTTCCAGCCAACGGCCTTGTGTATTTCAGCTTTTGTCCAATCTACCCCACTTCTCTCAGAAGTTCTGGTTTTCACTATTTCTTCTCTTTGATTCAAGATTTAAGTTGCTAGAGTTTTGGTTAATGAGCCAATTATATTCAGACAAGATAACCATTGTGCAAGTGTTGTGCTAAGATAAATTGCTATGCTAATAGCGCAAATCTTCCTGCACTTGGTGACTGAAATGTACAATAGAAAGAATGTACATTCATTAGGAATTGCAACTAACCCTTCTACCACCACCACTCATGTAATTTTTTTTGTGAAACACCCCCCCCCCCCAGAAATTCAGAGTTTGAGATGATCATTCGGGGGAAGGTAAGAATTTTGGAAGTCAATTAAGACATTAGGAAGAAACGTTTGGGACTAATTAATTCAGATTACAGTTGGTTAATATCCCCTTGAAGAAACTTCAAGTATAAAATACGTAAGAAAGTCAAGGGGCAAATTAAGGTAAATATAAATTATTTCCTTCCCAGAGATAATTGAGAATCATAGCATTAGATGGGGACATTTAGGTAATTGAATCCGATCCCGTGTTTAGTTAAAAATGCTGATTAATGTATCTCCAAGCACATAGGTATTCAGCTTCTTCTTGAGCAAATGTAATTTGAAAAAAGATCTGCCACCTCCTGTGGTCATTAGTTCTACACTCAAAATGTGCAATCTAGCTGGTAATGAAAGTGCTATGATATAAATGTCTAGTTTTTCAG
Organism: Erythrolamprus reginae; assembly: GCF_031021105.1. Taxonomy (NCBI): domain Eukaryota; kingdom Metazoa; phylum Chordata; class Lepidosauria; order Squamata; family Dipsadidae; genus Erythrolamprus; species Erythrolamprus reginae. The sequence goes on along the minus strand of NC_091958.1, from coordinate 16,886,689 downwards.
CTAGTCTTAGTTATGCAAAATGGGCAATGAAGGGCTGTGAAAAAAATTTGCTACCACACTGTGGGCATGGCTTATTTTGTGGGTGTGGCTTGCCAGCCAGAGACCAGGTGGGAGTGGCTTGATGATCATGTGACCGGGGTTGGCTTAATGGTCTTGTGACTGGCTTAAATGTGGCCAACTTGACGTCACTCACATCAAGGGTTTGGTTAGGGTACCTGGCCTCTCCTCACCTCAAAGAGATACAATTTCCCTATCTATTTACTATTACTGAACATCCAAAATGTACTATTTAATTTTATGTGTGTATGCCATATGTGTACATGCATGTTACCCACAGGCACACAAACATATACATTATCTACTATATAAACTGTATGTGTATGTACACACACGCCATTCACAGCTCTTCTAAAATTATACACATTCAACCTCATTTACTACAATAGGGAAAATATACGCAGATGCCAGAAGGGAAAAAAAGAGAAAAAATCAAAAAATTTCTACTGGTTCTGCGAACCTGACCATCACTGAAAATGGGACAACTGGACGGAAGTGTTTTTAATAGGAAAGTGAACACAAGAACAAGGGGACACAATCTGAAGTTAGTTGGGGGGAAGATCAAAAGCAACGTGAGAAAATATTATTTTACTGAAAGAGTAGTAGATCCTTGGAACAAACTTCCAGCAGACGTGGTTGGTAAATCCACAGTAACTGAATTTAAACATGCCTGGGATAAATATATATCAATTGTAAGATAAAATACAGGAAATAGTATAAAGGCAGACTAGATGGACCATGAGGTCTTTTTCTGCCGTCAGTCTTCTATGTTTCTATGTTTCTAACTGAACCCATTTTGGGGTTCCAATGAGACAATTGGTTGACTGTGCTTCGCTCAATTGTGTGTATGACTGGGTTAATTTTAGCTTAAAATTAATCTCCTGAATCAGAGATAGGAAGAGAAGAAATATGGGTTATTCTGGTGTTAGACCAGCACAATCCTGAATCAATTGATTACTTTTAAGCATGTTTGCATAACACACTTAATCTCCACTAGAAATAATTAAACAGGGCTGGGAACAGGGTGCAAATATGTTTGAACATATTAAATATGGAACTACTTACTCCTCTGCAGGGTAGGTTGATTTACCAATCAAGCTTTGCTAATTTCTTTAATGTAAAAAGCCCATGTGTCATCAGCAGCCAACACGCTAAATTAAAAATAACACATTTTGGTAATTATATGACTCTTGAATCATTGTATGAGGCAGATGGAGTGTAAATAACAACATTTATTCATTGTGCAACATTGTCAGGCTATCTGTTGTAAACCATGGTCCCAAGAGATGATGGGAGATTTAAAATCACCATGCTTCCATATCTTGAAAAAAATATAAAAAGTGAATAACACTTCAAATACATTTCCTCTTTAATGAAGTACCTTTAGGAGTCGTGAACTAACAAAAATGATATTCTCTTTTTTTGCATCTCATTTCTACTACATTACAGAAAACATCTCTTTTGCCTCCTCCTGTCTCTAAACTCCACATGAACAAGTGACAACTGTCACTTGTCATTTGAAGGACAATATCATTTGTGGTTACCAACTTGTTACTCTCTTTGAATAAGGTATTTTTAAAGCCCTAAATATACTGAAGCTGACCAGACTAAGGATGTTAGCCAGATGAATATCTGATAAGCAGATTCTTTTTCCTATTTTCCTCCCCAAAAACTAAGGTGCGTCTTATACTCCAAAAATTACGGTAATTTCTGCATGGAATGGTCTATAGCCATCCAAGTCAATACCAAGGAATTCCATTAATTATGACTTTTCATTAATAATGTATCTTGGAGTGGTAAAAGTGTACCACTATGAAATATTTGTGATATTCCCCAGATAACTCTTGCCTGTCAGACAGCCAGTCACAAAAGAAGCACAAGGCTCTGCCTACTCGTCTGGATGCCACCATTTGGGTTATTTTACCCTCTGCACATGCACAAAGCATTCTCTAAAAGAACACATTTGGGTAAAAGAACCCAAACGGTAGCGTTGTGGGAGGGTGGGCGGAGCTTCATGCTGCCTTCATGACTGGTTCTCCAATGACTGGCAGGCACGAGTGAACCAGCAGCATTTCACCCTTGATGTTACCTAGTTTGGGTAATGCAACCAAGCTTTGAAAACACCAAGGGCTATGTACTTCAACCCTGAGTTACAGATATTCTCCTTTAAGAAACAGTTTCCTACAAACCTTACTATGCAATTATCTAGAAGGCTAATACCAATCCTGTTGAGAATTCAGATAGATAGATAGATAGATAGATAGATAGATAGATAGATAGGTAGGTAGGTAGGTAGGTAGGTAGGTAGACAGAGAGGCAGACAGAAAAGATGAACTTTACAGTATATTGCAAAAACATATAACCCTTCCCTGATACAAAGCTGAAGGGATCAGATCCTGTAGCCTAGAGGTTAATTCTCTGCCTTACAAGGCGGAAACTGCAGGATTAAATCCCAGTGAGGCTATGGCTAGCTGATGAGGCCAGAACAAGGCCGAATAGTACTATCCTTGTCTCTCTTAATGTGAAATATTTCACAAGAAGAGTCCTTCACTCCTCTTCCTGTAACAAAATACTTTAATCCACCAGACTTGAAATTCTTCGATTAGACAATTTATAATTCCGTCACCTCCGTTCTGACCTAAGTATACTTCATAAAGTCATATACCAAAATGTTCTTCCTGTTAGTGACTACTTCATCTTCAACTGCAACAACACACAAGCACATAATAGATTTAAACTAAATGTCAACCGCTCTAAACTCGACTGCAAAAAATACGATTTCAGCAGTAGAGTAATCAACACCTGGAATGCACTACCGGATTCTGTGGTTTCTACTCCTAACCCCAAAACCTTTAACCTTAGATTATCTACAATTGACCTCTCCCCTTTTCTAAGAGGGGGCGTTTATAAGGGGTGTGCATAAGTGCACCATTGTGCCTACCGTCCCTGTCCTACTGTCCCATTGTCTTTTATCATTACTTTTTATCATTTATTTATTTTATTTATTTATTTATTTATTGGATTTGTATGCCGCCCCTCTCCGGAGACTCGGAGCCACTAACAGCAACAATAAAACAGTGTACAATAGTAATCTAATACTAAAAATGATTAAAAACCCATTAATATAAAAACCAAACATACATACATACATACCATGCATAGAATTGTAAAGGCCTAGGGGGAAAGAGAATCTCAATTCTCCCATGCCTGACAGCAGAGGTGGGTTTTAAGTAGCTTACGAAAGGCAAGGAGGGTGGGGACAATTCTAATCTCTGGGGGGAGTTGGTTCCAGAGGGCCGGGGCCGCCACAGAGAAGGCTCTTCCCCTGGGTCCTGCCAAGCGACATTGTTTAGTTGACGGGACCCAGACAAGATCCACTCTGTGGGACCCAACTTGGTCGCTGGGATTCGTGCAGCAGAAGGTGGTCCCGGAGATAATCTGGTCCGGTGCCATGAAGGGCTTTATAGGTCATAACCAACACTTTGTATTGTGATCGGAAACTGATCGGCAACCAATGCAGACTGCGGAGCGCTGGTGTAACATGGGCATACTTTTTCATTACTTTTCTAATGTTACGTTTATACAAATTACCATCCTATAATTTGTCTGACAAATATATATAAATAAATTAATAAATAAATAAAACTTATCACAGGTTTTTTTCACTGCTGATCAAACAGATGTTGCACATTCTCCCAAGGATTTTCAGCTTTTCCTAGTCATCTTCCCTTAGTGAGTTGCCAGACGTTGTCACACTCAGAAGCTTTTCTCATCAGAGACAGAAATAGAAAATGTCCAGCCAAAGCAAAGGGGTTAGGAGTAAACTTCTACTTGTTTTACTTTTTGCCAAGAATTGGGATAAAACTGGCAAATATAGAAAGGCAGATGGGGCCAAAACCCAGTATTCTTCCTGAGTTGATAAACCATCTACAGTTATTTATGGGCTACAAACTGTCACTTCTTATTCTGGGCACATTAAGACTAATTCATCTGAATTCATGATAAGGTTAATTAAATGGCATTTCAGCAAGTTCTGCCATTTAAACTTGAAAGAGAAAAGAAATGGAAGAATACTTGATGGCCATGTGGAGTAATAGAAATTAAAATTAACCTGAACAAGCACTCTTCAACAATGCTTATATTGTCTACCCATACCAGTATTTCCTAATCAATGATGGATAATCCAGAGATACAAGGACTTGAAGTCCATAGGTCTGGAATGTTCTGTCGAGCTCTCTGGTAGAATCCTCCCAAAAATTCACAGGTACAAATTTCAGACACACACACGTTTGAAAATTCAAAACAATGTTCTTTATAATGAAAATTCACTTAAACCAAGCCCTCTTTTGGTAGAGCAAAGAGCACTGGTTTCCAAACAAACTGGTAATTTGTACAAGTCCCTTATTAGTTCTGTGATACTTAGCTTGCAGCTGTGAGGCAATTCACAGTCCTTCTTCTTTCACAAAGTGAAACACACTTTGCTCTGGTTTAGTTTCAAAGCAGGGAAAAATCAGCACACAAAAAGTCAAAGTCAGTAAAGCAGTCATGAAACACAACAAACGATCAGATAATCCTCCACAATTGCCAAACCCACAGGCTGCTATTTATAGCAGCCTCACTAATTACCACAGCCCCACCCAACCACAGGTGGCCTCATTTTCTTTGATAATAATCTCTCAGTTGTTGTTGCCTATGCATCGCTCTCCGCATGCGTGGCTGTATCATTAACTCTTGTTCTGAATCCAAGGAGGAGCTAGATAATTGATCTCCTTCTGAGCTGTCTGCCACACTCTCCTCCTCCCTGTCACTCATGTCTTCTTGGTCAGAGGAGCCTTCATCATCAGATTCCACCAGGGGCAAACCAGGCCTGCAGCATGTGGATGTCTCCCCCACATCCACAGTCCTTGGGGCAGGAGCTGGGCCAGAGCTAACCCCAACATGGAACTTGCCATGACTGAGAAGCGAAGGCCAAGTCTCTCAACAATTCTGATTTAAGCAAGATTGTTTCCCAGTCAGATTGGAAAGGGAAAAAATTAAGAGTACTGTGTTACAGGTGTTAGATCTACCTTGTATGCTGCTCTATTATTCCTTTTCAATTTGAGCGTAATTTAGCTCAGCAGATGAAAGAGCCCTGGACACAGTAATGAACCTTAGTATGATCCTTAATTATTTTTAAAATAGGAAATAATTAAATAGTATGTAGTATCCATAAACACTTCAATCATTTTAACCCTGGTGTTCTGTTCGGGTCTTTGAGACCCGAAAGCAAAGTTTGAGACCCTGTAAAAAACTTTCCCTGCATATCTGAAACTTGAAATTTCATGACTCTGCATCATTTCAGGGGTTCTCTCTATGAGAATATTTTTGGGCGAGTGGGGAGCTTCTTTCTTGCTGAAAAAAAATAGACCTAAAGTTCTGTTCCCAGGTCACCCTGACCCGGCTCGAAAATTCTTCATTTGAGGTGCTTATGTTTGGTCAATTTGAAATCTTTTTTCACTTGGAAAGTAGTCTGAACATTTCTGCACACAATGATATGAAAATTGAACTGAAAAAAATAATGCTTATTGGTTAATTCTGATCATAAATGGTAGTGGGTAGGTTTGGATGGATGGATGGATAGATGATAGATAGATAGATAGGTAGGTAGGTAGGTAGATAGGTAGATAGGTAGATAGGTAGATAGGTAGATAGGTAGATAGGTAGATAGGTAGATACATAGATAGATACATAGATAGATACATAGATAGATACATAGATAGATACATAGATAGATACATAGATAGATACATAGATAGATACATAGATAGATACATAGATAGATACATAGATAGATACATAGATACATAGATAGATACATAGATACATAGATAGATACATAGATAGATAGATAGATAGATAGATAGATAGATAGATAGATAGATAGATAGATAGATAGATAGATAGATAGATAGAAGATTCTGCCACGTTCTGATCCACACAAAGAGACCCCAAAGGGGGAAACTCTGCAGCAACACAAACATGTATCCAGCCCAGGGGTCGTAGTTTGAGGCCTCCTGATTTAGTGCAATATAAATAATGCAAATATTTTTTTCTGTGAACCACCAAAATTTTCTCATGCACCACCAATTGTCTACGTACCACCATTTGATGACTAGAAATAGTTTTTCTCCATTGTGATCTATCCTACCCTGTTCTTCAAGTCTCCCAATGGTGCAGCTCATCACCACCATAACTGAGTCTTTCCACTTTGCTGTTGGCTGTTTTCATCTTCTCTTTCCTTCCACTTTTCCAAGCATTAAAGACTTTTCTAGACTGCTAGGTCATCATCATTATTATCATCGTCATCATTGCCTTGTTTGTTTGTTTGTTCATTTATTTATTTATTGTATTTTTATCCCATCCCTCTCCAAGGACTTGGGGCGGCTTACAACCTGTGAAAGAAATACAATTTTAAAATCCAATCATAACTAAAAAGAAACCGTCTAAACCCCCAATTTAATATAGAAATTATCATTTTCAATCCGCCAACGTACTTTCCATTCAGCATTGTTGAATGTTGAGCAATGTGTTTGAAGTAGAATAAATTGACCATGGTCATTTGTGTTTCAGTTAAAAACCCAGGGTTTAATTGAACCAGATAGAACTTTTTTTTTTTAACCATACATATTGAAGATACTTTTTTTCTTGTACAGATTACGCTTCCTTAATATTTATTTGCATGTAAGAAGAGAAGACATAATGCTTGCTCCTTTTTTATAATCCACCTCAGAATCCCTATGAAATTTGTTGGGTATTTGGTTGCTATTAATATTATTAGTATTAGCAGAGTTCAGCTGGCTTCATTTGCAACAGATTTAGCATGGCAAGAAATCAATTGTGTGGCTTAGAATCCCATGATCACTCCATCATAAAGATGAAATAACCTGCAATCTTTACTTACAATTCTGTTGATTCGTGCATTTACAGAATGCAGGCATAAATGCTTATATTCCAGTACATATTAATAACTTCTGGATGCTTCCATGTGTGAGGATGCCTTCGGATTGATCTCACACATGTGTCCTCAGCCGAGGACAATGGAGCACACAGGAATATAGAAGGAGGTGGGAAGAAGGCTCAGCAGGGCCAAAAAGTGGAAATAAGGGAGGAGTCATCTACTCTGCAGTGTTTATACAGTCTGCAGCGTACATGTCCCTTTTTGTCACCAAAAGGTGACACACTGGTCAGTTAATTTGCAACCTGACCATAGAGATGTGTCTACAAGACAGTGTGAACATGTGTTAGAGTGGTGAAACCCAACAAAATTAGGATGGCATTGTGTGCCTTGCCTGGAATCATCTAATTTTGCTCTGCACTGCATATTGGTTACTGTCCACTACTGTTGTAATTTAATTATTTTTTTTCCTGATGGAGAAAGTGAGCTATTTCCCTCACCCCAGCTTTCTTCAGTGCTCATTTTCATGTTATATACATACATATATATATATATATATATATATATATATATATATATGTGTGTGTGTGTGTGTGTGTGTGTGTGTGTGTGTGTGTGTGTGTGTGTGTCACATGTTTTTTTGCTGAATTTGAAAATTAAGGGACACTAGGATAGATCTATTTCGGCCTTATTTTGGCCTCATCAGCTAGCCATACCCACTGGGACTTGAACCTGCAACCTTTGCCTTGTAAGGCAGAGAATTATCCTCTAGGCTACAGTATCCAATCCCTTCAGCTCTGCACCAGGAAAGGGTTACATATTTTTGTGTCGAATCACCCTGTTGTATTGAAGGAACATCACAGCTCCTTTTTTGCCTCTCGGCCCAACCCAGGACCATTTCCAAGGCAGTTAATTTTATTGATAGCCAACAATTCTATCTGTATGTGTCACATGTTTTTTTGCTGAATTTGAAAATTAAGGGAGACTAGGATAGATCTATTTCAGCCTTATTTTGGCCTCATCAGCTAGCCATACCCACTGGGACTTGAACCTGCAACCTTTGCCTTGTAATATGTATGTATGTATGTATGTATGTATGTATGTATGTATGTATATTTGATAGCTGAAACAGCTGATTTATTGCAAAGCTTATCCAAACAGTATTCTGAGACTTTTGGTGTACTAAATAAGCACTCTTAATTGCCAGAGTAAATGTTGCCAGGTGTTCGTATCCCTTGTCCTAATAAATAAATGATTAGGAAATGTGATTAGTAGAATATCAGTTCCCTGGAGATTCAGACCACTTGTAGGGAATGCACATTCATAAATTCTGCAACTTGAATATCTGAGAGGTTTTCTTATGGGAGTCCAGTCACTATTCTTAAGATTATACTAAACCTTTTCTTGGCCGCATTCTCATACAGTGTCTTTTATAGTGTTGATACTCTATTTGTTGATACTCTATTTGGGTGTTGAGACTCTAGAAAGAGTGCAGAGATGCACAACAAGATAATTAGGGTACTGGAGGCTAAAAGATATGAAGAACGGTTGCAAGAACTGGGTATGTCTAGTTTAATGAAAAGAAGGACCGGGGAGACAGGATAGCAGTCTTCCACTATCTCAGGGGTTGCCACAAAGAAGAAGGAGTCAACATATTCTCCAAAGCACCTGAGGGTAGAACAAGAAGCAATTGGTGGAAACTAAACAAGAAGAGAAGCAATTTAGAACTCAGGAGAAATTTCCCGAGAGTTAGAACAATTAATCAATGGAACAGCTTGCCTCCAGAAGTTGTGTATGCTCCAGCACTAGAAGTTTTTAAGAAGATGTTGGGTAACCATTTCTCTGAAGTAGTGTAGGATTTCCTGCCTAAGCAAGGTGTTGGACTAGAAGACCTCCAAGGTCCCTTCCAACTCATTGTTATTGTTATTGTTGTTACTGTTATTGTTCTATGATGCTCCAAGATGTTCTCTGTCCGAATCATTTCCAAATATGAGTGGATAAATTTTATGTTTATTACTTTTTAAGGGATGCTACCCAACACTCATTTCAAGTGATCAATAAATTTCACCTTGTTGCAAAACTGCACAAAACTTTTTAATTGCGGTTTATTGCCCCATTATTTCCCCCTCTTCCCTTATAACTCATTGTTGTAGTAAACTATTTATCTTTTCACTATATTCCTTTCTTCAAAGATCCTAATGAAGATATTTGATTTGATTTTGTATCAGGCCCTATAAGTGCGGAACTATATGAAATAACTCTGAATGTGCTTAGCTGCCGAAAGTTGTTGTTGGAATTTGCAGTCACAAAATGGGCTGCTGAACACCATTAACTCAATATGTTTTCAAGGGGAAGAAAAACTCAATTTATTTATTTATTTATTGGATTTATATGCTGCCCCTTTCCAGAGACGGGGTGGGGGGTGGGTTACAACATATAAAAAAAACCAATACAATAATGGTTATGTGTTCTGTCTGGGTCACTCTGGAAGCTATGACCAACCCAAAAAGATAAGCCAGACACACCGGTAGAATCCAAACACAGTTTTATAATGGTAAAGAGAAAAAAACCCAACAGAAAATGTCCTTACAAATCAGGAAAACACTGGGACTCCAAATGGATACATGAAGGCAATTGTTCATATAGAAACACAGGATCCTTGATACCAAGACGAGGCTGTAGATAACAGACATACACCTCCCACGGGTTTTCAAGACTGCTGGGCCAAGAGCCGGGAACAGAAACGCTGAGAGACAATGCAGATTACAGCAACTCTGATAACACTCCTCACTGTAGAAAGAGTTTGCCTGCCTTATAAACCCTTCCCTGCTAATGAGGACCCCCCCCCCCCCTGGTGTTCCTCATTCACCGGTGATAATATTTCTTCAATTGATCCCTCCTTTGAGCTATACGTCTCTGTCGCATACTAATGACAGCTTGTGCTTCATCACCTAATGACTCCAGAGACTCCAAGTTACTGGCTTGAGAGAGCCCCTCCCCAGGGCTCCCAGGCCGTACTTCCTCATCACATTCCTGACTGTAATCTCCCCTGTCCAATTTCCCAGAACTCTCCGCTTCACTCTCATCCTCCCCCGGGCTTGAAGCCAGCAGAGACGCTGCTGGCCTTTCATCTGACTCAGGCTGAACCACAACATTATGTAAAACTTATTTGTGCTTCTGACAGCCAATTGCTTTTGCGGAATCATACCCTACTTCTAATCATTGGGGGAAACTGAATTAAATGATTTTTTGGTATGTTCTGATTGACAGGACATTTTCATACTTAGAAATCAATTATTTTTTAAAAAAACACACATTTCTGTATATTTTAGAAATACATTTAAGACTTGGAAAAGTTTTACTTTTTTTTAAAAAAAAAGCATTCATCTTGGATCATTGTGTTTTGAAGTGTTGGAGTTTTTTAAAATCTATTTTTGTGAACATCTGTTCATCATTGATTGCAGCATCCTGGATGAAATTTGGGGAACAAATCTTGTATTTATATGCTTGGGTTTAATCATTTAGCCTTAAGGTAGAACATCAGACTTAAATTCTGGTTACAGTTATGAGCTACTGATGCTTACTGGTATATATGTGTTTGCATTTGATTATATGGTGTTTTGTTTTGTTTAAAAAATGGAGTGGTAACAGAAAGGACATGCAGTATCAGTTGTAGCAACTGAATTAAGTAGATTTAAACAGTGGGTTCATTCTCATTATTGCTGCCCGCTTGCATTGCTCAAAAAGTCTGACTTTAGATTTCTGCTACGTCCTGGGGGCAAAATTATCTTTTCCATTGCACATGGCAGATCTTGATTGCATATTTATTTAACTTGTGTGACTCCCATTGGTGTTGCTTAAAGCTCTAAAAAAAAGTGACAGAATGAACAGACTGGATTGATTATGCACAAGTGAGGCAAATATACTAATTAATACTATTATTCACTTTCACAATATACTTTGAGAGGGGTTACAGCTTGTTCAAAATGAGTACAGCTTTTTTTTTCAATGGACATTGAAAGGTAGTAGGTAATAAGTGTAATTAAGGGCAGTATCCCTGGGACAAAGTGACATGAATTTTCAAATATAGTTTCATGAATCTGATCAATATATAAAGTGAAAATAATCTTCTTCTTCCATACAAAAGAAGTTGCCATCTTATACTCAATACCAGAGTAAAATATGAAATAAATTTGAACTGTTAAGAATGGGTGCAGAATATTGGTAGATATAATTGGAACACACTGTTACATTAAATAAATTTTTTTCTTCCTGTTTTTCAGGGATGGCACCCTAATTTTGGCTTCTTCTATTCCACAAAATTCCATGTACATTAGAAATCAATGTTCAAGTTGATTTAAAAAATAATAATACTTTTCCTCCTTTTTTATTTAGTGTTTCCCATTTGACTTAGGTAATTTTGTCTTGTGCCATCCATATAGAACAGTCCAACTTCTTTCTTGTGAATTGATTCTTTTTAAGCCTGATATTTTTCCTGGTGTCATTGCTCTGCTTAATGACAGAGAATAGATCAGTAATGGCTATCATGCAAACGTATAACTAGTTCTATTCAGAGAAGAAGACAGAAGAGGACAGGAAGATTATCACCTTATAGCTTTTCAATGTTTTAAATTACTAATTTCAACATTTTGAGGAATGAATATAATTCCCTCTGTGCATGGAATAAATCTGTGTTCTTCTTTTGTGAAAATTAAATGTATGCTTTGTATACGATGCAATGAATGACATTAATTTACATGGCACCACAATCCTTACCATATGTTCAGGTGAAGTACAGCAAGGAGACTGGGCAGCTTAATTTATATCAGAACAATGTAGCAATGTTTTGTCTGTTTTTTAAAAAAATATCCTTGTTTTGGTCTTCCCTTGAAATTTTGCAAGCATTGCAGCTAAAGCAAATTATGAAGTCCAAAATGTCACCAAAAACATTATGTCAATTCCACCTAAAATATTAGCACCATACTTGTCCCCAGGTTAGGACTATGTTGTCACTTCTCTCTCTCTCTTTAAATAAAGTTTTTATTGTTTTTCTCCACAACACATCTATCCATATATGAATGGGCAGCAGGCAGGATGGGGTGGAATGCAGTTCCACCAGCAGAAATGAATGTGTGCACAGCTCCAGCTGATCGGGGGCTGTCACTTCCGGGATTACTAGTCTCGGCTCAGCTCTCCGTTTTTCCCCTGATGCTGATGCTGCTGCATCTACGCTCCTTGCCTTTTCCCTCTTTTCTCCTTCCTGACCTCAGACGAGCTTCCCTCTCTCCTGCCTGGCTCCCATCCAGCCTCACGTGGCCACCTCCTGACTGTAGATCTGTAGGTCAGCGGTTCAAATCTCATCACCAGCTCAAGGTTGACTCAGCCTTCCATCCTTCCGAGGTGGGTAAAATGAGGACCCGGATTTTGGGGGCAATATGCTGGCTCTGTTTTAAAAAGTGCTATTGCTAACATGTTGTAAGCCGCCCTGTGTCTAAGGAGAAGGGCTGCATAAAAATGGAATAAATAAAATAAAATAAAATAAAATAAAATAAAATAAAATAAAATAAAATAAAATAAAATAAAATAAAATAAAATAAAATAAAATAAAATAAAATAAAATAAAATAAAATAAAATAAAATAAAATAAAATAAAATAAAATAAAATAAAATAAAATAAAATAAAATATAAATAAAATAAAATAAAATAAAATAAAATAAAATAAAATAAAATAAAATAAAATAAAATAATAAAATAAAATAAAATAATAAAATAAAATAAAATAAAATAAAATAAAATAAAATAAAATAAAATAAAATAAAATAAAATAAAATAAAATAAAATAAAATAAAATAAAATAAAATAAAATAAAATAAAATAAAATAAAATAAAATAAAATAAAATAAAATAAAATAAAATAAAATAAAATAAAATAAAATAAAATAAAATAAAATAAAATAAAATAAAATAAAATAAAATAAAATAAAATAAAATAAAATAAAATAAAATAAAATAAAATAAAATAAAATAAAATAAAATAAAATAAAATAAAATAAAAAATAAAATAAAATAAAATAAAATAAAAAATAAAATAAAATAAAATAAAATAAAATAAAAAATAAAATAAAATAAAATAAAATAAAATAAAATAAAAAATAAAATAAAATAACATAACATAACATAACATAACATAACATAACATAACATAACATAACATAAAATAAAATAAAATAAAATAAAATAAAATAAAAAATAAAATAAAATAAAATAAAATAAAATAAAATAAAATAAAATAAAATAAAATAAAATAAAATAAAATAAAATAAAATAAAATAAAATAAAATAAAATAAAATAAAATAAAATAAAATAAAATAAAATAAAATAAAATAAAATAAAATAAAATAAAATAAAATAAAATAAAATAAAATAAAATAAAATAAAATGAATACATACATACACACATACATACATACATACATACATACATACATACATACATACATAAATTGTTTAGTCGACAGGACCTGGAGGAGGGCGATTCTGTGCGATCTACTAGGCTAGAAAGCAGGAGACTGTGAATTCTATTGTCTCCCTAGCCATGAAAGCTAGGCAGATGACTTTGGGACAATCCTTCTCTCTCAGCCCAACTCACCTCAAAGGGTGGTTGTTGTACAGAAAATAGGAAGAGGAAGGTGTGTTGTATATGTTTTCTATTTGTAAAAAAAATATTAAATATGGGATACAAACTGTTCTGCCTGGCTGACGGGCCACCCAAACGAGGCAATTATACAAACACACCACACACAAGCTTGAAAAAAAGGCAAAAGATTTCTTTATGTACAAATGGCTATAAGACTCAGCAACTGCAAGAGAAATGCTGATTTATGAGTCCCAGGTTCAGGCCAGCAAAAGACGTCTTTCTGACTTACATCAGCCAAGTACTCACTGAGAATGAGTGTCAGAATTTTTAAAGGTGTCCAAAACGAAACCACAATGCATCAATGTCTCTCTCAAATCTGAACGATAAATTCCCACACCCCCACCTGTTGCACACCCTTCCCTTTTTAACTCTGTGGCAGCGTCTTTCATTCCTGACAGCTGTGATTTAGAATCTGTTTCTGCATCTGCGCAGCAGCTCCTGGTGTCCCAGCATTCTCCTGACCCGGACATTTAGGATGGGATCATTCATCATCCCTTCTTCGTCTGACTCAGATGAGACACTGACTGGAGATCTTACAGGCTCTGCTGGCCTCTCTGCCTCTCCAGCCCTTTCCATATCCCTTCTTCTTCACTGTCTGACTCCTCATTAACCCAGACAGGTCTTCTGTAATCTGACGGACCCGGCTCCTCTGAGACAAAATCAGTGGCCAGAGGAGTTGGCCTTGAGCTAACCACAACACAAACAAACGTATAAGTAAAATATCATATAATCCATTTATTTCTCTTCCTTTTTAATGTCCAATGATCCAATAAAATGATTTCAAAAGCCAGAAGCCACCTGTCCCAACTACCGACTCTCTTGAAACAAAAAAGAGAGACAAGTATACTATTTTCCCAAGCTTCTAGTGATTTCTGACAGTCTCAAAATGGGTGAGCAGTGTGGTTGGGCAGTAGGAAAAGCTTGGCTGCATAGCTAGAGGTATAACAAGCAGGAAGATGGAGATTGTGATACCCTTATATAGAGTGCTGGTGAGACCACATTTGGAATACTGTGTTCAGTTCTGGAGACCTCACCTACAAAAAGTTATTGACAAAATTGAACGGGTCCAAAGATGGGCTACAAGAATGGTGGAAGGTCTTAAGCATAAAACGTATCAGGAAAGACTTAATGAACTCAATCTGTATAGTCTGAAGGACAGAAGGAAAAGGGGGGACATGATCGAAACATTTAAATATGTTAAAGGGTTAAATAAGGTTCAGGAGGGAACTGTTTTTAATAGGAAAGTGAACACAAGAACAAGGGGACACAATCTGAAGTTAGTTGGGGGAAAGATCAAAAGCAACGTGAGAAAATATTATTTTACTGAAAGAGTAGTAAATCCTTGGAACAAACTTCCAGCAGACGTGGTTGGTAAATCCACAGTAACTGAATTTAAACATGCCTGGGAAAAACATATATCCATTGTAAGATAAAATACAGGAAATAGTATAAGGGCAGACTAGATGGACCATGAGGTCTTTTTCTGCCGTCAGTCTTCTGTGTTTCTATGTTTCTATCAAAACAATCAGTAGCCTTTAATCTCTTCCAATTTACGTAACTGCATCCTCTTGCTTTCACTGTACACTTGTCTTCTGTTTTTTTCCTAAATGTTAAGAGACACAGTGGATGACCATCAGCTCACTGTTTTAATTACTTGTGTATTCTAACCATCTTATTTCCCCATAACTTTTATTGTGCTCATCTGTTCAGAAAGGATAGTTTTTTCTGGGCTCATTTGCTGGTTAATTGCATTCTCAGATCTTTTAAGACATGTACATCTTCTGCTCTCCACTTCACAGACTCTTTTGATCTCCCTAGAAATATCCAACTTCGATTATGTGAAAATCTTTCCTAACTGTAGTACGTGCTTAGAAAGCAAGTTGGAAAATTGCTGGAGGAACAGTTGTGATCTGGGAGGGAAAAAAAAGAGAAAGAGACCGTGTTAGGACTGGAAACAGAGAAATGTATTTTGGAAGTAGAAGAAAATGCAATATGTCAAACCATTTCCTTGGTTTGAGAATTTCTTTGCCAACTCTGATTCCCTCAGACATAAAATAAGACTCAAATGATTTTTTTTTAAAATCCAAATGCCAGTATTTTTTTTTTTTAGCCAATGAAAATTTATGGAGACTTCATCTACTTTTTGGTCAATAAGCCCCTGGGAATGTTTCCAATTGAAATGAAACACGCCTCTGCGCATAAGTTCAATTCCTATTTATTTCAGTCAAGATTCACATGCGCTTAGTGTAATATACGAGGGTCGCCCAGAAAGTAATGCACCACATTTTTTTCTTCAACAATTATTATTGAACACAATGAAACTTACACACAAGAAAGAAAGATGTTTCTTCTACACTCCCTATTTTTTCACGTAATCACTATCCCATTCTGTGGCCCTCCTCCAGCGAGACACAAGGGTGTGTATGCCCTGTCGGTGCCACTCCTTGTTCTGGTCACAAAGCCATTTCTCCACTGTGGGAATCACTGAATTGTTTTCTAATGGCCTCACCTCTGTGCCCAGCAACTGACCGTACTTCTGTTGACTGTAGATTCTCTAGAAACGGTACACAAACGTTTGTGAATGTTCCCAACAGTTTCTTTCTCTGCAGTGAGAAATTCAATGATGATGTGCATCACTTACAGACGCCATTTTGAAACGATGCTGTAGCTATGCTATCTGTCTGAAGAAACGCAAAATGTACACACGCACTCCTGACAGTTCAAATAATGTATATCTTAGGTTTTGCATTTGTACCATTACTGTAGGCTGAGAAAAAAAAACGTGGTGCATTACTTTCTGGGTGAACCTCGTATATTCTATCAATAGAAATTACTTACTGGCCCAATAATTCAGAACCAATTGGGTGTAGTGGTTAAATTATCAGGCTAGAAACTGAGAGACTGTAAGTTCTAGTCCCACTTTAATCACAAAGTCAGCTGTATGACCTTGGATCAGTCACTCACTTTCAGCCCTAGGAAGGGGAGAAACCATTTCCAAACAGTTTCCAAAATCTAGCCAAGAAAACTGCAGGAACCAAATCCAGGCAATTGCCAGGGTTCAACACAGAGAGAAAGGGATCAAACAAGCAAAATGAGTAATGCATGGGAGGAATCTGCAAAATATTTTAAAGAGCTTTGAATAACATGTGACAGGACTAGTGAAGCATTTATATGCATTTATTTATTTTATTCATCACATTTAGAAACTGTCCATCTCCCTTCCTTCAAAGAGAGATTATGAGTAGTGTACAATGCATTGAAGCACCTACATCATTTGCAAGGTTCACATGGCTATTTTGAAAGCTGGAATCAGTCAGCCATTTTAATGAAAGGAAAATAATTTATCACGTGAAGAGCAAACATTAAATTTGCTTAATGGATGCATTTAATTTAGAATATGCAACTGCATTAAAAATGATTTTCTTCTTTTCTTCTCTCTTTCTCTTTTTTCTCTTGGTTTTTGTTTGTTTCTGGTCTTTTTGAATTATTAACTTATTATAACTACTTTAGCCCGGTGCACGAGTGAGTTGATTTGTAGTAAAGATCTAATATCAGTTAGTTAGGTCAATTGATTCCTTTTTGCTGGTTCCATTATATTCTCCAGCTCCTGCTGACCCAGAAGTTGGAAAACAGGTGACCATGAGTAGAGAGATGGGTACCACTTTGGTGGGCAAGTTAAGGAATGTGAAATGCTGTAAAGTAGAAGGAATGCTGAGTCATGGTGTATCAGCAGAATGATGCAATCTGTTCTACAACCTGATTGGTCAATTCTTGTATAAATTGTAATACACTTCTGCATAGGTGTGGTATGATAGTGGTTAGTTGTGGTTTAGTGTGATTTAGTAGTGATTGGTTGGTTGGTCTGTGATAGTATCATCTAGGGTAATAGTGTTTGTTTAGGTGTTCTATAATATAGTATAGAGTTAATAGTTTTTGATATTAAGAAGTAAAAGTTTTCTGAAGAAAGAACTCCTGCTGTAGTGTCTTTATTAACAAAGCTGTCCAGTATCTGGTATCCTCCATGTTTCCAAAGCAAGTTCAAACGTTAATTCTGACAGGGATATCACCAATTGGACATCCCATGGACAATGGTGATGTCACTCCTCAATCCTTTCAACCTGGAAATATTTTGGCATTCTTGTTTTGAATGTGGTTCACAGCACATTAGCACTAATTAAGCTTGTGGTTGGATCAGAGTAACTGGGCGATATTGGTCCAGCAGCTGTCTGTCAGCTTTTTCTAACACAGAGAACTAGAAAAAAATGATTGACACCAGGAGAAGCCACATTGATTGGATAATTATCAATATGCGCATACAGTCCCTAAACATATAATAACATGAAAACAAACAGTGTGGGTGCGTATTGAACCAGCTTTCCAGAATCAGCAGATTCTGGGGTACATAAAAATTACTGGGGAGAAAATAATGAAAGTAAGATTAAGGTGAGATGTTTCAAGAGGGTACTTTTGTTTGTGATTAATCCATATATGCTACCCATTGCTAGATAATGGAGTTATTAATGACACGTGAAACAGATCTTTGTCTGGAAATGATCATTCTGGATAACATTTTGGTTAAAATTGCTATTTCCAAATGTAAAATAATGCACTTGGGGAAAAGGAATCCTCAATCTGAGTATTGTATTGGCAGTTCTGTGTTAGCAAATACTTCAGAAGAAAAGGATTTAGGGGTAGTGATTTCAGACAGTCTCAAAATGGGTGAACAGTGCAGTCAGGCGGTAGGGAAAGCAAGTAGGATGCTTGGCTGCATAGCTAGAGGTATAACAAGCAGGAAGAGGGAGATTATGATCCCGCTATCTAGAGCGCTGGTGAGACCACATTTGGAATACTGTGTTCAGTTCTGGAGACGTCACCTACAAAAAAATATTGACAAAATTGAACGGGTCCAAAGACGGGCTACAAGAGTGGTGGAAAGTCTTAAGCATAAAACGTATCAGGAAAGACTTAATGAACTCAATCTGTATAGTCTGGAGCAGTGGTCCCCAACGTTTTTTCCACCAGGGACCAGTTTCAGCAAGACAATTTTTCTATGGCCCGGTGGGGGCGGAAAGGGGTGTGGTTGGGGGCGGGATTAAGCATGGGGGTGCTGGTCCTTCCCGCCCCTCTTTCCCGCCATCGCCCTGTGGCCGGCAGAACCTGCCTCCCAAACCCTCTTGCCCGGCGGCAGGTGAAGCGCTGGAGGGAGGGGGTCAGGCCGGCCCTCCTGCCTCCCCCCCCAGCCAAAAACACAAAGGCGTGCCACGGCAGAAGCCAAAAGAGGCTTGAGCCTCCCGGTCCTTCCCGCCCCTCTGTCCCGTCCATCGCCCTGTGGCCAGCAGAACCTGCCTCCCGAGGCCTCTTTCCCAGCGGGAGATGAAGCACTGGAGGGAGGGGGCGGCGGCAGGAGGACTGGCAGCTGCTGACTCCACGGACCGGTGCAACATGCCCCACGGCCCGGTACTGGTCCGCGGCCCGGTGGTTGGGGACCCCTGGTCTGGAGGACAGAAGGAAAAGGGGGGACATGATCGAAACATTTAAATATATTAAAGGGTTAAATAAGGTCCAGGAGGGAAGTGTTTTTAATAGGAAAGTGAACACAAGAACAAGGGGACAAAATCTGAAGTTAGTTGGGGGAAAGATCAAAAGCAACATGAGAAAATATTATTTTACTGAAAGAGTAGTAGATCCTTGGAACAAACTTCCAGCAGACGTGGTAGATAAATCCACAGTAACTGAATTTAAACATGCCTGGGATAAACATATATCCATCGTAAGATAAAATACAGGAAATAGTATAAGGGCAGACTAGATGGACCATGAGGTCTTTTTCTGTTGTCAGACTTCTATGTTTCTATGTTTCTAATAGAATTAAAATAGCCTTAATAAGTACATATTCTATTAGAAAATTGATAAGAAAATGCTTAGTTTTTAGAACAATTTAGACTGCATCACTTGATATACTACAAATGAAATATCAGAATCTGAATCTGATTTTATTTACATGTGCGTTTGTGTTACACAAGCATATTCACAAAAATCTGAACAATAATTTCACTCTCATTGGTGCAATGTTAGTGCTAGTTAGTTAGTGCATCGAAACATTTAAATATGTCAAAGGGTTAAATAAGGTCCAGGAGGGAAGTGTTTTTAATAGGAAAGTGAACACAAGAACAAGGGGACAAAATCTGAAGTTAGTTGGGGGAAAGATCCAAAGCAACATGAGAAAATATTATTTTACTGAAAGAGTAGTAGATCCTTGGAACAAACTTCCAGCAGACGTGGTTGGTAAATCCACAGTAACTGAATTTAAACATGCCTGGGATAAACATATATCCATCCTAAGATAAAATGCAAAAAATAGTATAAGGGCAGACTAGATGGACCATGAGGTCTTTTTCTGCCGTCAGTCTTTTATGTTTCTATGTTTCTAGTTAGCTAATATTGACTTTTACTTCTGATTTTTAGGTTCTTTCTTTCTGAAAATATATTTGCAATTGTTCCTCTAAGAACGTTCTCCAGGCCTGGGGCCATTAGATTCTTGCCCCAGCTGATGAAAGGACTGAGAGAAACTGATTGAATGAGAATGACTGGGTTTTTTAGGGGTTTTAGTTTTAGATTATATATTTAATTAATTGGACCTGAAATGTTATGTATTGTTTTATTATATGTTGTGAGCCGCCCTGAGTCCTCAGAGAGGGGCGGCATAAAAGTCCAATGAATAAATAAATAATGAATAAAATAAATAAGCAGGGGAAGGAACAGCTTTGCAAGCTATGGTCCAGCAAAACGG
Organism: Erythrolamprus reginae; assembly: GCF_031021105.1. Classification (NCBI taxonomy): domain Eukaryota; kingdom Metazoa; phylum Chordata; class Lepidosauria; order Squamata; family Dipsadidae; genus Erythrolamprus; species Erythrolamprus reginae. The sequence continues at coordinate 16,866,209 of NC_091958.1, read as the reverse complement.
AGACCAAAATATGAATGCTTTTCTACTTTGCATGTTTAAAATGCAGTGAGCAGAAAGCAATTCAAATAAAAGCTTATTGGGATCTTTCTGCCTTCCAGAGATGACAACCAATTTTGCTACTGACTGATAATTCAAGCCCTGATGAGCAAGTCCTTGAAGTTCACTTGCAAAATCCTTAAACCTTTATTGTGGCTCGTATCCCTGAGATTGTTTTTCCCCCTTTTAAATGCAAGTTATCCGATGTACCCTGATATATAAACAATAGGAACTGAATAATTTTCTAAGTCTGTTGTCAATGTTGAAAACAAAACAAAGTGGCCCTTACTCTTTGAAGAAAGTTTCAATGTAGAACTAATCCATTCTCCGTCCTTGAGGCTGGCCTCAGAGTGTAGGATCAAACAGTTCTCTCTCTTTTTATTACCCTTTTTTGCAATAGACACCTGAATTGTGGAAAAATATAAAACAGTATTTTCCTGACAGTTCTTGCTCAGTCTGAAGAAAGAAACACTGTTTACAGCATCCCTTTCAAAGAAGCAGGTTTAACCCAAAACCTCATAGATGGGGTTGGATATTACTGCGCTTTGCTTAATTAGGAGGCATCCAAGGTGTGCAACTGTACAAATTTGCCCGTTTCACATTTTACCATGTTCAAAAATGTGTATTACTGAAAAGGAACCCAATATAAACTTCAACAGTTTGCAGCGGGCAAAACAAGCATCACAACACTTTCAATTAAATTGTTCCTTTCTTTCTGGCTCTCTTTGGTTTTTTTTACCTGATAAAGAGTCTATGCAACTCACAAAGGACGAAAACGTTAAAAAAAAGAAAGAAATAACTTTTCCTCATTTTCAAGATAAGGAACTCAGTTATGTGTTCCCTTTTTCCCAACAAACCTTGGGAGAGTTTTCTGTGCAATTTAACAATTACTTCTACAGTTCTGGGGACTTCAATAGGTCTCACCCATTTTTGCTACTCAGTGGTTATATTTCTCAACAACAGAGCATAATCATTAGAGATAAGGTGATAATATCAGGAGATGGATGCCCTCAATGTTTATATGCAAATGGCGACGTTTCGACGAGGTCTCACTCATCATCTTCAGGCTGGTGTTTCTGTCCTTGTTCTAAGGCGAACACTGCGAGACCTGAGCTGCCTTCCTTCTATAAATACTGGTGGCTGGGTGTGGTTTGATGGCTCAGCAATTGCCTGCTGTGTAGAAACTTCCTGGTGAGTCAGTGGAGTAACAATTGGGGTCGTTGATGTAGCTGAGGTATGCTGATTAGTTAATGGTTGTAGATTAGGCGTGATATCCTGAGTAGTTGGAACTTGCAGGCTACTTGATTGCTTTGCAATATGTGTTGTGAGTCTGGTTTCTATGGCTGGGATATGTTTGAGGGCTGGTTTCCAGATGTCTGGTAAGTGGGAGGTATCATCCCGCTTGTTCATATTTTGGGGATGTTTTTCTATCTCGCCCTCAAACGTATCCCAGACATAGAAACCAGACTCAGAACACATATTGCAAAGCAATCAATTAGCCTGCAAGTTCCAACTACTTCCCCCCATTATTAGCAAATCCTTGGGCTAGTCACAATCAGTGATTATAAGGTTTTTATTAAAGGTTCAATTTAGTAAAATTTCTGGGGAAGTTGCCAAAACGTTGTGGTATCAGATTTGATGGTCTGAGGCATACGTAGATAGGAATACAATAAACATGTTAAATGTGCAAGTTTGATTGGATTTTAATTATATCCATCTGGGTTAAACCATTTGCAGACATTTTTTAATGTTGACATTTTATTTATTTAAGTTATCATAAAGGCAGAGTAGCAGTGATGGGTTCCTACAGGTATGGTCAGGTACGCAGAACTGGTAGTAATATTTTGGTCAGGTACACATAACCGTTAGAATCCCCCCCCCCCTTTCCCTTCTGGCCTCTGGGTATGTTTTCCTATTGCTGTAAATGAGGTTGAATATATATAATTTTACAAGAGCTCTCTCTCTCTCTCTCTCTCTCTCTCTCTCTCTGTATGTGTGTGTGTGTATACATACACATACAGTTTATGTAGTAGCTAATGTACATTTTTGTGTGCCTGTGTGTAATATGTATGTACACATATGGCATATATAGAGAGAATTAAATAGTATATTTTGGATGTTCAGTAATAGTAAATAGATAAGAGAATCCTAGCGACCAGTTAGGTCCCTCCGGGTCCCATCAACTAAACAATGCCGCTTGGCGGGACCCAGGGGAAGAGCCTTCTCTGTGGCGGCCCCGGCTCTCGGGAACCAACTCCCCCCAGAGATTAGAATTGCCCCCACCCTCCTTGCCTTTTGTAAGCTACTTAAAACCCACCTCTGCCGCCAGGCATGGGGGAATTGAGATACCCTTTCCCCCTAGGCCTTTACAATTTTATGCATGGTATGTCTGTATGTATGTTTGGTTTTTATTATAATGGGTTTTAATTGTTTTTAGTATTGGATTATTGTTATATGCTGTCTTATTATTGCTGTTAACCGCCCCGAGTCTCCGGAGAGGGGCGGCATACAAATCCAATAAATAAATAAATCTCTTTGAGAGGAGGAGAGGTCAGGCACCCTAACCCTAACCCAAACCCTTGATGTGAATGACATCAAGTTGGCCACCTTTAAGTCAGTCACATGATCTTTAAGCCACCCTAGTCACATGATCATCAAGCCCTCTCACCTGGTCATATGGCTGTCAAGCCACACCTACAAAGTAAGCCATGCCCACCGTGTGGTAGTAAAATAATTGCAGCCCTTCATGGCAGAGGAGACACAGTTTTCCTCAATGAAGCCCTTTGGATCAGCCTGAAAACAAAAGTTTCCGTAGTCTTTGGTATACAGATTCTCCTTAGCTTTCCCTAGTGATGTCTCAGAAGCAAGACAAAGCAGGACAATGCTTCTTCCCCCTCCATTGTTTCTTTCAGAAACACAGCCAAACTTTGCTTTACAACATAGCTTTGAAAGGACCTTTGCTCAAAGCACCGGGGATATATCGTTCTAAATTATTCCAGACTTCTGTGCATCCCAGTCTTATCCAGTTTTAATTCTTAACTCAATATAGAAAATTAGGTTGACTCGTTCAATTATTTTCAGAATGAATCTTTAAATGAAGTCCTTCATAGAAAAATGAAAGCAGGCTATGTGTGTGCAAAAGCTCGCCCATATATCAGGCTGGTTCAAGAGCATTTGATTTTACTTGACATTCTGAACTGATTTTTTCATAACTGTTTGGAAAGTCAATGCAGTTTGGAGATTGTATTGAATTACCTTCAAACCTAATTGTCAGATTGAATATATTCATCTAGTTTAAGTTTTAGTACACTGTGTTAATATTAATATTTTATTTTATTTTATATTTTAAGTGATCTAAGCCAGAAAACACTATTGTATTGATGAACATTCTTATTACTAATAGTTTTTCTATGCACTTTTTTTTTTTTTTGGAGAACTGCATCCCAAAATTGTGGGTAAAGTATGAATACTGAAAATTTGATGCTAGAAAAATTAGCTAGGGAAGTTTAGGTAAAATGTGAACAAAACAAAATGCTTCTGCTTTCTAAATAGGAAATTTCAATACAACTCCAGTAGTGACAAAATTGAAACTGTGAAATAGAGTGATGATTTGAAAAAGAGAGAAGAGACAGAAGAGTTACAAAAAGATGCATAACACTTTTAAAAGTCAGAGAGAACATATTTCTTAACCACTTTATTCCATTCAATTACTACCACTTTATTTAGAGCTGGCCTTCTCCGGGTCCTGTCAACCAAACAATGTCATTTGGCGGGCCCCAGGGGAAGAGCCTTCTCTGTGGCGGCCCCGGCCCTCTGGAATCAACTCCCCCTGGAGATTAAAACGGGCCCCCACCCTCCTTGTCTTTCGCAAGCTACTCAAGACCCACTTATATCACCAGGCATGGGGGAATTAAGACATCTCCCCCAGGCTTTCTTATATTTTATGTTTGATATGTATGTGTTGTATGGTTTTTAAATTGTTGGGATTTTTTAATGTAATTTTATTATTAGATTTGTTCCATTGTTATTTATTTTATTTTATTTTATTACTTAGATTTGTATGCCGCCCCTCTCCGAAGATTATTGGATTATACTGTTATACTGTTTTTGTTGTTGTTGTGAGCCGCCCCGAGTCTTTGAATTGAATTGAATTATTAAAAATGATTGTTAATCACAATATTTATAACAAAGGAGAATGGAGAGAGTAGCAGAGAGTGAAAGAAGTTACTTTTTAACACTTTGTTTATCTAAATTCTAGCAAATTGGTTTTCTTTTCTTTTCTTTTTAACTTGTGTCCTTATTGCTAGATACATTCTTACAATACTTAAAATAGAGCCCTTTTTAAATAAATTGTAATTCTGGCGTATACATTTGACCACTGGAGGGCAATGGCAGATCAGTTTTTGTGCTAAAGAATCAATTTGCAATATCAGAGACAAAAATCCTAGGTTTGATTCTTCTTCTTTTTTTCAACCCCCTCTCTGCCTTTTAATTGTATATATCTAACATATATACAAAAAAAGTGGGGGAAAGGTGTAAATTCCGTATATGTTGAATTAGGAACTGTTTCACAAGCAAGAAAACGCCAGTAAAAATAACAGCTTGTAATCGACATGGGAATAGACTACAGTCTTTACAACTCAATGACAATGGATTTCTTTCCTTTGCTTTTTGGCATTTCCACTCATTAAAAACTATGTCAAAATGATGGATTAATTTCTGGGCATTTTCTGTCCTTGGTATAATCATTGTCAAAAGGATGAAGCATTGGAATTAGAATGTCTTTTGTATTGCATAAATTACCGAAACAGGCTGGGGGAAGTTTGGCTTTGAAAGAAAATAACACCTGATAGTTTGGCCTGCCCTTGTGTACTCTTCGGATGAGACAATCGTCCCAAAGGGACAAAATGTTCACGGTGAGGAAAAATTAAAAAAAAAGATGATTGAGTGCAGCAAGTTTACTTCATTGGGCTTGCAGGATGAGAGAAGATAGAAAGACAGTTTTCATCCTGATATCCTTGTTGAGTTATGAACCAGAAGTGAGCAGGCTAGAATTGAGTTCTGGGTATAAACGAGCAGAAATGATGCGAAGCTTCTTAATTCAACCATTGCATTAGGCATCGTTAGAAGAACAGTTTGAGCCTTTGTCTTTAAAAATAAGAAAGAAACATTTAGAACTGGTACTGATTAATTCAGTGAGAACAATTAATCAGGGGAACAGCTTCCCAATGAAGTTGTGAGTGCCAAAGGTTTTAAAAAAGAGATTGGAGAGCCATTTGTCAGGAATGGAATAGGTCTCTTTCTTGTTAAGGGAGTTGGACTAGAAGACCTCTAAGGTCCCTTCCAATTCTGTTATTCTATTCTGCTAAAATTGGTCCCAAACCTTTTCAATCAGAAGCATCTAAAAGCTACACTCTATTAGCTTTACATATTGGATAGCATCAAAATCTATCCTAAAACTAAGTCTCATCCAAATGCAGTACAGTGATACCTCTACCTAAGAATGCCTCTACTGAAGAACTTTTCTAGATAAGAACCGGGTGTTCGAGATTTTTTTGCCTCTTCTTAAGAACCATTTTCTACTTAAGAACCCGAGCCAGGAAATATTTCCCAGGAAATTTGAGAGCGGCATGAAGGCCCGCTATTCTTGCCATTCCCCCTGGGTTTCTCTATCTAGCGCAGTGTATGGGAGGCGCGTGCTCCTCCTCGCTGCCTCAAAGTCCCTCTTTTTTTTTTTAAGACTTAAAGTTTTGGATTGTTTTGATTCCCTTCCCCTCACCTTCTTCCCTTGGCAGTGACTGTCCTCCACCTCTTCTTCCTCCTTCCCCCTTCCACCCAAATTCTGAGCTTTTATTTCTTTCCTAAAGGGTTTCCGTGCATTATTTGCTTTTACATTGATTCCTATGGGAAAAAATGCTTCTACTTACAAACTTTTCTACTTAAGAACCTGGTCACAGAACGAATTAAGTTCTTAAGTAGAGGTACCACTGTATATGATGTAACAATTCTGCCTTTCTAAAAATTTAAATATAGCCCTTGACCATCAGAAGATTGAAACAACATAACAATTTATTAGCACAATAGTACAATTCACTGAAGCTTAATCTAAGAAAGAACTTTAATCCTCTTTGGGGCTGGTCAGAAACTTAGTTTCCATTGTATCTTGGAATGATGGCCATTCTAAAATCTATGGTTGCAAACCATTTGAACTGAACTTCAGATTGTGAGATACAAATGGAAAATGAACAATTGTGCTTGATAATGGATCTTTCCAGTGATGGGCTGCCAAATTTTTTACTGCCACACTGTGGGCACAGCTTATTTTGTGGCTGTGGCTTGATGGTCACATGACCAGGTGAGAGTGGCTTGCCAGCCATGTGACCAGGTGGGAGTGGCTTGACAATCATGTGACCTGGGGGGGGCCTTAAATGTCATGTGACTGGGTGGGAGTGGCTTACCAACCAAGATAAGTTTTCAAATAGGTGCTTGGACTCTTTTTCAGTTGATTAAGTCACATTATTTGAATAGCCACAAAAAGGACAAATGATAGACAGCATTATTTGTTGAGGAGGACAGTAACATTTTAAGGTTTTGTACTCAACCCACAAGGTTCAGTATGATAACAGATTAGGCAAGTAGCTCAATTTTCTTTAATTGCTATAAAAGTTCAGTTCTAGATAATGATGAAAATGATTAAAGCATTTATGGGTAAAAATATACAGTTTAATTATTTCCAATTTTAAAAGTAATTAAGGATCATACTAAGGTACTAGAGAAAGAAGGACAATTAAAAAAAACTATTAAGTATTCAACAAATAGTGCATAAACTTACTACCCCCACTGCCCACCCCCACATGGGGGCAGCATCCCATTACTGGAATTTTCCCCTCTTCCTTCCACTACCTATTTTTGGAGGTCAGTTTCTGTTCTATCCCCAAAGAGATAGAAAAAACAAATTCTATCTCTTTGTAAAATGTCCATGCAACTTGAAACTCTGATAATCCTCACACAAAAGTGTCTCTTTGACTTGGGATCATTTCCCATCCCCTCTTAAAATAGAGGCAGAGCTCAATCCAATTGCTTGGGCTTTTAAGAGTCTGTACAATTTTAAGCCGTGTCTGCCATCTCTGTGCTTATATTACTATTTTTGAATTAATTTTATAGGTATGCCTTATTTTAGCAAATACATTAATTTCTAATTAACTACCATTCTAAATAATCTAAAAGTGGGTATTAAAGAAATATGCTGTAGGACTGTCGGCATGCAGCTTCAGGAGCCCTAATTGGTGAAATGGCTTCAGAAAACCATCTATCTGTTTAAGCAGCACTAGACTATGATAAAGGAATTAACTTCAAAAGAAGAGTGGAAAGAGTATGAGACAAGCCATGGACATTTGGGGGGATTTTTTTTCCTTCCGGATAATTGCTGTCATAACCCAAAGCTAATGCACAGAGACAAGAGTTGTTCTTTCTGGACACACTAAGCCAATATTTGTGTTATATGAACTTAGCTCACCTCACTGGCTTCAGGCTTACTCTGATGACTAGAAATGATCCTAGGATACTACTTGGACTCTCCAGAAAGACTATGGAAATACTAGCAGAGCAGGCAATATAGCCATTTGCTATAGATTGGGTGATGACTTCCATTGCATATCATCATTGCACATTTAAACTGCTCCAAACTAGACTGCAGAAAATACGACTTCAGCAATAGAGTGATCAACACCTGGAATTCACTACCTGACTCTGTTGTTTCCTTCCCCTAACCCCAAAATCTTCAACCATAGATTGTCTACAGTTGACTTCTCCCCATTTCTAAGAGGTCTGTAAGGGGCGTGCATAAGCGCACCATTGTGCCTAACGTTCCTATCCTACTGTCTTTTTTATCATTACTTTCTATGTTATGTTTATATAAACTACTATTATAGATAGATAGATAGATAGATAGATAGATAGATAGATAGATAGATAGATAGATAGATAGAGATAGATAGATAGATAGTGTTCTGTCGGGCTCTCTGGCAGACTCCTCCCAAAGATTAACAGGTACAAATTTCAGACACACACACGTTTGAAAATTCAAAACAATGTTCTTTATAATGAAAATTCACTTAAACCAAGCCCTCTTTTGGTATAGCAAAGAGCACTTGTCTCCAAACAAACTGGTAATTTGTACAAGTCCCTTATCAGTTCTGTGATACTTAGCTTGCAGCTGTGAGGCAATTCATAGTCCTTCTTCTTTCACAAAGTGAAACACACTTTGCCCTGGTTTAGTTTCAAAGCGGGGAAAAATCAGCACAAAATAGGTCAAAGTCAGTAAAGCAGTCACGAAACACAACGATCAGATAATCCTCCACAATGGCCAAACCCACAGGCTGCTATTTATAGCAGCCTCACTAATTACCACAGCCCCACCCAACCACAGGTGGCCTCATTTTCTTTGATAATAATCTCTCAGTTGTTGTTGCCTATGCATCGCTCTCTGCATGCGTGGCTGTATCATTAACTCTTGTTCTGAATCCAAGGAGGAGCTAGATAATTGATCTCCTTCTGAGCTGTCTGCCCCACTCTCCTCCTCCCTGTCACTCATTTTATTTATTTTATTTATTTATTATTTGGATTTGTATGCCGCCCCTCTCCGAAGACTCGGGGCGGCTCACAACTCATGTCTTCTTGGTCAGAGGAGCCTTCATCAGCAGATTCCACCGGGGGCAAACCAGGCCTGCAGCATGTGGATGTCTCCCCCACATCCACAGTCCTTGGGGCAGGAGCTGGGCCAGAGCTAACCACAACAGATAGATAGATAGATAGATAGATAGATAGATAGATAGATAGATAGATAGATAGATAGATAGATAGATAGATAACATCAAGCAAGACGTGAATAGCCAACATCTCAGAAAGCAAGCTCAGGATTTAAAAGGATCTCGACAGATTGGAACAATGGGCCTATCCAACACAATTTAATGTGGAAAGAAGAAAGGTTTACACTTAGACATGAAAAACCCAAGGGACAAGTACAGATCCTGAGGCAAAATCTCACTCCAAAGCAGTAATGGATCTTGGAGTCCTAGTGGACGATCATTTAAATATGAGCCAGCACTGTGTGGTGACAACCAAAAAAGCTAATGTAACCCTTGGTTGTATAAACAAAGGCATAGAATCAGAATCATGTGAAATAAAAGTACTGCTTTACAAAACCTTAGTAAGGCCACATCTGGAATACTGCATCTAGTTTTGGTAACCACATGACAAAAAGAAGATGTTAAGACTTTGGAAAAAGTGCAGAAAAAAGCAATTAAATTAAAGCCTTGAAGACTAAAACGTATGGCTGGTCTAGAGAAAAGAAGGACTAGGAGTGACATGATAGCAATAGTCCAGGATTGGAGGGGCTGCCACAGAGAAGAGCTTATTTTTCAAAGCACCAGAGGGAAGCAATGGATGGAAACTAATCAAGGAGAGAACAACTAACAGTGAGAACAATTAACCAGAGAACAGCTTGCCTTTGGAAGTTGTGGGTCCTTCATCATTGGAGGTTTTTAAGAATAGACTGGACATCCAAACACTTGTTTGAAATGGTATTGGCTGGAATGCACAGAAATGAGCAAACGTACCTTAGAATTATGAAATGAGCAAAGGAAAGATATATATATATATATATTATATGGGAGAAACTGTACATATGGCTTGAAAAGAGAAAAAATTCCTAAGCTTAAAAATAATAAGATTGTGATGAGATATTTCATAAAAGATCCCAACGGAGAATGTATAATTGTGATACTAAGAGAAAAGGAGACATATTTATCTACATATACACAAACTGTATACTGATATAAACAATTACAATTATATATTGATGTCAAAGAAGAGAATATTAGTGATAAGTAATTAATACTGTTGGATGTATTTGTATTGTATTGTTTTTTTCTTGTTTTTCTTTTTTCTTTTCCTTATTTTTTATTTTTTCCTTTTTTTGTATGCTTTTTGCTTTTTGTTTCTATGTATGTCTGTAAAACATTTGAAAATTCAAAATAAAAAAATGATTAAAGAATGGAATGGTATTGGATCTCTTGCTTCAGTAGGAGGTAGCACTAGAAGACCTCCAAGGTCCCTTTCAGTACTCTTCTGATGATTATAGTGATGATGATGATGGTGATTGTGATTATGATGGTGATATGTTTTGCAGAAATCCAACTGCCCCACAAAAGCTACATCCTGCAGAGCAGTGATTCTTAACTTATTCTTCACCACAGACCTTTGGTGGGCATGGATAATGGCCATGGGCCACTAAGACTCATCTCAAGATTTAAAACATAACATTTTTTTCCAAGCCTTTGTAGATTGCTTGTGATGACATTGATACAGGGGTCCACCAATCACACATTGAGAACTACTGCTGACCCAACTACTGTGACTAGACAGACCCAATAGATTTTGCTATGATAGGAGATGGAAGAAGAAAAAAGAGCCTTGTGAAAGGAGGATGGACATGATGCTTATAGATGGAGACCGAAACTTTCAATTCTCATAGATTCAAATCTCATTAGTCCTCGGAGAGGGGCGGCATACAAATCTAAATAAATAAATAAATAAATAAATAAATAAATAAATAAATAAATAAATAAATAAATAAATAAATAAATAAATAAATAAATAAATAAATAAATAAATAAATAAATAAATAAATAAATAAATAAATAAATAAATAAATAAATAAATAAATAAATAAATAAATAAATAAATAAATAAATAAATTAGTGTTGTGGTTAAAGCATCAAACTAGAAATTGGAAGACTCTGAATTCTGGTCTTATCTTAGACACAAAGCCATTGAGCCAGTCCATTTCTCTCTGCCCCAAGAAGAAGTCATTGGCAAAACAATTCTGAAAAGCCTTGCCAAAAAAACTTTGAGTCAGTCTTTGAGAATTGGACATGTTTGGAGGGAAAAAAGTCACATTATTTTTAATTTCATTGGTATAATGGAAGACTCACAAATAATGAGAGTTTTCTGGATAGATGTTAGCACATTTTGTTTCTCTCCTGATTCTTTTCCCCAGGCTTAACAGAAAGAAAGAAGGGTTAAAATATTCCCCATGCATTCTACATGCCCATCTCTGTTACCTAATTTAGTCCCTAATGTACTAGGAAACCAAATAAAATAACTGAACAGTCACTGACAATGAGATCTGATTATTATGGAGGAAAAATGGGGGAACATATCAATTTTTTCCTTTTCAAAAAGAATATTTTAATACGTTGTTAATATGTAGTTTTATTTATTTTTTAATAAATAGAAATGAAATAAAGTAAAATAATATGGATTTCTGTAAGAGCAAGTTAATGGCACTGATGACAGGTCCATAAGACAACTTCTGTGTCATAAATGATGAGGAATAAAACTGTCTATAAGACAGAGAAAAGAACTCTCAGGCTGTCATTGATGAATGATGAGAAAAAAGGAAGGCAAAGAGAAGCTTTGATACATGGAATAATGATGCCTCTGGATCTCTGCTCTGAGCTGCCAAATATACAAAGAATAATGAATTGGGAGGAAAGCCGGTAGATCAATTTTGCAGCTACAGTGCATAAAACTAGGAGCTGCTTGTATTTAACCAAAGGGAGAAAAGTGAATTAATTAATATCTTTTTAAACATTTATTTGAAGCCACTCAGAGAGATTGTTGTAGCATAGATGCTACCTTGGTAAATTCAGTTCAACTTATTTTCATCTTCATCAATAGTGATGGATCATTAGTGGGACTATATTGGGGCTAGATTGCAAACTGGATTATATGTTCTCTCTTTCTCTCTCTCTTTCCCTCCCTCCCTCTCTTTCTTTCCTGCCAACCACTGGGTTTCTTTATTAGATAGAAATAAATTATTGGATTTAGGTACCTAGATGACGAGAAAGGCCAGTCCTAATTGAAATTTAAAAGAGTTTAAATAAAGCTTCTGAACTTGTAATGAGCTGGTGATAACTTGCCATGTTATTGCCTTTTTTAAGAAATAATGAAATGATGTCAATTTTTAAAAGACAAATTAGATCCAGATTACTAACACACCAATTTGATGTTTCTTATTTTTGATGGACTAAGATGACACATTTCATAATAACTGATGTTGGTAGGTGCTTTACTTTAGATATCTGAAGAGTCAAGATTATGGTGAAAGATAATCCAACTCAATCTTCGGTAATATCAATGCTTTTGGAGTTACCAATCAATTCTTTAATATATTTATTTATTTCATTAATTAGACTTCTGTGCTGCCCTTCTTGAAGCAACTCAAGGCCGCATACAACATTGTAAATGCAGACAATATATGTGAAGAAATCTACTTTTTAAAAAGAATTATATGAAATTAATAAAAATTCTAAAAACGCCATGTGCAGTCATCCACATTCATCCAATTCAATCATTCTCATTCAATCATATGGTTTTTTTTAATAGATTCTGAACCATAAATACATATTTTTCACAAAGAGAAGACCTGCTGTCATAATTTTAGAGTGAATAGCAAGAGGTTTATATATTAAAATACTATTTACCCTTTCTGTTTGGAAAAGTGTTTGGCATATTGTATTGGCAGTTCTGTGTTAGCAAAAACTTCAGAAGAGAAGGATTTAGGGGTAGTGATTTCTGACAGTCTCAAAATGGGTGAACAGTGCAGTCAGGCGGTAGGGAAAGCAAGTAGGATGCTTGGCTGTATAGCTAGAGATATAACAAGCAGGAAGAGGGAGATTATGATACTGCTATATAGGGTGCTGGTGAGACCACATTTGGAATACTGTGTTCAGTTCTGGAGACCTCACCTACAAAAAGATATTGACAAAATTGAACTGGTCCAAAGACGGGTTACAAGAATGGTGGAAGGTCCTAAGCATAAAATGTATCAAGAAAGACTTAATGAACTCAATCTGTATTGTCTGGAGGACAGAAGGAAAAGGGGGGACATGATCAAAACATATGTTAAAGGGTTAAATAAGGTCCAGGAGGGAAGTGTTTTTAATAGGAAAGTGAACACAAGAACAAGGGGACATAATCTGAAGTTAGTTGGGGGAAAGATCAAAAGCAACATGAGAAAATATTATTTTACTGAAAGAGTAGTAGATCCTTGGAACAAACTTCCAGCAGACGTGGTAGATAAATCCACAGTAACTGAATTTAAACATGCCTGGGATAAACATATCCATCCTAAGATAAAATACAGAAAATAGTATAAGGGCAGACTAGATGGACCATGAGGTCTTTTTCTGCCGTCAGACTTCTATGTTTCTATGTTTCTATGTTTCTATATTCCAAGAGCTGTATTTTATCCTGTTTAGAATACAGTTGAATCTCCAAAGAGCATGCCTTTTCTCCCTTAATTTAAATGAAATGTCTTCCAAGATACAGGTTTGTACCAGGAATATACACTGCTCAAAAAAACAAAGGGAACACTTAAACAACACAATATAACTCCAAGCAAATCAAACTTTTGTGAAATCAAACTGTCCATTTAGGAAGCAACACTGATTGACATGTTGTTGTGCACATTCAACTTTGTACAAAACAAAGTATTAAATTAGAATATATCATTCTTTCAGATCTAGGATGTGTAATTGATGTGTTCCCTTTATTTTTTTGAGCAGTATATATGCTATTCTCCTGCCCCCCCCACACACATTTTGAATATGAATATTAAAAAATAATGTCATAGGTCAGAACATTGGTCTACCCAGCACAGAATTAAATACCTTGGTTGTTCTCCGAAGCGAACAAGACAACAGTTTTTCATAACCCTATCTGAAGATGATGGGTGTTGAACATGGGACTTTTGCATAAAGAACATGTTCTTTTTCCAGCCCCTTCAACTGATGTTTTGCATTGAATTGCTTTGCCCAAGATAGAGTAGAACTTGTGCTTAATTGCAATACATATAATAGAATTTAGTAAATTGTATTGGACTAGATTGAATCATCATTCAATGAACTCAAGAAGAGATGCATTTAACATTCTCACCAGATGAATATCTCTTCAATGTTTAGCCTGTTATTGGTGCTTGTTTCTGAAGAAACGGAGACCTGAAAAACTTCTATTCACTTTTCCCAATGTTTAATTTTTATTTATTTTATTTGTCAAGCATGTACAAGATAGTAGGTATTGGTATAAACATAAACATTAGCAAAGTAGGTACAGGTAAATTAGGCAATAGGATAGCAGGACAGGGACGGTAAGCACAATGGTGCATTTATGCATGTCCCTTAGGAATGGGGTGAGGTCGAGTGAGCCGGGGTGGCGCAGCAGGTAGAGTGCTGTACTGCAGGCCACTGAAGCTGACTGTAGATCTGAAGGTTCAAATCTCATCACTGGCTCAAGGTTGACTCAGCCTTCCATCTTTCCGAGGTGGGTAAAATGAGGATCCGGATTATGGGGGCAATAGCCTAGCTCTGTTAAAAAATGCTATTGCTAACATGTTGTAAGCCGCCCTGAGTCTAAGGAAAAGGGCGGCATAAAAATCAATCAATCAAACAAACAAACAAACAAACAAACAAACAAACATAGAAGATTGATGGCAGAAAAAGACCTCATGGTCCATCTAGTCTGCCCCTACACCATTTCCTGTATTTTATCTTATGATGGATATATGTTTATCCTAGGCATGTTTAAATTCAGTTACTGTGGATTTACCAACCACATCTGCTGGAAGTTTGTTCCAAGCATCTACTATTCTTTCAGTAAAATAATATTTTCTCATGTTGTTTCTGATATTTCCCCCAACTAACCTCAGATTGTGTCCCCTTGTTCTTGTGTTCACTTTCCTATTAAAAACACTTCCCTCCTGAACCTTATTTAACCCTTTTACATATTTAAATGTTTCGATCATGTCGCCCCCCCCCCTTTCCCTTCTGTCCTCCAGACTATACAGATTGAGTTGGTTAAGTCTTTCCTGATAAGTTTTAGGCTTAAGACCTTCCACCATTTTTGTAGCCCGTCTTTGGACCTGTTCAATTTTATCAATATCTTTTTGTAGATAGTCTGAGGTTAAAATTTTTGGGGTTTGGGGAAGGTAGTGCATTTCAGGCATTGATTATTCTGTTGCTGAAGTCATGGGCCGTCGGCTACTTACCGGGCCAGTGGTGTTTGCGGCGTGGGTGGGGGAAGGAGGCCGCCATGTTGGAGGCGGAGCCTGCGGCCCCACTTCATCACCAGGGGCCGCAGTGAGGTTGGATCGGTGCGCAGGGCACCGATTGGTCGAGGGGCGGCAGGGAGGCACCCTATTTTTAAGGGGCTTCCTCATGGTGCTGCTCCTCTTTGTCCTCGGCTGCGGAGACAACCGCCCCCCTTCCCTCTGTTACAGGGTGCATATGATGGGTCGCCCCTTGGGGGGCTGAGTAGGAATTTTTGGCAGTCACAGCAGATTGGCCTAACTGTGGCTGTTTTTTCGCCTACTCCACTCTGTGCGTGGGAGTGTGGTGTACTCACCAACTAGTTTCCCCCATGGTCACTGGGGGGGCGAAAGGGGGCGGAAATGGGTGTAAGCAGCAACTGTGTGATCTCCTTTAGGGGCCCCTTTAGTGAGGTGAGGGGCGATCTCCTTCTCGTATTACAGGGCTCGACCGGCTTGGATATGGGACCTGGGGCTCACTGGCTGGGGCTTACCAAAGACCAGGGGCGAGCCATCCCACATGCCATGGGGGCGTGGCATGGGGTAGGGGGCAGGGGTAAGGTTACCACTCCCCTATGCCCAGGCAAGAGCTTTCGTCCGAGAGTTGCTCAGAAGAGGTTGGTGACAGTTGACTCCGCCCCCATTTGATTTATGCACCCCTGCAGGTCATGTGATTTAATGGGTTAATTAATTAATTAATATTGATTTAATAAAGTGACCCCATTATACCCAAACCTTCTGTGTCCGAGTGTTACTCCGCCTTCGCCGCAAATTGCTGAGGTTGGAGCAGTTTACATTAAGTTTGAACTGATTGTGAGCTTGTAGTCAGGTAGTGTCTCGGAACAGAAATGTATCTGAGAGAGGGGAGGAAGGGGAGAGGGAGGGAAGGGGAGAGGAGAGGGAGAGAAGGAGAGGGGGGGCAAATGCCTCTTATATGATATTTTAAGGAGAACTTTTGTGCATCAATAAATGTTTTTATCAAATGACTCTAGATGACATCACATTAACATTTTATTGATTTCTTTGTGGCCAGAAAGGGCCACAAAATGTTGTCTTATTTCTGTTTCAGTAACATGATAAGAGGAATTGAAGTATACCAAAGATTCCAATGGCTTTATATTAAAATAAATCTGATTTTATATATAATAATAATAATAATAATAATAATAATAATAATAATAATAATTTATTTGATTTGTATGTCGCCCCTCTCCGCAGACTCGGGGCAGCTAACAACAATAATAAACACAACACGTACAATCCAATAATAAAAAACAACGAAAAACCCCTATTATAAAACCAAACATACACACAAACATACCATGCATAACTTGTAATGGCCTAGGGGGAAGAGCTATCTCAACTCCCCCATGCCTGGTGGTATAAATGAGTCTTGAGTAGTTTACGAAAGACAGGGAGAGTGGGGGCAGTTCTAATCTCCAGGGGGAGTTGGTTCCAGAGGGCCAGAGAAGGCTCTTCCCCTGGGGCCCGCCAAACGACATTGTTTAGTCGACGGGACCCGGAGAAGGCCAACTCTGTGGGACCTTATTGGTCGCTGGGATTCGTGCGGTAGCAGGCGGTTCCGGAGGTAGTCTGGTCCATTGCCATGTAGGGCTTTAAAGGTCATGACCAACACTTTGAATTGTAACCGGAAACTGATCGGCAGCCAATGCAAGCCACGGAGTGTTGAATAAATATTAGTAAAATAGAATTAAGGAACAATGTAAAAGAAAGTAGATAAATATTTGGAATGAAAGGAAAAGGGCATATATAAAACCAATTCTTCTTTTTTTCTTGCTATTCAGTCACTTCACACTCTTGGTAACATGATGGCCCTCATTTTACCACGACTGTTTGTTCATAACTACTTTCTGAATCCTTTGAGGCTCGTATTTGTGTTTTCAATTTCAGAATCTAGCCATCCTATCTTATGTTAATCTCTTTTTCAATTGCCCTCCATTTTTCCAAACACCAGGGTCTACTCCAATTAGTTTAGTCTTTATAAGTCCAAAATGCTTTAGCTTTCATAAATGCTTCCAGTAAGCAGTCTAACTTTTATGTCATTTAATATTGAATAATTGATTTCTAATTAATATTCATAGAAATCTCTATCTCTAGCTATCTAGCTCCCTCCCTCCCTCCTCCCCTCTTATGGTCAAAGGGGTTTTCAACACATTTCTCCATCTCCGTGAATCAAAGGCATACTATTTCTTTCTTTCTTTCTTCAATCTTTTAGATAAATTAGCTTTTACAGCCCTACAGTATATACAGCTAGGAAACTGTAACCTTGTCAACACTCTACATAATTTAGTGTGGTGTTGGTTATTCTGCATATCTGTGTTATCTCTGCTTTATATCTTATTTGTCTGGTAGATGTTTGCATTATTTCACAGTGCCCATCTTTGCATAAAAGCTATATTCATTTCTATAATCTTTTAAGTAAATATCTTGTTCTTTCTATTTGATTGTCACCCTCAGCTTCTTTGTCTTGTTAAATTAGCAATCCTTTGACTGCTCTTGATCCTCTCTCAAATAAATTTGGCCAGGTTTTTTTTTTGCCCCCACTCCTCCTCAATGCTTCCTGTATTCCATTATTCTTCATCAATTTTCAATGTATCTATAGGCTGCCATTGTTTCTTCTCTTTCTCTTCTCTGTATTCTTAATAAACAAACAAACTTTGGAATATTTTTCTTTTGCTACATCTATAATGTCACATTTCAATCCACACTAAATAATTCTACTTACCAGATCTAACCGATTAAATCTATTTTTAATACTATTTCAGTACATAAACCCATGGAAAAACTGCTGAGATCATATATTGTTGGTCTAATGCTTTTGTGTTTTGTTTTTTTATCTGTAATTTTTCAAGCATGAGTGCATGATGTCAGAAGCAATCAATACACTCCCTTGGCTAAATAGAACTTCTCAATTTTTACTTGCAGGACATATATAGTTAAATTATTTAATTATATATATATATATAAAAAGATTGTTCTGAGTTCGGGTTTTACCCCGTGTAATATTTTGAGTGTCTATGTGACATTTCGGTGAAATCACATTCACCATCATCAGGCTGAAGTTGTTACCTTTGTGCTGCTTTGAATATAGTTATATAATAAACTAAATAAAAAACAGAATAAACTATATTCAAAGCAGCACGAAGCTAACAGCTTCAGCCTGATGATGGTGAATGTGATTTCACTGAAACGTCGCATAGACACTCAAAATATTACACAGGATAAAACCCGAACTCAGAACAATCTACATATATATACCTGTGAAAATCTACGAAAATATATATACTGAGATATATATATATATATATATATATATATATATATATATATATATATATACACACACACACACATACATACATACATACATACATACATACATACACATACAGAGAGAGAGTAAACAATCTAGAACTGGAAGAATGGTTAATTGTTTAATTAACATAAAATGATAAAATGAGGTCTAGAGTCATGACTAGATTATGCAACTCACGTGGTGATATCAAGGAAAACTAGTAGAAGATCCAGGATCACAGTACTCCAGTCCAGCTGAATCAGCAATAATGGCAGCTGGCAATATTTTGGACTTGGATCAGGATAAATGCACAAATGGTGTAGTAATATATTATTTAATAAAATACCAGTGTGGCAGAATACGTTTTACAAATATGTATAGTTTTTACAACCATGTACAGTTTTTACAAACTTCAAACTTTGATAGCTTTAAGACTAGTGGATTTCAAATCCCAGAATTCCTCCTCCAGTCATGCTAACTCAGGAATGGGAGTTGAAGTCCACAAGTCTTAAACCTGCCAAATTTGGAGACCCTTGCACCCCCTAACCCCTAACCCAGGGAACTTCAAACTTGCTAGCTTTAAGATTACTGGACTTCAACTCCCAGAATTCCTCTACCAAACATCCTAGATGAGCTAATTAAAAGACAAAAAAGGGGTATTTTCTTCCTATCTTTTCGCAAAAATAAGGTGGGTAAATGGTCTGATAAGCCTGCAAAGAACTCCTGGGTGCTGGGGGATGGCAAAAATGTGCCAATTTTTGTGAAATTTTATCACCAAAATATTGAGGCATTTTTCCCTTCCCACTGCCCCAAGAGCTCTCTGCGGGCTTCCCAAACCTTTTGCTCACCCCGTTTTTGCAATAAAAAGGGCGAAAAATGGCCGATTTTCCATAAAAACAGGAGGATTTTTGCCATCCAGCACCCCCCAAGAGCTTCCTACAGGCTTCCCAGACCCTCTGCCCACCCTATTTTTGTGAAAAACGGGCCCATTTTTCGCAAAAAAGGATGTGGGGTGATGCTTCTGGAGGCCAAAAATGGCTGTATTTGGTGTATTAAGCCAGTGTTGCCCAACCTTGGCCACTTGAAGATATCTGGACTTCAACTCCCAGAATTCCCCAGCTAGCATTTGCTGGCTGGGGAATTCTGGGAGTTGAAGTCCAAATATCTTCAAGTGGCCAAAGTTGGGAAACACTGTATTAGGCACACCAATATTTCTCCTATCTTTTTTGGTGGTGGGGGGGGGGAAGGTGCATTTTATAATCTGAAAAATACAGTGTGTGTAGTAGTAGAAGTAGTAGTAGTAGTAGTAGTAGTAGTAGTAGTAGTAGTAGTAGATGATAGGATGTAGAGAGGAAACTATATGAAGAATTGTATGGTATAGATAAGAGTTTGGATAATTAAGCTGGTTTATGGCAAAAGTAATTAATTATGTAAAATCAAATAGTAATATTATATGTTGTAAGTGAAAAATACCACATTTTAGTTCTATGATTCTCAAGGTCGAATAGATTTTCTGTGTGAAATCGCTATGGGCTGATCCAGCTTGGGCTCTGTATCACCTCTTAACCCATAACAACAATCTTTTAATTTGTACTTGAAATATAATGTTAAATCTCAAACGGTTGGACAAGGCCAAGAAGGGAAAAACTACACAGACTTCCACAAAGCCTCTTAATTCACAAACTTGAAAACCATAAGGACTTTGTCACTTTAATTATAGTGGATCAGAGCTTCTTGGAATCCTTTGAAACATTTATTCCCAAATGTCACCTTACCTGAGTGAAGTTAATCTAGTAGCAGACTCACTGTTTGCCACTTGTCTGTCTGTCTGCCTGTCTGTCCATCTTATTCTCTGATTAATTGTCTGGTCTCATCTCCATTCCTTTGCCAGCCTTCCCTATAGTTGGATATATTTTGTTTAGCTTTATTTAATCAATCCTGTTATTTCATGAATTGCATTCGTCCCCACCCAGATGGATGATGGATGAAAAACAACAACAATGAAGTAATAAAATCAAATGTAATTTTTGACAAGCTGCCATAACAACTGTTTAAGAAATTCACCTGTAAATGCTATTAATATCTTTGAAAATCTTTATGTATTATTAAATCTCTTTGATTAAAGTATATTGTTTTATTTAAATAGAATATCCCATATTATTTACTTTAAATTTCAAAGCATTGTAATTGCGTGGATTCACACAATGATGGGTTTGCCAAAAGTATTAACCAAACATAAAATGCCATGTGAATGGGGTCTTTAATTGGCCATGGGGATCACTTGATAGAACAGCACTTGAATTAATATAACACTGTTAAAGAAATGTCTTCCCTTGTAAAAGAGGATGCTATTTTAATATTTTATTCTCGAAGTTCTTGAGAATTTCTTTTAATTTTCTCTGGCAGCATTTCAGCTAGTTTTATTCTCAGAGGTGAAGGGTGCCACGGCTGCTGTTTTTCTGTAACCTATTTTTCTATTATGTTGACATTTCCTGAGTTATTCACACTTCCCACTTTGGAAAAAAAAAGGCACTTGAAAGAGTTATCTCCTCCTGTGTTTCCTTGGGGTTGCCTTGAAATGAAATTTTCATTCCATACTGCACATGTCTAACAAGATTATTATACAATCATAGGCAACATGTTCATGGTGCATTCCCATCAGTAATGCCAGATCACCTGAAATTCTCCCTTCTTTTGTAAGGAGGGAAAAAAAGACTGTATTTATATTGAAGTAAATTGATTTTATTGACAGATATGGTACTGAAGGTCAACAGATAAGGCTTGAAAAAGGTGTGGGATTACTTGCTATTTTTATTGATGTAGACAAATTAACCCTTCCATTAAAATTACAACTGATCAGCAATGATATAGTAACTCAGAGCCATTAGTACAGCTCATTAGTTTATTCTTGTTGATTAGATTAAGGTCAGTAATAGGTTCTAAAACCCATTGGTATCAGTTTGTGTGTGCAGGTGCTGAAGAATCTGGGGTGGGTGAATGGAGCCTCCCACTATCATCGTTACTGGGTCTTCTCTGTGGCTGGCTCCATGGTTGGTAGTTGATTCCATAGGGCCTTCTCTGTTGCTGCCCCGGCCCTATGGAACTAACTATCCCCCCAATGTCCATACAGTTCCCACCATACTGGCCTTCCAAAAGGCTGTGAAGACCTGGCTCTACCAGCAGGCCTGGGGGTCGTAAGTTTTAACATCTAGGCACATCCGAATTGTGATTGACTTGTATGTATATGTGTTTGATTGGATAGATTGTTAGGGTTTTTATGGTGAGTATAACTTTTCTTACTGTTTTTATTATTTATATTTGACTTTTTTGTATTTTGATTGTTGTACACTGCCCGGAGTCCCCTGGGAGTGGGCAGCATAAAAGTCAATTAAATTAAACTAAACTAAATTGAACTGAACTAAACTAAACTAAACTACTGGTTTGCAGAACCGGACCAAACTGCAATCAACAAGCCGCTGAGTAAGTTATGCATATTGCCACATGGCATCGGACCAGAATATCTACGGGACCGCTTTCTGTTGCACGAATCCCAGTGCCCACCCACCCCCAATGAATCAAAACAGGAAAGCAATAGTCAAGGTAAATATGTGATTTATTTTAATTTGTGCATCCTACTGTAGGGACTTCACAGCATTCCTTCAGCTCTGCACTCAGAAATATCTGTTTCCCTCTTCCAGTTACTTTGATCCACAACTATAATTTTCCAGCATTGAAAGTCAATAGCATACAGCTATCTCTTTCTTTTAAAAATGCTTTTATATGTTGTTTTTGCTGCTCTGTTTGAAAGCTAATCACACTGTGAAAAACTTTTCAAAATCTATTTTTTTAAAAAAATACATACATACATATATATGTCTTTCAGGTAAAAGCAATTAAGGTCTCTGTCGTGGATTTCTTTAAGAGGAAGGATAGTCAATACTATCAAGAGTCAATCAAAGATGCTTTATGCTTTATTGAGAATTGTTTATCCACCTAATGCATTATATAGTAAGGGAATAGTTTGGGGTACTTGTTAGTCAATTGCACAAATTTTAAAAAATTATGCCAGAGTTCTAACTCATTAATTAACCTAGCATAAGTGTCCTTTTCATTGTATTAAACAAATCCTTTTACAATTCTTACAAGTGAGACCCAAAGATATAGTTGGAAATTTCAAGTTTCTATCAAATCTACTTGACTACATAAAGTTTTCTGGGAATGTTCCAGATCTAAATTTGTTTTCATTAATTCAAACTCTACCCTACTCTTTAAATTTGGTACTGTATTAATGGAATAATATAAACTCAATTCTTAGGCGTGTATTACCTGAGCTCTGGTTGCCATTATTTCTTTTTTAAAAATGTTGAGACTCTAGAAAGAGCGCAGAGAAGAACAACAAATATGATTAAGGAGCTGGAAGCTAAAACATATGAAGAATAGTTTCAGGAATTGGGTATTTCTAAGATAATAAAAAGGACTAAGATACGATAACAGTGTGCCAATATTTGAGGGGCAACTAAAAAGAAGAGGGGATCATCTTATTCGCCAAAACACCTGGAGGCAAAAAGGGAAAAAAAGAAACAATGGATGGAAACTAATCAAGGAGAGGACAAACCTAGAAATTAGGAGAAATTTCTGACAGTGAGAACAATTTATCAGTGTAACAACTTTATTTTATTTATTTATTTGTCAAACAATTCTAGGGTGATAATTTGTACATATAACACATTAGATAAGTAATGATAAAAAGTAGACAATAGGACAGGGATGGTAGGCACAATGGTGCGCTTATGCATGCCTCTTACAGACCTCTTAGAAAGGAGGAGAGATCAATTGTAGATAGTCTAAGGTTAAAGGTTTTGGGGTTAGGAGTAGAAACCACAGAATCAGGTAGTGCATTCCAGGCATTGATTACTCTGTTGCTGAAGTCGTATTTTTTGCAGTCAAGTTTGGAGCAGTTGACATTTAGTTTAAATCGATTTTGTGCTCGTGTGTTGTTGCGGTTGAAGGTGAAGTAGTTGTTAACAGGTAGGACATTTTGGTATATGATTTTATTGCCTTCTGGAGTTGTGGGTGCTTCATCATGGAAGGTTTTTAAGAAGAGATTGATAGATAATTTCTCTGCCAAGAAGTAAAGCGAAAATTTCAAAAAACCATTAGCCCATTTGTCTGGAATGGTTTATAGGGTGTTCTGCTTGTGCTGGGGGCTGATCTATAAGACCACCAATATCCCTTCAACTCTGTTATTCTCTTTATGTTGTATTCATTTGTTTTAATTGAAAGAAATGTTATGATAGGTTTATGTTATCAGAATACCGCCGGTGGTCTTCATCCCCTGGTGCATTTTGCAGGAGGCCCTGGGGACACGGCTGCTGGCATAGCCGCCATCTTGAAAATGCGGCCGAGATCTCGCGAGGCTTCGCGAGATCTCAGCTGAAAATCTTGGGTGGCTTGGGCCTACCCAATGACGAGTCCGGGGAGGAGCCTGCCGGCCCTATAAAAGGGCTGGCAGGCTCGAAATTGGTCTTTTCACCCGGACTCGTCAAAGAAGCAAACACCCACCTGCCCTCCCTATCTTGCAGTGTGCCACTGTGGGTCACCCTATGGGGCTGAATAGGAATTTTTGGCGGTCTTGGCATTTGCCACGATCGTTTTTTCGCCTATTCCACACTGTAGAGATGGATAAGCGGTTAGGGGGTGCTTTGCCACTGTTTAGGTTAATTGGCTTACCTTTGGTCATTTGGGTAGGCAGGTTAGGGGTGGAAAACTGGGTGGTGGTTTAGCAACTGCGTGTTCTCCGTTGGGCATCTTTGGGGATGATTGACAGGTTCTCTCCAAAGGCTTGTGGTGTGAGCAACCTGAGCAATTGGGGGGAACCCGTCTTTGGGTCCCGCCCATTTAATTCCCCTTTTAGGGGTTAGCCGGCAGGACCTCCCACATGCAAGTGCATGGCAAGGTCTCAGGTGAGGGAGTGGTCCCTCACCTGGATTAGCATGGAGCTATGCCCATAAGTTGCCCCAGAAGTTTTTCTGATGTCATTTTCCACCCCGGAAGCAATTGTTTGACCCTGCGGGTCCTTGTTAGGGTTATTGTTAATTATGCTAATTATGCTAATTTATTTAAATAAATTATGCAAATTTAATTAATCAAAATGACCCAGTTTTAAATCCAGCTCTTGTGTCCGTGTCGTTACTCCGCCTCTCCTGCAAAAGTGCTGATATATTTATCCTGGCCTTTTTACTTAATTGAGGACAGTTAGGGAGGTTAACATTTTGCCCTATACAAACGTCTAAGAG
Source organism: Erythrolamprus reginae (assembly GCF_031021105.1). Classification (NCBI taxonomy): domain Eukaryota; kingdom Metazoa; phylum Chordata; class Lepidosauria; order Squamata; family Dipsadidae; genus Erythrolamprus; species Erythrolamprus reginae. The sequence goes on along the minus strand of NC_091958.1, from coordinate 16,841,413 downwards.
TTTCTGTTGTGTTCTGTCTTAAAATGACACATTGTACAATTTCCTCAAACGATCATCCATCATTATATCAAAAGGTCATTTTGTTTATTTTTTATGGCTGGTACCATCCCAACTAATCTGTAATTCTAGGTCTGGTATAGAGTGGAAAACATAACCACCATACAATTTTCCTCTTAGCATTGTTTGTTTTGAATTTGAATTTGAATTTGAATTTGAATGCCACCCAACTCCGGAGGGACTCTAGTTGTGATCATCCTGTTTAGTGTTTGAAAAACCAGGTAAAATAAGGAACTGGCATTGCTAACACTGAATCCATCTTCCTATCATAGAAATTACTTGAATTAATCTACCATAATTTCTTTGCCAAGAAGTAAAGTGGAAATTTCAAAAAGCCATTAGCCTACCCATCTAAACAAATATGAAAATTTGGTTTATATACTCCATATTTAAAGGAACAGTATAAAATCCACAGGTACAATGCCACAAACAGGTCTGCGAAATTGGAAGGTATGACATAGTGAATTGTGTTGCACTTCTTATCTTGTGCCTCTAATCATTTCAACATATTACTTTATATTCCTTTTCTTGCTCTGCGTTACACAGCTTATCCCAAAAGTGGAAATGTGATGGGTATGTAGCTATAAATACATTTATTTTAAAAAATGTGGTGTCTTATGCTTTTAAGTTATTTTATTCAAAGCTATGAGTCAATTCATGAATCTTTTTTGGAATCATAGAAAGTAAATATGGAGCTTGCTAAAACAAATCCCAAAACAAATTTGGAAGCTTCGGCATAAACACTAGTTGATGAAAAAAAAAAGGTTTGATAAGATCAGTAAGATAAGTTTTGACACATTAATGTCTTATATCTACAGAAAGCATCATATCTCTTATGTGCATATGTGCACACTCACATCGTGTGCCTCTTACACCAGGGCTAGAAAACTTGTTATCTCCCCATGTAGGATGCAGCAAACCTAGGATTGTAAGTCTAGTTGCGTAGGGTATTCTGCTACGAGTGGAGGAGTGGAGGGCTCTTCTAGTAAAGTATCTCTGGACATTTTCTAGAGTGTTTATGTTTGAAATGTGGTGTGGGTTCCAGACAGATGAGCTATAATCAAAGATTTGTCTGGCGAAAGTTTTGTATGCTCTGTGAGATTACCGGATCAGAAGCTACATAGGATTAAGTTAACAACTCTTCTTTTAACAAGCCTTTTTTGGCAATGTTGTTGCAGTGGGCTTTGGCGTTTAGGTCATTTGATATGAGTATTCCAAGGTCTTTTACGGAGTGAGGGTTGTCTGTAAGGTCTCTTTCTGGATCTCACAGCTGAAATTCTTTAACCGAGGCCTGACCGAGTGGGATGTAGAGTACACAGTAGCATTAACATTTAGATTTATATAACACTTTATAGCCCTCTCTAAGCGGTTTACTTAAATTCAAGTAAGCATATTGCCCCAAAAAATCTGGGTTCTCATTTTACCGACCCTGGAAGAATGGAAGGCTGAGTCAACCTTGAGCCTGGTGGGATTCGATCTGCCAAACTGCTGATAGCTGGTGATCAACAGAAGTATCTTGCAGTACTGCACTCTAACCATTGCACCACTGAGTAGATTTTTGCCAGCTTTATTTCTAATATCTTCTGGAAAAGACTCTTTATTTTATCATCGAGGGAATGTGAAACTTCTATTCCTTGAATGGAAGTTAGGCTCTCTATGTAATCTGTGGGTCTATTTTATCAATGACGCAGAGATGTTTAAATTCAAGTAAACTTGAGTTGGGATTAGCTTTATATAAATAATGGAGGTCTACACAACTTAACACAGCATGCTTTTTGTGATACCTTCTTTGAAGGAACACGTGAAGTGGCTGGAATGAATGTCCATGTTTTTCAATCTGTTGTTCCAAAATACGGTGAAGTAACAACATGATAAAGCTTCTTGGTTACAACACTTACCCCTGTTTGGATCTATTTTAGACGAAAGTCTGATAATGCTTGATCCTAGTTCTTGGTATAAAATTCTTACTGTGTTTTTAAATAAAGACCTCTTCATTTAATCCTGCAATTTTGCATTCTGATTGTTAAACATACCCACATACCTAAGCTATATGATCCTTTGAAACATTCTAGATTCTGAATGTCAAACTACATCAGATAATTCCCTATATATTTGGCAAACAAACTTCATACACCAAGGAAAAGACAATATTTAGTCTAAACCATGTGAAGTTCGAAGATGAAAGAAAACAATGAATAACACAAACAGATGACTATTGACTACTAAAGAAATGAATTAATAATATCTATGTTAGAATAGTTAACAATTCTGTATAATATTTTTAGGATGAGCTCCTATCTCATACTTTTTCATGGCTCCAATAGGATGGAAATAACAGGAATGAAGCAAATGTAAAACCAGTTATTGCAGAATTAAAACACACACATATACAGTTGTATCATTATCTAAGAACCTAATTCGTTCTGTGACCAGGTTCTTGAGTAGAAAAGTTTGTAAGTACAGTGGTACCTCGACATACGAGTTTAATTTGTGCCAGAGCTGAGCTCGTATGTCGATCAATTCGCACCTCGAACGAATGCCTTTAGACTTTGTTTTTCACGCCAAGATAACTGGAAGCATGGAATTCTTCCGCCACCTAGTGGACGCTCGTCTCATATCCCGAATTTGAGCTCGGGTGTCGAACAGAAATTTTGCTCACGTCTCGGCTCGTAACTTGGAATACTTGCATGTGGAGCAGCTCATATCTAGAAGTACTACTGTAGAAGCAATTTTTCCCATAGGAATCAATGTAAAAGCAAATAATGCATGCAAACCCATTAGGAAAGAAATGAAAGCTCGGAATTTGGGTGGGAGGAGGAAGAGGAAGAAGAGGAGGACAGTTGCTGCTGAACGAAAAAGGTGAGGTGAGGTGAGTCAAAAAAATCCCAAACTTTAAGGCTTAAAAATAAAAGAGGGACTCTGAGGAGGCAAGGAGGAGCATGCGCCTCCCATACATTGCGCCAGAGAGAGAAACCCAGGGGGAATGGCAGGAAAGTGGCTGGGCCTTCATGCCGCTCTCAAATTTCCTGGGAAATTTTTCCTGGCTCCAGTTCTTACGTAGAAAATGGTTCTTAAGAAGAAGCAAAAGTGTCTTGAACACCTGGTTCTTATCTAGAAAAGTTCTTGAAAATTCTGTAGAATGTGTAACTCCTTAGTATCAGTTTGTTTTAATAAGGCAGCTGGCAGTTGGAACAAAGTTCTTTTCAGGTGGGAAGGGAGAGTAGAATATCTAATTCCTTAGTAACAGAGCATGTTAATATAATACTGTGATAAGAAATACTAATGATCTGATGGTCATTTCAAAAAAATCCTTTCTTTAGCAAGCATCTACTAGCCAAGAGGAAAGGAAGGTTTAAGATGAGCCTGAGTCTTTCACTCCAGTCACTTCACAAGATTGCTGTCATGAGAAAAGAAGGAGGAGGAAAGCATGTTGGAGATGTTTGTCACTTATTAGTAAAATGATTACGATCAGGATATAAATAAATATAAATAAATAAAACATGTAATAATAAATAAAGGTGTGAATCAGGCTGGCAACAAATGTATCCATAGGTAGGACATTGTGGTCAGTGTTCCCTCTAATTTTTTTTTGGGATGGGCGGAAAAGTATAGTGTCTGAGCGGCAGTCCCTTTGGGACTGGGCGGCACAGAAATAAACAAACAAACAAACAAACAAATAAAAAACCCACCCTGTTTTGCCTCAGAGAATTTCAAAATAAAATACTGTACTGTGTGTCTATAACAGTGAGCTCATAATAGGGCAACTCTATCAATATCAAAATGCCACTTAAATAGTTGAGCTAGTTTCAAACTAGATTTTGATTTTCTTTCTCTCTTCCTTAATCCCATTATTTTTCTTTCTCTTTTCCTTCTTCTCTTTTTTCTACCTGTTTCTCTCTCTTCCTCTCTCTCTCCTTCCCTCTCACTCTTTCCCTCTCGGCTTCTGGGCAGGTTTGGAAAACTCTGAGTTGATGATGATTTTTAAGTCAGCGATTGCTCATTGCTCAGCTTAGAGGGAACTATGATTGTGGTAGATGATTTTATAAACTATATTTAGATCAGATCGAAGGCAAGATAGCTCTAAACTATCTAAGCCCAAAATTTCAAGTATGGTAGAATAAGGTATTCTGTTGTGAGTAGAGGCATGGAGGACAGTAATTGATGCAAAAGGTGCCCAAATGAAATACTGAGTACATATGCATGCTTATAATTTTCAGAAATCCGATATTGTTCTATGTACAATCCTTTTTTATTGATTGCATGTAATATTCTAATTTTCTGAGATGTAGGATTTGGGGTTTTCATGAACTGTACCCCATAATCATCACAATTATGACAAATCATGGGTTGATCTATCTTGCCTTGCATGCAGTGATGGGCTACCAAACTTTTTACTACCACACTGTGGGCGTGGCTTATGCATTTTGTTTCAACATCTTTCAATGCAAGCTGGGTGCTCTTGGATGGAGCTCTAATTTTTGCTACCGGTACTGCGTACCTTACCGCAGTGTTTCCCAACCTTTTTTGAGCCGCGGCACATTATTCATGTTTTCAAAATTCTGGGGAACACTGAACGGGGGGAGGGGGGGCTAAAGAAAAGTTTGGACAAAAAAATATCTCTTCCTCCATTTCACTCTATTTCTCCCTCCCTCTTTCTCTCTCTTCCTTCCTTCCCTTCTTTCTCTCCATCCCTCTTTCTTTCTTTCTTCCTCTCTTTTTTGCTCTCTTTCTCTCTCCCTCCTTCCCTCCCTCTATGTCTTTCCCTCTCCCTCCTTCCCCCTTTCTTTCTCTCTCTCTCTTGCTTTCTTTCCCTCTCTTTCTCTTGCTTTCTTTCTCTCTCATTCTCTCTCCCCTCCTTTTTCTCTCTCTCTCTTTCTCTCTTGTTCACCATGCCAGAAACAGAGAGAAAAAGAAAGAGCGAGAGAGAGCCAGAGAGAGAGTGGAGTGCGCAGCAGCCATCAGCCTCCTCGCCCTCCCAGACATCCCCAGCGCCCGGCCTCGCGCCGCCTCTGGCCGACTTTTCCCTGCTGCCGTTTTCTCTTCATGGCGCAAAGCCACACAGTCCCGGACTCCCGGATCGCTCGCTTCTCCGGCCAGCGCGGTGCTTTCCTGGGCAGATGGCTTTGCTGACCGGAGAAGCGAGCGATCCGGGAGTCCGGGACTTTGTGGCTTTGCGCCATGAAGAGAAAACGGCAGCAGGGAAAAGTCGGCCGTTTTCTCTTCATGGCGCAAAGCCACACAGTCCCGGACTCCTGGATTGCTCGCCCCAAGGCAGGAGGCGGCGGCGGAGGAGAGGGGGCGGATCGCGCCCCGAGGCTTGAGGCGGCGGAGGAGGAGGAGGAGGAGAGTGGGCAGATCAGGCGGGCAATGGGGCAGGGCAGAGAAGCCAGGGGCACGTTTGGCCAGAGGCACCGTGGGGAGGCAGGGGCAGCCGTGGCTCCCTTTACTCCTACTGCCGCACCTTTCTTTGGGGCCCAGCAGGAGAACGCTAGATATGGCGGTCCGGCACCAGCAGCACCCGCCCAGCTGGAGCTTCCTAGGGGCGCCGCGGCACACCTGATGGTGTCTCGCGGCACACTAGTGTGCCACGGCACACCGGTTGGGAACCGCTGCCTTACCGTACCCGTAGGAGACCATCATTGCTTTCATGTTATGAATATTTCTCATATATTAAGTTTCACCTTTTATGTTATATTAATGAAATAAATGAAATTTTGCACAATATTCAAATTTTTTGAGTTTCACCTGTATACTGAGCAACTTTGAATAGTTTAACTGAATACTGAGGTGGGAAGAAGGAACATCATCAGCAAATTTTAAGCTGACATAAAATATTTCCCCCTCCTTAACCCATCTGCTAAATGTTTGATATCTGCTGTCACTTTTCATTAATATTTTATTTCTCTCCTTACAATTTATTTACTCTGATTGTTCTACATAGCATTAGTGTCTAGACTCTATTAATTTGAAAAGATAGGTTGCTTTCTACATTGGTTATCTTCTAATTGTAGCTCCTTAGGCTATGCTTTGGGTCAAATGCCATGCTAAATAAAAAACAAGTTACCATTTTACTTGGATGCATTTTGTAAAAATATTCTTGAAGGACTTTATCAGTAAATTTTAAACAAGATTATTTTTTTCTGGTATTCTGTTACATTCTGTTTATGTGAAAAATAGAGTAAATCTATCCAGAGTTGTATCGATATCAGGCAGATGGCAAATAAATTTAATCAATCAATCAATCAATCAATTCACTGTTATATTCCTTATGGTATAAAGCTGATATGGACCTAAAATTTAGCACACTTCAGTTTTATACCATAAGGAATATATATGCAAAGTTTCATTGAAATTCAAGGTGGTCGAGTGGGGAGGATTCTGAAAATTGGTCCACTTGACAAAGAATGACCTACTCCGATGATGTTAGTAATTTTAGTAGTTTTAAATAAATTTTAAACATTCTGGAGATCATGAGGTCTGTTGCCTCCTTTATATATATATTTATGACGGTCTTGGTATATTCGGGTATATTCGGATTTAGAAATTTCTGGTGACGTTTTGACGAGGTCCCACTCGTCATCTTCAGGCTGGTGCTTCTGTCCTTGTTCTAGGGCGAACACAGCAAAACCTGAGCTGCCTTCCTTCTATAAATAAAGCTGGCTGGGTGTGGTTTGATGTCTCAGCAATTGCCTGCTGTGTAGAAACTTCCTGGTGAGTCAGTGGGGTAACACCTGGGGTCGTTGATGTAGCTGAGGTATGCTGATTAGTTAATGATTGTGGATTAGGGGTGATATCCTGAGTAGTTGGAGCTTGCAGGCTATTTGGTTGTTTTGCAATGTGTGTTCTGAGTCTGGTTTCAGTTTCTATGGCTTGGATACGTTTGTTAATGAGGGCTGGTTTCCAGATGTCTGGTAGGCAGGAGGTATCATCCCGCTTGTTCATATTTTGGGGATGTTTTTCTATCTCGATGGCTTCCATGATTATTCTTTTGCTGTAGTGTTCTGTTTTGGAAATTAATTTAGTACTGTCAAAATCAATTTCATGCCCTGTAGTTTTGAAGTGTTGGAAAAGGGATGAAGTTTTTTCTTTTTTTCTTAATGCATTCTTATGTTCTACAACACATACATTTACTCTCCTGTTAGTTTGTCCAATATATGTGGCTGGGCAGATTTTACATGGTATTTGATAAACTCCCTGGTTTTCTAACTGGATATTGTCTTTGGGGTTTCTTAGGATGTTGGCTATTTTTTTTATCTGTACCATATATATTGTAGAATATTCTACAAATGTTAGAATAAAATAATTTTAGAAATATACTGCATTTATCCAGGTCCAATACAGCTGGGTCAAGTTATCCTGTTGATGTAGCACCTTTCATGTTACCGGTATAATGGTAGAATATCTGTCTTATATAATAATAAAGTTCTATATTGAGTCCCTGACATTTCCAGATATATTAGAAAGAACTCCTCATTGGCAACAACTCTCTAAATTTTCACTGACACTTGATATTATTGATCAATGGCTCAACAGAATGTGCTGCATAAATCACTGGTTCAAATCCCTGACTGGGTTTATAATATTAAGGTTGCCACATCTGCATCCTTAATATTGCAAAAAAGTAGAGGATCTCTAATGAAGCATCAAAGAGGCAAAGACTATTCTTTATAATCAGTATATCAGAATCCAAATCTATATGTGTGGCTCTCATTTAGTCTAATGTGTGACTTTAAACATCAGGATTTGTAAACTCTAACCAACATGTATGAACAAGATTACTGTCATTTTTTAAAGGAATCATGGCTAAAATCATGCCTTCATGCAACAGATAAAGCCAACATAAAGGAATGTTTTTGTGATCTTATTGTGTTGATGCATCTGAAAGAATAGATTAATTAAATTTATAATAAACCAGAGCAGTGATGGCGAACCTATGGCACGGATGCCACAGGTGGCACACGGAGCCATATCTGCTGGCACATGAGCCGTAGCACTAGCTCAGCCCCAACGTGCATGTGTGTGCTAGCCAGCTGGACCAGAATATCTCCGGGATCGTCTTCTGCTGCATGAATCCCAGCACCCGATAAGGTCCCACAGAGTTGGCCTTCTCCGGGTCCCGTCAACTAAACAATGTTGTCTGCCGGGTCCCAGGGGAAAAGCCTTCTCTGTGGCAGCCCCGGGCCTCTGGAACCAACTCCCCCCAGAGATCAGAACTGCCCCCACCCTCCTTGCCTTTCGTAAATTGCTCAAGACCCACCTATATTGCCAGGCATGAGGGGATTGAGATATCTCCCCCGGGCTTATATAGTTTATGTACTGTTTGTTTGTGTTGCATGATTTTTAAATGAGGGGTTTTAGATAATTCTTAATATTAGATTTGTTACATTGTATACTGTTATTATTATTGTTGTGAGCCACCCCGAGTCTTCGGAGAAGGGCGGCATACAAATCTAATAAATTATTATTATTATTATTATTATTATTATTATTATTATTATTATTATTATTATTATTATTTAGATTTGTATGCCGCCCCTCTCCGAAGACTAATTATTATTATTATTATTATTATTATTATTATTATTATTATTATTATTATCATCATCATCATCATCATCATCATCATCATCATCTCACACAGAAGCTCTTGGAGGGCGTTTTTTGTTTCCAGAGAACCTCTGGGGGGATGTTGGATGGCATTTTTATCCTCCCCTGGCTCCAGAGAAGCCTTTGGAGCCTGGGGAGGGTGAAACTCAAGCCTACTGGGGCCACCAGAAGTTGGGAAACAGGCCATTTCCGGCCTCCAGGGGGCCTCTGGGGGGTGAGGGAAGCTGTTTTCACCCTTCCCAGGCATTGAATTATGGGTGTGGGCACCTACGCATGAGTGATAACACACGCACACGCTCTTTCATCACCCAAGGAAAATAAGGTTCACAGTCACTGGACCAGACTAATTATTGTTATTGTTATTGTTGTTGTTGTTATTATTATTATTATTATTATTATTATTATTATTATTATTATTTATTAGATTTGTATGCAGCCCCTATCCAAAGACTCGGAGTGGCGATTACTTCCATGACAAGTAGTAGATATTTGGCTGGGATGCTATAGGGATCCTACTTAGGCAGGGGGTTGGACTTGATGACCCGCATGGTCCCTTCCAACTCTAACAATAAATAAATAAATAAATAAATAAATAAATAAATAAATAAATAAATAAATAAATAAATAAATAAATAAATAAATAAATAAATAAATAAATAAATAAATAAATAAATAAATAAATAAATAAATAAATAAAATTAAAAATTAAAAATTAAAAATTAAAAATTAAAAAAAATAAAAAAAATAAATAAAAAATAAAAAGTTAAAAAATAAAAAAATTAAAAAATTAAAAAATTAAAAAATAAATAAATAAATAAATAAAATAAAAATAAAATAAATAAATAAAAATAAATAAATAAATAAAGGCCATTTCCTTCTTTTTATTAAGTATTAAGACTATGACAACAATAATAAAAAGATAAATGATCTCTTCTTCAAATTGGCTTCTTGAGATTAAAAAAAACTAATTTTTTTTAAATCCCAAGGTAAAACTTTTCTTCAAGTTGTGGGAAGGCGGAGAAAAATCTGTGAAGGATTAGAAATATTTTTTTCTCTAACTTGAACTTTATAGAACCAAACAACAAACAAGGGAATAAATATTCTCTTGATATATATATATATATTCCAGATTGGATAACTTTGTAAAAAGATCATGGAAAATATTAGATCTATCAAATGCCTGAATAATTATTGTTTCTTCCATTACACAGAGAAAGAGAGAGCACAGTTTGTTGGTTTCCACTCTGTTGACTTAATGCTATATAAGCATTTACAAAACATGGTTTTAATTATACTACTCTGGTAGTTACTGCTTGAATGGTTTACTTTCCACAAATGAGAGTTTTTGTTTTGGAAGGCAGTGGGTCAAGCTGTTTAAGAGAGCCCCAGATTTAGCTAGTAATTTAATTTCTCATTGATTTCACAAAGAATGATTGAAATATCTCTCTTAGGAGATAATTTTCTAGCACTCAAAAACTGTACCCCCCCTCCGCTAAAATTAGAGTTGGAAATTCATGCAACATGATAATTTTTGAAAAGGGAGTTTCATAGGTATAACCTCCGTGCATTGAATCTCAGTAAATTATATGTGGCTGGTTTACTTGTGCAACCTTATATTTTATAAAGGGTTTCCATTAAAGCAGATGTCCCATTAAAAACGTAAACCGCTTTTTAAAAGTTAATCAGTCAGTGTTTCTATGCCAACCCGCAGATCTACAATGCCACTGTGCACCTTAGTCCAAGCAAAGTTGGCAACTCTTGCACTTGAGAATCAATTAATTGGCAGGAGAAATTTGTTGGTCTGAGTGAATCTAAGAACTGGGCACCACTTTCTCCTCTGACCAAATGCCCATTTATGTTAGGCATTTGTTAGATGCATATTGCATCCTTTCTCTGGGTCCTTGAGGGAAATATGCAGCATTTCTGTTTTCAATTTTATTGCAACGAAAACAACTTTGGAAAGCGTATTCTGTCAATACTTAATTAATGTCCTTAGGTTAATTAAGAACTTTCCATGATTGGTGGTGATATTCTCTCTCTCTCTCTCTACTCTTTCTCTCTTGGAAGCTTTTCTGACCTCAGACTTATCAGATAATTATACAGTGGTACCTCTACCTACAAATGCTTCTACTTACGAAGTTTTCTAGATAAGAATCGGGTGTTCAAGCTTTTTTTTGCCTCTTCTCAAGAACCCTTTTCCACTTACAAACCCGACCCTCCAAAAATATAACTGGAAAAGGCAGGGAGAAGTCTCTGTGGGGCCTCTCTAGGAATCTCCTGGGAGGAAATAGGGCCAGAAAAGGCGGGGAGGAGACTCCATAGGGCCTCTCTAGGAATCTCCTGGGAGGAAACAGGGCTGGAAAAGGCAGGGAGAAGTCTCTGTGGGGCCTCTCTAGGAATCTTCTGGGAGGAAACAGGGCCAGAAAAGGCGGGAAGAAGTCTCTGTAGGGCCTCTCTAGGAATCTTCTGGGAGGAAACAGGGCCAGAAAAGGCGGGGAGAAGCCTCCATACGGCCTCTCTAGGAATCTCCTGGGAGGAAACAGGGCCTCCACTCTCCCTCTGGTTTCCCCAACCACATACATTATTTGCTTTTACATTGATTCCTATGGGAAAAAATGCTTCTTCTTACAAACTTTTCTACTTAAGAACCTGGTCACGGAACAAATTAAGTTCGTAAGTAGAGGTACCACTATACTTACTTGTAACAACAGCATTCATGGCAAATATCATGAGAATCAGTTTGGTGCAAGTCTAGAAATCAGGAGATTGTGAGTTCTAGTCTTGCCTTAGGCATAAAAGCTGGTTGGCTGACTTTGAGCCAGCCACTCTTGCTGAAATCTCCTCTTGCGAGAAAAATAGGAGGAGCAGAAAGAAGAATTAAGCATGTTCACCATCTTGAGGTACTAATGAGTTCTTATCATCATTAAACCATATTTTCTTTGCATAGTGTAAAATGCATCTTTGTAAAATGCAACCGTCTTTCCAATACTCCGTGGACTGCATTGGCTGCCGATTGATTTCCGGATGCAATTCAAAGTGTTGGTAATGACCTACAAAGCCCTACATGGCATCAGGCCAGATTATTTGCGAGACCACCTTCTGTCGTATGAATCCCAGAGACCAGTTAGGTCCCACAGAGTTGGCCTTCTCCAGGTCCCGTCAACCACACAATGTCACTTGGCGGGGCCAAGGGGAAGAGCCTTCTCTGTGGGGGCCCCGGCCTTCTGGAATCAGCTCCCCTCAGAGATTTGCACTGCCCCACCCTCCTCGCCTTCTGCAAGAGTCTTAAGTCTCACTTATGTTGCCAAGCTTGGGGCAATTAGATCTAGACCCCCCCAGCCAATAATTGTGATGTATGGCTGTGATTTGAATTTGTTTGATTTTTAATATATTGGGTTTTTTAGCTTATGGTAGTTTAATTAATTAGATTTGTCTCTGTATTGACTGTTTTATATTGTATGCTGTGAGCCGCCCCGAGTCTTCAGAGAGGGGTGGCATTCAAATCTAATAAATAATAATAGTAAAGAAACTGTTGTGGTTAGCTCTGGCCCAGCTCCTGCCCCAAGGACTGTGGATGTGGGGGAGACATCCACATGCTGCAGGCCTGTTTTGCCCCCGGTGGAATCTGCTGATGAAGGCTCCTCTGACCAAGAAGACATGAGTGACAGGGAGGAGGAGAGTGGGGCAGACAGCTCAGAAGGAGATCAATTATCTAGCTCCTCCTTGGATTCAGAACAAGAGTTAATGATACAGCCACGCATGTGGAGAGCGATGCATAGGCAACAAAAACTGAGAGATTATTATCAAAGAAAATGAGGCCACCTGTAGTTGGGTGGGGCTGTGGTAATTAGTGAGGCTGCTATAAATAGCAGCCTGTGGGTTTGGCCATTGTGAGGATTATCTGATCATTGTGTTTCGTGACTGTTTTACTGACTTTGACCTTTTGTGTGCTGATTTTTCTCCGCTTTGAAACTAAACCAGAGCAAAGTGTGTTTCACTTTGTGAAAGAAGAAGGACTGTGAATTACCTCACAGCTGCAAGCTAAGTATCACAGAACTGACAAGGGACTTGTACAAATTACCAGTTTGTTTGGAGACGAGTGCTCTTTGCTATACCAAAAGAGGGCTTGGTTTAAGAGAATTTTCATTATAAAGAACATTGTTTTGAATTTTCAAACGTGTGTGTGTCTGAAATTTGTACCTGTGAATTTTTGGGAGGATTTTACCAGAGACCCCGACAGAACAGGAACTAACAGAACTCTTAATAGTTTTTTTCTCAAACTGATCAGTTCTTTTATTAACCAATGGCCCAAGTCAGTAATTGATGTCTTTAAAAAAAGATCTATCACTGAAATTGACAGCATTGTCCATTGTCTATCAAAGTTAATTTAGCACTAGTACATCACATTTGTCTTGGATTTCATTTACAGTTTAATTGGGTCAGGGTGATATTAATAGGTTCAGGATGGCATAATCTTTAGATGAGCAGCACAATTTCTTAATTAATGTGTCTGAATGCCACATTATTACTCAATGAATGCTATTAAAAGCCTAGTGAACCTTAGAGTACAATAGATGTCAGTAGACACTAAAGGCAACAACTTCCTGTGAAATGTTAAGAATGACACTACATCATTATATGCCTCTTTGACTATTTATGCTGATTCATCCATTCAGGGTTCCAACCCACAGTCTTTTCCCTAAGCCAAGGATGATGGTGAGGATATTTTTAGTTTTTCTGGCCTTCAGATAATCTTTTTGCTTCTCACTATGTTTTGGGATCCCCAATCCACAATATAAGCAAACTTTTATTTGGTTTACATTTACTACTTCTTTGCTATTCCACTTTAGCAAGATTCCGCTGGCACAATAGCACTCTGTTCTTTTCCTAATCAGTGGCACAAACTAATAATTTCCATTAAAAACATAATATAACTTCAGATTGTGCAGAATGCAGCTGCGAGAGCTATCATGGGCTTTCCTAAATATGTCCATGTTACACCAACACTCCGCAGTCTGCATTGGTTGCCGATCAGTTTCCGGTCACAATTCAATGTGTTGGTTATGACCTATAAAGCCCTTCATGGCAACAGACCAGAATATCTCCGGGACCGCCTTCTGCCGCACGAATCCCAGTGACCAGTTAGGTCTCACAGAGTTAGCCTTCTCCGGGTCCCTTCAACTAAACAATGTCGTTTGGTGGGACCCAGGGGAAGAGCCTTCTCTGTGGCAGCTACGACCCTTTGGAACCAACTCCCCCCAGATATCAGAGTTGCCCCCACCCTCCTTGCCTTTCGTAAGCTCCTTAAAACCCACCTCTGTCATCAGGCATGGGGGAATTGAGACTTTCCCTTCCTCCTAGGCTTATAAAATTTATGCATGGTATGTCAGTATATATGATTGGTTTCTTAAATTGGGTTTTTTAAAATTAACTTAAATATTAGATTTGTTTACATTGTATTATTATTGTTGTTAGCCGCCCCGAGTCTACGGAGAGGGGCAGCATACAAATCTGATTAATAAATAAAATGAATAAATAAATATGGTTAACACAATGAAATGGTGTAATCCTAGAATGAATGTGCTTGGGACTATAAAATACTCTTTATAAAGGTCTACACTTAGCTTTCTGACTGGTTAGACTTTTGAGACTGAATATGTCCTCTCTCCTCACTATTATCTCCAGTCCTCCCCTCCCCTCTCTATATTATCTCTTATCCTCTCTTCCCCTCCCTTCTGCTTTCTCTCTATTATTTCCTCTTCTTAGAAATTATTAAGTCCATCATTTGCACCTCAATAACTATCTGGTTTGGTTCTGCAACCAACAAGACCGACACAGACTTCAGAGGAGAATCAGAACTGCAGAAAAAACAATTACTGCCAACCTGCCTTCCATTGAGGATCTGTATACTGTACAAATCAAAAAGAGGGTCGTGAAAATATTTACTGAACCCTCACATCCTGGACATAAATTGTTTCCTACTCTCAAAATGGTGCTATAGAACACTGCACATCTCTTATATCATATATATTCTCTTCTTTTTTACTTTCTATCTTTTTATATATTACTTAATGTCTATCCTATCCTATTCTATCCTATTCTATTCTATTCATCCATCCTTCTAGCTCCCACAATATAGTTGCAGTTGCACTGACATCTAGATTACATTTTCATTCAAACCAAAACACATTACTGAATTCTTAGATTTTTGTCAGTGTGGTATGGTTTAATGGTTTAATGTCACATTCATTTTTATTCTGCATTTTCATCCTGTTGAAGATAAGAAAGCCCACCAGGGAAAAAAAAATGTCAGGAACCCTAATTTGACATAGCAAACATAGCAGAATAAGCAAGGAATCAAAGTAAGACTTTTAAAAGCTAAGCACTCAAATCCTTTTGGATGGGTGAATTTGTCAGTTTTACTTTTTATTGTTTACTATTTCACTTTTCTTTCTACTTGGTTTCTTTTTAAAAAAAATCTGTTATTTTGTTCTTTAAAGAGTAAATGGAAAAAAAGTTGTGGTTTAAACAGCATATGTGTGTGTGCGTGTGTGTATATATGTATATGTGTATGTAAATGTACATGTTGTGTCCCAGTTTGGAGTCCCTTTATAAATGACTTTTGGCAAACAATCCTATTTACTAATAATAAATCTTCTTATTAGCTATGATGGAAAGTTCATACAAACAGAAAAGGTTGTCTTTTCTCAGTAAGTTCAAATGTTACTTTTCTTAAGAGCTAGCCCAATATCAAACCCCCAAAGTAAACAGGCAATTAAACCCGCAGTTATCAAAACTCACATAAGTTGGCCAACAACCTGGTACTGATTATTTTCACAGAGGGATGATCCAGAGTTCAGAAAACAGGAGAGTCAGAATAATGGCAAAGCTAACCAAGTGAATCAACCATGTTGTCTCCAGCAAGTAACTCTATGTGCTTACACTTTAAATAACCTCAGGGCATAGCCAAGTAGCCTGCAGCTCTACTCATGAGGAGACCTCCTCCTACAGGACCAGTCATGCCTGCTAACTGCCCTGTGTGCCCTAGCATCAAGCAGAGACTCCTCCTCTTCTCCTGAGTCACTCAGCACAAACTAAGGAGATGCAGAAGGCCCTGATTGGCTTTCAACCTCTGGCACCGATCCCTCCTCATTATTGGACTCAGGTGCCAGGGTAGTAAGTTTATGCACTATTTATTGAAAATAGTTTTTTTTAATTGTCCTTCCTTCTCTAGTACCTTAGTATGATCCCTAATTACTTTTAAAATAGGAAATAGCATGTTTTTAACCAAAAACGCTTAAATCATTTTAATCATCTAGAAGTGAACTTTCATAGCAATTAAAGAAAATTGAGCTACTTGCCTAACCTGTTATCATACTGTGCTCCTCAACAAATAATGCTGTCTATCATTTTGTGGCTATCCATAATAATGTGACTTAATCAACTGAAAAAGAGTCCAAGCACCTATTTGAAAACTTATCTTGGTCGGTAAACCACTCCCCTCCAGTCACATGACCTTTAAGCCATCCCCGGTCACATGACTGTCAAGCCACTTCCACCTGGTCACATGGCTGGCAAGGCGCTCCTACCTGATCACATGGCCATCAAACCACACCCACAAAATAAGCCAAGCCCACAGTGTAGCAGTAAAACTTTTGGCAGCCCATCACTGACATCATGTATTTATTTATTTATTTATTTATTTATTACTTAGATTTGTATGCCGCCCCTCTCCGAAGACTCCGAAGATATGTTTATGTATACAGCATACATAAACATATCACTTGTCCTACAGTTTATGTTACATAAAGAAAGATGTAAATCATTCCTGAATAGCTTTGGTAAGCCTTGTCAAAAGTTATGGTCATATTGGATGAATAAATAATTTGGGATGAGCAAATTCATCAGTTTTAATTTTTTGTTGCTATTTTATGTTTCTTTTTAATAAGGGGTTTTTAGTGACTTTTAATTATTAGATTTGTTATGTATTGTACTATTACTGTTGGGAGCCGCCCTGAGTCTACAGAGAGGGGCGGCATACAAATCTAATAAATAATAATAATAATAATAATAATAATAATAATAATAATAATGATGATGATAATAATAATAATAATAATAATAATAATAATAATAATAATAATAATAATAAATTGAAACTGTCAGTCATTTTAATTTTGGGCAGAGACTAGCATAAATCCTAGGTTTCTTTTCTTCCATTTCCATCGTAGTTTGCATTTTGCCTTATTTTATTTTATTTTTAATTTCTAATCATTAGCACACTTTTCTGCATTTTTTATTTAGATAAGTGCTTGATGGGATTAAGGAAACTGAGTATCAATGAATATTCAATGTTCTTTCAATTTGCATGTTGAATCAGGACTTTAACTAAGCTTCCATTAAAATGCAGATCAAATTAATTTCTTCTATCCGCTCCCATTTATCATGTTTCTGGACTCCAGGTTAGGGCATTTTCCATTATATAATCTATTATAAAGAATGTTTAGTTTTTGGATGTCCAATTTGCTTGCTTTTATTTCTGAAAAGAAACTCCTGTCTTAACAATTCATCATTGCTTAGCGTCTGTACATAAATGTCAACACCACCCCACCACCCCAAATATCAGTTCTGCCTGTCTCCTGATGACCAATCAAAAACCCTTTAATTTTCTGGCCAAGAGTATTGAAGTGTGTTGCAGTATAGCATAAATGTTAGAATAGGATTTATAGATCTGGACCTCTAGCATAAAAATACTCTGCTTACCCTGATTCTATAACCCAGGACAGGAGGGCACTAAACTTGCCTAATCTGCATTCCTGGCAATTACTACAAGGAAACAAAAGGGCTAAATAAACATCTCACAATAAACAAAGTTTTCACCACTCTGGACAGGATGTTATAGGATCAAAGGGGGGGATTTACATTTCCTGAAGCATACAACAGGGTGATTAAGGAAGATTAGTGAGATAAGGCAGAAGGCTTCAGAGAAATTAGGTGTGAGGAACATTTGCTCTTAGGAAGTTTTCTAGGAAATTGTTTCTTGATATCTATGGGAAAAGGAAGAACTCAAAAGATACGTTTGAAGTTATGTTATTGGATGTATCATTTGATATGTATATGTAATTATCCCCCATTTCCTTATGTTCCCAAATAAAAAGGGGTACATGGCTCTACACCATGTCACTTCACCCAGAAAGAGACAATGTGTCCAACTTTTCTTTCTAGGATTCCCATTCATGAGTGACCCCACACGGCTGGGTTGCTCTTAGCCCCTTTTTGAGGACATTGTCTTCACTAGGGACTTTGACAGCATCCACAAAAGTGGATAGTAATTGTGCTTTCCTTGACTTTTACTCCCCCCCAATCCTACAATTCTAGAGTTTCTTTGTGGTCTTTAATGATTGACACCCTGATTTCTCCCAAAGTTCAGACAAGGTCAAATAGATATCTGTAGAGTTTCTCTTTACTTTTTTCCTTCCTCTTGTCTTGTTTCCACCCCTCAGTGTGACTGTGGTGCTCCTCGACAAAATATCCATCACATTGTGTCCGAGTGACCATCAAGAGCTTACACTGGCCCAATGTCTGGTTTTTTTCAACATAGACCACCCTGTCCTTGAATGGTTGTGTGGACTGGACGTTAACATTTCAACTACTATAAGTCCATGTATCTGCCATATGCTAAATAAATAAATTCTTCATCTTGTTATAAAGAGCAAAGGTGTTTGTTTTTTTTAAATGCCTGTTTAACAGGATTAGAATTGTTTCTCCTATCTAAGAATCTTCCTTATCATGTCAGGTGAGGGTCAATGTCAGCAAATATTATGATGTGACCTAGCCGATGTTGAGTTGTTCAAGACACAGTAAAAACAACTCTCCCTCACATCCAAGTACTCTTGTTGGGTCATAAAAAAATGTTTGTTTCTCCTATTTTAAAAAAGGTGAGCCCCTCTTACTCTTTCTATCCCATTGAGAACAAACAATTATAATAAATTTGTAATTGTGAACAGGAAGGAAGTAACAAAAAGCAAAGGCTGGGTGAATGGAATGAAGGACAAATGAAAATAGGAAAAAACAGAATAGAATGATACAGGCTGTTCTTCAAAGATATTAAATGGAGTTGTTTGGTTTTGCTTAGTGGCTCAGAAATTAGTTTTACCTTGAAATTTATGTGCATTCTTCTGAGTGAAACTAAGGTTAACGATAGAATCCTACACACACATATTTTTAAATGGAATTAATCCCCTTGCAAAACTGAAAATAAACATGTCTCTTCATTTCCCTGCAGGGGCTGATGTGTACTGATAAGAAAAGTGATTACAAAATCTTTAGCTAATATAAATTTTATAGGTTTGCATCAAGTTACAGATATTAGTGCAGCTTCATTTCATGCAAAGCCATGCATCAGGTTGTAACACAGAGATAGTGGGGAGTCAGCAATGCAAAACTCAATGCCCATTGGCAGGAAAACTGAGTGAGAAGAAAATTGATCAGCAATACAATCTGAAAAAGTCAACCGCCACTGTGCAAACTCAGAGCCAAATAAATTGGAACGGTATCAGATCCTTCAAGTTTGAGGCGATGCGAGCAGAATTGATAAAATGAGCAAGGCACCAGATAATCTTGAGGAATTAAGCACTGTGTGTTTGAGTATAGAAGATATTATTTACAGAACATATATTCTGTTGCATATGTATGTGTATGGATGTACAGAGTAAGTCTCATTGCTAACAGGGCTAAATCTACACATTATAGTTAGAGAAGTGCCATCTTTAAAATACATCA
Organism: Erythrolamprus reginae; assembly: GCF_031021105.1. Taxonomy (NCBI): domain Eukaryota; kingdom Metazoa; phylum Chordata; class Lepidosauria; order Squamata; family Dipsadidae; genus Erythrolamprus; species Erythrolamprus reginae. Next base: position 16,821,967 of record NC_091958.1, on the reverse strand, counting down.
GCCCGAGCCAGTGGTGTTGCCAGCTGATGCAAAGAGTAAGAGTGAGGGAGAAATAGACCTGGATGAACCCTGGGGGGCCACCAGAGGTGGCAGATATGCCAATGACAGTAGACTCTGACTTAGAGGAGGAGGAGGAAGACTACGACTACAACAGATTCAAGCTTAATATTAACTGCTCCAAACTTGACTGTAAAAAATATGACTTTAGTAATCAGGTTGTCGAAGAGTGGAACTCATTACCGTACTCTGTAGTATCATCCCCTAACCCCCAACATTTTACCCTTAGACTATCCACGGTTGATCTCTCCAGATTCCTAAGAGGTCAGTAAGGGGTGTACATAAGCACACTATAATGCCTTCCGTCCCCTGTCCTATAGTCTCTCTTATATCTTGTATTTCTTCTCTACTATATCCTCTATAATCTTCATTGTGTATTATTGTGTATTGGACAAAATAAATAAATAAAATAAATAAATACGAGCCTTTGTTAGATGCTTGCTTTAGAAGACTAAGAAAAAGACAAGAATACTTGTATGGGAAAAGAAAGTAGTCTGTAGGTTTTTAACTCTAGGGCAGCGGGCCCCAAACTACAGCCCGGAGGCCAGATGCGGCCCACTAAGGTCTTTTAACCGGCCCGCGGCAGCACATGAGATTTTACCCATCGATATAATAAGCTAACAAATCTCCTGTCCACTCACTGTGAAAGAGAGAGGGACAGAAAGAAAAAAAGAAAGAGCGAGAGAGAGAAAGAGGGAAAGATAGAGAGGGAGAGAGAAAGGAAGAGGGAGAAATGGAAAGAGAGAGAGAGAAAGAAAGAGAAAAATGAGAAAATGATGGAGGGAAAGAACGAGGGAGAGGAAAATGAAACAAATTAGAGAAAAGGAAGAGGGAAGAGAGAAGTGGAGAGGAAGGAGGGAGGGAAGGAAGGAAGGAGAAACGGAGGGAGTTTATTACTTAATTATTAATTACTTATTACTTCTTCTTTATTTTAAATATTGTATTTGTTCCCAGTTTGTTTTTTACTTTAAATAAGATATGTGCAGTGTTCATAGGTATTTGTTCATAGGGTTTTTTTATAGTCCGGCCCTCCAATAGTCTGAGGGACAGTGAACTGGCCCCCTGTGTAAAAAGTTTGGGGACCCCTGCTCTAGGGTATTGTTGACCACCCCCTATAGGTACTTAGGGGTGGCTGATGGGAAATTTGGGGTGGAGTTTCAACATTTTGTAATCGACTCAGTTGATGTTTGGGGCTTCCAGCCATGTTACACTAGCCAACTGTTGTTTCTCTGTTAAAAATCATTGGAATAAATGTGCCCTATATACGGAGAGGCTGGAAAGCCATAAGTGTAAGTCAGTGAAACTGGAGACTCTTTATCTCATAAAGGAATGTGCAAATTAGCTTTGATCTTCAGCAGCAGCCTAGCCGCTGGACTGTTCCCTCTTAACTCCTCTCACTGAGAAGCTGCCAAGATGAACACACACGCATGACCTTGGCTTGTATAAATGATGCTTTCTATATAAAAAGATTGATTTGAAATTTACCGCATGGATTCCTCCTTTGTCTTCAATCTGTGTAGGTCCAGAATAGAACAGACATGAGTCTTGATGACTGCTTAGGTCAGAGATGCAAAGGAGATATTGAGCATTTGACTTAGACATGTCTGGCATTATTTGTTTGACATAGGACTGTTGATCTTATAGAATCATAAGGCTGGAAGGGACCTCAAAGGTCTTCTAGTCCAACCCTTGCTCAAGGCAGGAGAACGTATCGCCATTCCAGTCAAATTGGTCTATTTGTATCAGATAGATACAAATAGATAGATAGATAGATAGATAGATAGATAGATAGATAGATAGATAGATAGATAGATCACTAGTCCTATGACAAAGGAGACTGAATTAATAAACACCTGCATAAGATGTACTTCTTTGTTGTTGTTTTTTATATTGGCTTGGAAATGTTTGTTTGTTTATTTATTTAATTTATTTTTTAAAAAAATATGCCACCCTTCTCCTTAGACTCAGGGCAGTTCACAACATGTTAGCAATAGCGCTTTTTAACAGAGCCAGCATATTTCCCCCACAATTTGGGTCCTCATTTTACCCACCTCCAAAGGATGGAAGGCTGAGTCAACCTTGAGCCGGTGATGAGATTTGAACCGCTGACCTTCAGATCTACAAGTCAGCTTCAGTGGCCTGCAGTACAGCACTCTACCTGCTCCACCACCTCGGCTTATATACCACCCAGAGCCAGTTTCTATTTGAGCATCTATAAATGTAAGCTGTAAATATAAATAACTCAATGTCTATTTTTTTCTCATTTTGGGGGAAGGAAGGAGACTAGATCAAAAGCATCCATCTGACTGTAGAGGAGGATGTAAAAGGAATAAGGAAATTCCAGCATGCGTTGGAACATGCTATTCAAATCTAATAATATCTTTAAATGGTACATGAATTTGAGCTTTCTATTTCTTTTCTCTGTGCATGCAAAAAAAAAAAAAGGAAGGGGTTCATAAAAGAAGATGACTCTATCCTAATTTCCAAGTGAAATTAAGTTTCTTCAGCCACCCATCATTTGGTTTTCATATCTTAATCTTACTCCCTTTCATCTTCTCCTTTACTTGTAATGCTGACATGCTGTAGGCTTTTGATGGGAGAAACTATCTACATGTGTTACCATCTAAAGGTCGCAGCTGGAACGCTACATATATTTAAACCTTTATTAATGCTTTTAAATTCATTTCCTGTGTTTCTGTTGAAAGGGGGAGAATGCACGAGAGCGCTTTTGCAAGTTATTAAAAATATGGATACAATGAAGAAAATATATTTTGAAATGTGGAATTTGGATATGCATTTGAATAAAAAGGAATAGAGTGCTTCTCTATGCAGCCTCAGGTTATTACTACTATATAAAATATTCCTGTTTTGAAAAATTGTACACACACAAACACACACCAGAATACCTCCGGGACCGTCTTCTGCCACACGGATCCCAGCGGCCAATCAGGTCCCACAGAGTTGGCCTTCTCTGGGTCCCGTCGACTAAACAATGCCGTCTGGTGGGACCTAGGGGTAGAGCCTTTTCTGTGGTGGCCCCGGCCCTTTGGAACTAACTCCCCCCAAAAATTCAAATTGCCCCTACTCTTCCCGCTTTCTGCAAGATGTTGAAGACCTATCTATGTCGCCAGGCATGGGGGGAATAACTATCTTTACCCCCACCACTACCTTTCCCCCCCCCCTGACTGTAATACATGAGAATGGTATGATTGTGCAGTAATGATTGTTTTAATATCTATGGATTTTAAATTTTGTTTTTAATTTATATTGGATTTGTACTCTGTATATTGTATTGTTGTTGTTCCACCCACTCTGGGGCCAGCCACAGGTTGTCTCGGAGAGGGGCGGCATACAAATCAAATAAATACTAAATACTAAATACACACACACACACACAGAGAGAGAGAGAGAGAGAGAGAGAGAGAGAGAGAGAGAGAGAGAGAGAGAGAGAGAATGAATCTTAAACATGATACAGTTATAATGGCTTATTAAAAAGCAACACATTTTTATTTATTAATTCCCTTTTCCACTTTTTGCCAGCATTTGCTAGCAATGTTACTATAGGTCTTTCCCCCCCCCCCCCCATGCACCAATAGTGGATTACTTAATTAACAATATTCTCTGGGTTCAAATGGCACGATGAACCATAAATTTAATTGTGCAGTTTGGAAGCAAGGATAGCAAATACTATGCATTGAGCCTGGATTGAATGTTAGAAATAATTAGAAATAGTAGGCTTGGGTCACATGAATGAAACAGAGGTTTGCTTAAACCACTGTTGGGGCTAGTTTCTCATAAAACATTAAGTCTTAACCATGTCCAAGCTTTTTTATATATATGTGTACACACACACACACGGGCACACACATATATATATACTGCTCAAAAGAAATAAAGGGAACACTTAAACAGCACAATATAACTCCAAGTCAATCAAACTTCTGTGAAATCAAACTGTCCACTTAGGAAGCAACACTAATTGACAATCAATTTCACATGCTGTTGTGCATATTCAACTTTATACAGAACAAAGTACAGTATTCAATGAGAATATTTCATTCATTCAGATCTAGGATGTGTTCTTTGAGTGTTCCCTTTATTTTTTTGAGCAGTATATACTGTATATCCATGTTAGATGATGTATAACAATACAATTGGATGATGACATATATTAGACTTGTACATTTTTAGACGGATGGGAAGATGAGTCCACTCATTTTCATCAACCAGTAATGTTTTTTTCTGAACTGACCTTTCTTAGGGAGGATGTTGAGGATCAAATTCTCCAGTTGGTGTTTACTGGAACATAGGTTTCTTTGTCCTCCAGTAATTCTTTGAATTTTTATACGAATTGTGTTGGTTCCATGATAACTATGAATCTGTCTTTGCTGGGAGGATGGTGATGGTTTGATCCTTGTTTGAGTTTTTGTGAGAAACTCTGTCTTCTGCTTTGAGTTGGTTCTGATTCTGTGTGGTTCTGGTTTGATCCTCTGGCAGGGTGAAATTCAATATTTTTCCCCTACTAGTTCTGTGGGCTTGGTTTGGTGGGCATGGCAGAGGAAGGATACTGCAACACTGCAACAATATAGCCAAGAAGGCTTCAAGAGTTGTAAACCTAATCCTATGTAGCTTCTGCTCTGGCAATCTCATACTACTTACCAGAGTTTACAAAACTTTTGCCAGACCCATCCTCGAATACAGCTCATCGGTTTGGAACCCATATCGCATCTCAGACATTAATACCCTTTAAAATGTCCAAAGATACTTCACCAGAAGAGCCCTTCACTCCTCCACTCAAAATAGAATACCCTACGAGACGAGACTTTCAATCCTGGGCCTAGAAAGTCTAGAACTAAGATGCCTTAAACAAGATCTAAATATTGCCCACAAGATCATATTCTGCAACGTCCTGCATCTCAGTGACTACTTCAGCTTCAACCACAACAACACAAGAGCACACAACAGATTTAAACCTAATATTAATCGCTCCAAATTTGACTGTAAAAAATACGACTTCAGTAACCGAGTTGTCGAAGCGTGGAACTCATTACTGGACTCCATAGTGTCATCCCCAAACCCCCAACACTTTACCCTCAGATTATCTACGGTTGACCTATCCAAATTCCTAAGAGGTCAGTAAGGGGCGAGTACAAGTGCACTAGAGTGTCTTCTGTCCCCTGTCCTATTGCTCTCCTATATCTCCTATACCTTTCTTCGATTCCTATATCTCTTCTTCTATTCTTTCATTGATATGTTCTATTACTATACTTTCTTTTCTATTATTTCTTAAATATATTTTACTATGAGTATTTCCTCTATAACCTTCATCATGTATTTTACTATGTATATATAGATATATACCCACTAAAACCCTCATTGTGTATTGGACAAAATAAATAAATAAATAAATCCCCATTCCCTCCCTACTTCTAGGGAAAGAATATTGCAAAATTTCCATTCCACCCACTCTGGGGCCAGCCACAGGTTGTCTCCAAGCTACCTGATGAAGGCTAATAACCCCAAATAGATCCATAGTAGTCTCCCTTCCTTTTCATTATCAGCAAAAATATGTTACATATATATGTTACTTAAAGGAAGCTATGTCTAAACAATTAATATAAAATTGAGATATGACTGGATCACAATTTCATTCTAGGAAAAAGAGGGGATTTTTTTTTTGAGAATTTTTATATTTACTCCATTTTCCTTTTGTTGTATAAAACAACAAGAGACCAAGAATCACATGAAATGTTATTACTGTTTTTTTAATATAATATATGCCATTTGTTTGATGAGATGGTTTTGTCTCATTTAATTTTAATTAACATAATAATTTTAATCTTCTTTTTGACTGAGCTGCCACGAGGGTCCCGCTGGGATTATAAGGTGGGAAAGAAATGTGATAAAACTGATTAATAAATACTCAACTATTTTTGATTTGCAAATAATCCTGCATCGGCAAGAAGGTTCATTGCACTGTTGTACTTTCACTTTGTATGTGATTTTTAAAAAGTAAAACTTATTTACAAAGTCTACCCCCAACTTCTGGCACTTGGGAAAATTGTCAGAATGGTGCATTGCTTTGATGAAGGTTCTACACAAGTACATCCTTGTTGAAGTTGGTTAATGGACCTTCACAATCCCTTCTTCAAAAACACTGAAATAACAGCCTTGCTTACCTTTGCAAAAACAACTTTTTTGACTTTTGCAAATGTTGGGCCTGGATGTAATGCGGTCTAAATGTCTACACACACACACACACACACACACACACACACACAGCACATTTGGCAAGGCAAAACAAAGTAATATCAATTACTGGGATATACATCATTTTCCATCATGGGATGCTTTGCTACCACATCCTCTAAAATTTAAAGGTTACATTCCATAAATCAGGAGTGCAGCTGTTGATTTTGAAGTTGAATTACTTATAGAAGACTTGGGATGGTTTATTTTGATGTTATGTCTTGGTATAACAGTTTCTGGGCTGTTACTTGGGTCTCTTTTCAACATTGGAAATGGGACAGTGTCCTGCAATGCAGCTGGGATAACAAGCTAGCCTAATAGATCTAGGCAGATACAACCCTAATAGCAATAGCATTTAGACTGATATATCACTCCACAGTGCTTTTGCAGCCCTCTCTAAGCAGTTTACAGAGTCAGCCTATTGCCCCCAACAATCTGGGTCCTCATTTTACCCACCTCGGACGGATGGAAGGCTGTGTCAACCTTGAACCAGTGGTGAGATCTGTACTGCTGAACTACAACTAGCAATCAGCTGACGTAGCCTGCAGTGCTGCACCCTAATCATTGCGCCACCCTGGTAGCATAGTAGATGTATCCTAAGTAGATGCATCCTCCATAGAAAGGGGAAAAGGCAGGAGTGAAGACTTATTCCAGTAGATGTTACTGTGCCTTCTGTCACTTGGAGAACATACCAGGCCAGGAAGCTGGCATTGTCAATCAGGCCATCCCCTTCTACTTCTTACAACAGATTTCTGGCTGTATCCTTATTGATTGATTGATTGATTGATTGATTGATTTGATTTATATGGCGCCCCGTCCAGGGATTCATGGTGGCTTACAACATATAAAAAGAACAATACAATACAAATCTTAAATCCAATTAAAATAAAATCCACTTATCTAATCTAAAATCCCCATTATATTAAAAATCAATCATTCTCACTCAGCAACAACATACATATCATTTGTCGGCCAGATGGCCAGAGTCTAATGGCCCAGGCCTGGCAGCATAGATGAGTCTTCAGACTCTTGGGGAAGGCGAGGAGGGCGGAGGCAGTATGAATCTCCGAAGGGAGCTGATTCCAGAGGGCTGGGGCTCCCACAGAGAAGACTCTTCCTCTACGCCCCACCAAGCGACATTGCCTAGTTGACGGGACCTGGAGAAAGCCAACCCTGTGGGATTTAACCGGTCGCTGGGATTCATGCAGCATGATAGGTGCCCATAGTTTAAGATGCCCATAGTTTACTTAACCAGAGTTTATTCTCTTTGTCTGGATTCACACAGGATACATTTAAAGATGACCTAACTGTCGGGGTGAGGCTGTGCAAACTGAGCTGAAATATGGTTCGCTGTGTCAGAGGAATGTTGCAAGAGTTAATTTGCTGTGAAAGGTACCCCTTATAAGTTAATACCAGACCAGAAGGGATGGATAAATCAATCTATCCCCATCTGCTATATTTTTCTGTGTCAGCTTCTGTTCAAAGCACAGGAGGGGAGCCAGTTAAAACAAAGAAAGGGAACATCCTGTATCTTGTTCTTTTGGTCGACACCAAAGCAGTGTGAGGACATTCTTTCTGTCATGCCTGCGAACCGAAGGATTGAAAGATCATTAGAACAGAACCATGGTTTGCTGAAAATGAAGAGGGAGAATTTCATTTAGGAACAATCAGATACAGAGTAAGCCATTCCTGCTGCTTTAGGATCACAGCCCACGCGAACAAGTTCAAAGTGGAGCTCGGGGGTTCAGGTGGTTCTTTTTCAGTTGGGTAGAAGAATAATGCATAAATTGCTTTCCCACTACCATCCAAAAATCAATTTAAACAATGCAGTCCTCATTCCACTAGCTGCTGCTTTGGCTACTTTGTGGAGGGCCTCACCACAGCATGCCAATGAAAAAGCTAAAACAAAATTGCTCACCCCATTTTGAAAAGGCTATGCTTACAGCCCTATAGATAAGATAAATGGCTAGGTCTCCCCCCCCCCCCTCCATCCTTGCTAATCCTCCATGTAGGTGAACTGCAGGTGAAATCAATTAGATCAAATGATGAGTGGGAAATCTATTGTAAAGTGGCTCCACCTGTGGGGGTGGGAGGGAGAGGCGATGGCCAATCAAATTATAGCCTGTATTTCACACGTGATCTCAGTATTACAAACTATTGCAGCACTATTAAAATCTCTCTTAATTATAGCATGCTCACGATGATTCAAACTCTGGCAAGGTTAATATTCTGCAGATGTTTACTTGAGAACAGGAGCCACAAAAACCCCATTGGGAGCTCATGACTTGATTAAGGTTTGTTTGCTGGTTCTACTAACCATGCTTTCTCCAATATTAGTTAAATCTATATTTGAATGTATTACTGTAATTATTCAAGATCTAAAATGGACTAAAATATTGAATTTCAATTAAGTTTAACATGAAACAGTGTCTTCTGTTCAATCTCTCTCTTTCTACTCCTCTCTCTCTCTCCCTCCCTCCCTCTCCCTCTCCCTCCCTCTCTCTTTGACAAAGGAATAAAGTTAATAAGCACATTATCTTTTTACTTACATTAATTACTGCTATTCTCCTACTCTTGTCTTCAGTGTATTTTTGCATCATTTGCAATTAGTTGAAAAGGCCACTACAATTCATCTTTCTAAAGGCCAAAACATATTCTAGAATTAAGTTTCTAGAACCAAATTCAGTTCTAAAAGGGAATTGTGTGCTGAACATGGAGGCTAGCTGCTTATTTTTCTTTTCTTTTTTTAAAATTTTCTCTTTCTTTCTCTTTTTAAAAGACTTCACTATGCAGAAATACCATTTTTATTCTTCCCACATCATCCCAAAATTATGGCCTATGGATTGATTTTCTGCGACTTTCTGTCTAATTTCCAGGGCCATTGAACAAAGAAACACTTCATATCCTATCTCATGAAAGAAATAAAAATAGTGTCTTTATGTGCGTGCGCCTAATTATTGCTTAATGCTCAACATTCTACCATTCATAGAACAGAATGCTCCAGAGAATGCTTCTGTTTTGTATTCCCAAGGTTCATGCTATTCAAAAGTTAATCCACAAACAAGCCAGATTCATCTAGAACAAGCCAGATTCATCTACATTTTGCAAAGTGTAGTTGAATAGCTGCATAGCCTAAAATTTCTCAATTTTAATTTACAGTTCAGTTGATATCTATAATCCACATAACCAAGTATGCTATGGGATTCTCATTGTTAATAATGTAAGGTGTTCATGAGGCCAAAATTCTTGAGAAGCATTTTGTTCTATTTAGAGTACAAGTTACTCATTCAGCTCTTGTATTGTTCTATTTAAGAGCAAAGGTTAAACTAGCAATCACGCATTGCCGCCGGCGACTTACCAGCCGGCGCGGGGTTGCGGCGTGGGACCGGGGAAGGAGGCCGCCATGTTGGGGGCGGAGCCTGCGGCCCCTCGTCATCCCAGGGGGGCCGCAGTGACGAAGTTTGGTGGCGCGGGCCACCCATTGGCTGGGCGAGGGTGAGGCAGCCCTATAAAAGGGGCTGCCTCGTGGCGCAGTTACCCTCGCCCGGCAGTTTGGAGACAGCCCTGCTGCTCCCGGACTGCAGCGGAAGGCCCGAAATCGGCGAAGCGCGTGGGCGGCGAACGGAGGCTCGGGCCGACGGCCAGCTGGCGAAGGGAGCCCGACAAGCCTCTGAGGCCGACGCGATCGCCGAGGCAGCAATTCGGAGGCGGAGGCCGGCGGCGCCCGGCGGAGAGAGCGCGGCAAGGCCCGGAGGCCTAAGCGGTTGCGTGGGCGGCGTTAGGAGGCCCGGGCCGACAGCGACAGAGGCATCGGCTGTTTGTCGGGCCTCCTCTGGTTTGGAGGGGGGGTGGAATAATGGCGAGGGGCAGCAGGGCGAGAGCTGGGACCCGGCGGCGGGCAGCGGGGGGGGCAAGCCGGCGCTCAGGGCAACCCCCCCATTGAGCCACGCCGTACGGGGAGGAGAAGGGCCCCCAAGAGGGCTTGGGGGGAGGCCCCTGGGGCTGAGCAGGACAGCAGGCCAAGCGGGGAGGGCAGCTCCAGGGGGGAGGAGGTCACCAGGGGGGCGGGCCCCAAGGCGCCAGGGGGTGACCCCTAGGGCAGCAGGCCGCCGCCAGGGGAGGGCCCCATCCAGAGGGCCACGTGGCAACAGGAGGGAGTTTACTGATCCTGGGGAGGGGGGACCCAGCCCATTTGAAATGAGTGGGTCTGATGAGGGGTCCCCCATGGCTCGGGCAGTTGCGAATGAGGGTACAGGGGAGGAGTCAGTCTCTGTACCTTCACACCTTCTTTCTGCTTTACTTGAAAAATTGGATGAAGGGCCAAGGAAGAGGGGCCGATCCCGGCACGGGGACGCCGGGGGTGCCACGAGCGCGGAGGGAACCCGAAGCTCATCAGAATCTGAAGAAAGGTCTCAGAGGGTGCGCTCCGACCGGCGCGCCAAGAAAAGACGCAAGAGGAGTCGTGGAAGCAGGGCCGCTTCTGCCTCGGAGGAGGCTGATGACGACTCTTCACATTGGGGGTGAGTGCCCGGTGCCCGGGCATCGTTGGTCCCGGCCTCGGGGACCACGAGGCAGGGTACGGGCGGTAAAACGCAAGTCACATAAATCACATAGCACGTGGCGTTCGCGCACGGCGGCCCAGGTATGGGGGAGGGGCCGACAACACGGGGAGGACAAAGAAGGGCAGGAAAAGGAGGGACCCCTCAAGGGATAGCTCTGAGTCCACGACCACAGAGTCCACTGATACCTCCACTGTCGACAGCGACAACCCTTTTGCCCCTGGCCTCCCTGACACTCCGCTCAGCATGCACATGTCACAGGCCCTTAAGCGAAAGATTTGGCGCGGGGCCTATGTCGATATATTTAAGATTTTGTTGCCAAAAAAATCTAAGAAGGACAAGGACACGGAAGGTAAGAAGGGGGCTGTGGAGTCAAAGGACGTCAAGATGGATAAAGGAATTTTGTCATGGGCATACGCCTTTCTGGCGTATCATTCAGTGGTTGTCGAAGACGATGTTCACAAGACCCATGAGCTCATTCTATATATGAATATGATATTACGGGCTTACCAGGAGTTTGGTGGGGAGGCGTGGAAGCAATACGATGAGGATTTTAGGAGGTTTGCCGCACACAATAGGCACTGGCCGTGGGACATGCGGCACAACGATTTGTGGCTTCAAGCCACGCAGCAACCCGCCACCCCGGCTAGCGGGCGGACGCCTACAGGCCACCTGCTGTTGACCCAGGGAAAAGAGGCTACCCTCCCCCGCCCGGGGGCGGCCTCGGGGACCCAGGGCTCGGCGCAGCGGGGTGCGACGAGTTCGCCCTTTCGGATCCAGCCGTACTGTTACGAGTACGGCGCCAGAGGAGCCTGTGCCAGGCCAGCTTGTCGCTTTCGCCATGCCTGCTCGTTGTGTAATGGCAGACACCCGATATCAGCCTGCTATAGGGGCAGGGGGGGGAGGCGGCAACAAACCAGCGGTTGGCCTGGCTAAGGCCCAGGTGCCTGGAGCTCAGGGCAAAGGGGCCAACCCCCATTAAATTGGATAGGTTGAAAGACAGGCTTGGGGGTTTTCGCCCTAAGAAAGAGGCCGAGTTCTTGGTTACTGGTTTTTCGGAGGGATTTAGAATTCCGTACAGGGGGCCCAGGATTGCTTGCCTGGCTAAGAACCTTAGGTCAGTTTCCGGAATGGAACAGGTGGTTCGGGATAAAATTATGAAGGAGGTGCGGGAAGGCCGGGTGCTGGGCCCCTTTAAGGAGCCGCCCCTGCCCTCTCTGCAAGTATCCCCCCTGGGGGTGGTGCCCAAGCGTGTGGCGGGGGAGTTCCGGCTTATTCACCACCTGTCTTTTCCTCCGGGCAACTCAGTTAACGATCATATTCCTGATGACCTGTGTTCGGTGCGCTATACCTCCTTTGATACGGCGGTCTCGGTGGTTCGAGAGTGCGGTCCGGGGGCCCTGATGGGTAAGTGCGATATCAAGTCGGCCTTCCGGCTCTTGCCGATTCACCCCGAGGATTTCGACCTCTTAGGTTTTCAGTTTGAGGGAGGGTTCTTTGTTGATCGGGCCCTCCCGATGGGTTGTTCAGTTTCTTGTTCATTGTTCGAGAAGTTCAGTTCCTTCCTAGAATGGGCCCACGTGAGGAGTTCTGGGATTCGGTCAGTGGTCCATTACTTAGACGATTTTCTTTTCGCGGGGCCGGCGGGTTCCGACGAATGCCAGCGGGGAATGGCAGGTTTTCAGGGGTTATGCGGGGACCTCGGTGTGCCTCTGGCGCATGAGAAGACCGAGGGGCCCACCACTAGGCTTACATTCCTGGGCATTGAGGTGGACTCGGTTGCCCAGACCTGCCGGCTTCCGGAGGACAAACTAGCGAAGCTGCGGGACACAGTTGGGGTTATTAGGGCCGCCAGAAGGGTGACCCTTAGGCAGGTACAGGAACTGGCGGGTATGTTGAACTTCGCTTGTAGGGTAATAGCGCCAGGTAGGGCGTTTATGTTTAGGCTGTACCAGGCAACGGCCGGCCTCTCCAAACCTCACCATAGAATCCGCTTGACAGCTAGCGTGAGGAAGGACCTGGGGGTGTGGCAGGAATTTTTGCAGAGGTATAATGGGGTCTCCTTCTGGAGACAGGACATGCTGTTGAAAGGCGACTTCCAAGTGAAATCCGATGCAGCCGGAGCAGTTGGTTTTGGGGTGGTTTGGAAGGATAGGTGGTTCAGGGCAGACTGGCCTCAAGAGTGGCAGGGCACCGCAGTGTGCAGAGACTTGACGTTCTTGGAGCTGTTTCCAATTGTCGTGGCTATCGAGCTATGGTCCCCTAGCTTCACCGATAGGACAATACATTTTTGGTGCGACAACATGGCGGTTGTACATGTTGTCAACACACTTTCTTCCAAGAACGAGAGAGTGATGGGTTTGGTGCGCCACATGGTGGTTAGGTGCTTGGCCCGGAACATGCTTTTCCGGGCACACCATGTCCCGGGGATCAGGAATGGGGTAGCAGACGCTTTGTCCAGGGGGCAGTTGGCTAGGTTCCGGCTGCTTGCCCCACAGGCCGCGGAACAACCGGAGGCACCCCCCCCGCTCCTGTGGCAGATTGGAGGGCCGACGTGAACAGGGCAATCGACCTGTCCATAGCAGCAAGCACCAGGAGGTCCTACCAGCGGGCAGGTAGGGAATTTTGGGTTTTTCGTCACGATAAGCGGTACGACCAGCTTTGGCCGGCCCCGGTGGAGCACTTGTTGGAGTTCTGTTCCCTTAGTAAACGCCGGGGGTTGTCAGCCCGCACAATTAGAGGCAAACTGGCCGGCCTGGCTTTCATAGCCAAGTCCAGGGGTTTCTTGGATAACACAGGCGACTTCAGGATTAAAAAGGTACTGGAGGGGTGGGTCAGGGAGAGGGGCCCGCCCCGGGGTGATAGGAGACGCCCCCTCAAGTTGGCCCATTTACGGGTTTTGGGTGATTTGTGGGACAAGCTGTGTCGCTCCCAGTATGAGGCAGCCCTTTACCGCGCGGTTGCGGTTACGTTGTTTTTTGGTGCGTTTCGGATAAGCGAGGTCTTGGCGGCATCCAAGTTCGATCACTCTGGCCGCGCCTTTACAGCTAGGGACATTCGATTCCGGCGGGGCTCAGTCTTCCTTCGTCTGCGCTGCTCCAAAACAGATCAGAGGGGCCGGGGCGTGACGGTCCAGCTTTCCAAGACCAGCCAGAGGAAGGTGTGCCCGGTGGGGGCAATATCATCATATTGGGGCATCCGGGGAAGCTACCCCGGCCCGCTTTTCTGCCACGCTTCCGGGGACCCTCTCACTAGGTACCAGTTCTGGGCTGTGGCAACCAAGGCCCTGGCCCAGATGGGCCTGGACCCCAGGCGTTACGGGACGCATTCTTTCAGGATTGGCGCAGCCTCTTTTGCAGCCGCAGTTGGTTTCAGCACGCCAGACATACGCGCGGTGGGCCGTTGGCGTTCTACGGCTTTCCGGGCCTACATCCGTCCTTAGGTGAGTAGGGGCGGGACAGGGCGCGGCCCAGGTGGCCGATTCTAATGCTACTTTGTTTTGTCTTTCCCCCCCCCCCTTTTTAGATGACGTGCAAGGGGCCTGTAGAGTCCTGATCTGTGGCCACAGCATGGTATACTGGGCCGAGCGGCGGGCCCAGGAGACAACGCCAGGCACGCAGTTGCAGCTGGACCGGCATGTTAGGGTGCAGTGGCTGGGTCGTAGAGGCCTACGTTGGTTGGAGTTACTTCCCTTGCTGTTCAATAGTGGGAAGGTGCAGGGGGTGCCGGGATGGTTGGTCTTGCATGTGGGAGGCAATGACCTGGGAGCTATTACGGGCGTTGACTTGCTGTGGCATATTTGGGATGGATTGCAGGTTATTTGGAAGCGGTGGCCGGACACCCGCATCCTCTGGTCCAACATTTTGCCCCGTAGGGTTTGGAGACATGCTAGAAATCCCAGGGCTGTCGACGGGGCTAGGAAGAGGGTCAATCGAGCAGTCAGGAAATGGTTACTCCGGGAAGGGGGTGGGGTGATAGACCACCCCGACATTAGGGCATCCCTCAGGGACTTATACAGGCAGGACGGAGTTCATCTGTCAGAAAGGGGTAATGACAAATTTCTAGCGGACCTGCAGAGGTGCCTGCACATTCATGTGCAGGGGGGGGGAGCAGGGGGAATAAATTAAAAATTTCACCCCCTGCTGTGGCCGATAGGGGGCGGAAATGGGCGTAAGCAGCAACGGTGATCTCCTTTAGGGGCACCTCTACTGAGGTGAAGGGGGGATCTTCCTCTCGGATCACAGGGCTCGACCGGCCTGGGTTCGTTGAGGGGGGTTTCTCCTGTGGCTTGCTGCATGGATATTATCAGTGACCAGTGGCGAGCCATCCCACACGCCAAGGGGGCGTAGCCAGGGGCAGGGCGCAGGTGTAATTTTACCATGACCCTGCACCCAGGCATGGAGCTTTCGCCCAGTGTTGCTCAGTTGAGTTTGTGTTGAAGTTAACTCCGCCCCCATTTGAGTTTATGCACCACTGCAGGTCACGTGGGCTTATTTGGTTAATTAAGTTAATTAAGTTGAGTTAATAAAAGTGACCCTATTTATACCCATTACTGTTGTCCGACTGTTACTCCGCCTGCGCCGCAATGCCGCCGGCGACTTACCAGCCGGCGCGGGGTTGCGGCGTGGGACCGGGGAAGGAGGCCGCCATGTTGGGGGCGGAGCCTGCGGCCCCTCGTCATCCCAGGGGGCCGCAGTGACGAAGTTTGGTGGCGCGGGCCACCCATTGGCTGGGCGAGGGTGAGGCAGCCCTATAAAAGGGGCTGCCTCGTGGCGCAGTTACCCTCGCCCGGCAGTTTGGAGACACCCGCCCACCCTCCCTCTGCTACAGGGTACATATGATGGGTCGCCCACGGTGGGGCCGAGCAGGAATTTTTTGCAACCACAGCAAATTGGCCCAGCTCTGGTTGTTTTTTCGCCTGCTCTACTCTGTACGTTGGAGTTGTGGTTAGGGGGTGGTCTCACCGACTAGTGCCCCCCCCCCCCTCAAGGTCACTGGGGGGGGGGGTTGGCCGATAGGGGGCGGAAATGGGCGTAAGCAGCAACGGTGATCTCCTTTAGGGGCACCTCTACTGAGGTGAAGGGGGGATCTTCCTCTCGGATCACAGGGCTCGACCGGCCTGGGTTCGTTGAGGGGGGTTTCTCCTGTGGCTTGCTGCATGGATATTATCAGTGACCAGTGGCGAGCCATCCCACACGCCAAGGGGGCGTAGCCAGGGGCAGGGCGCAGGTGTAATTTTACCATGACCCTGCACCCAGGCATGGAGCTTTCGCCCAGTGTTGCTCAGTTGAGTTTGTGTTGAAGTTAACTCCGCCCCCATTTGAGTTTATGCACCACTGCAGGTCACGTGGGCTTATTTGGTTAATTAAGTTAATTAAGTTGAGTTAATAAAAGTGACCCTATTTATACCCATTACTGTTGTCCGACTGTTACTCCGCCTGCGCCGCAATCATCTATATGTTTGACATGATCTGTCTGTATGATTCAGAGGTTTCTTTAGATATTAACCCTTTTACTAGTTAGCTATCTTTGGGGTAAGTCAATCATTGTACTTTTGTGCACAAGATGTTATTTTTTATACCAGAGGCTAGTTTAGCATGCTCACATATATGAAAAACTCAAATTGAAGAAATATCGTATTTTTCGGAGTATAAGGAGCACTTTTTTCCTCCCTAAAAGATGCTGATAATTTGGGTATGTAGCTTTTATTTTTCAACCCTAACTAGCTGCTAATGATCTTCCCAGCTCTTACCTTGCAGACTCTTTCATTGTTTCTTTCTGCCAAGAATGTTTTCCAAGCCCTAAGTCTTTGCAGGATTTTTTTTTCCATTGCTCTACTTGCTCCAAATGTTTCTTTCCAGGTGCTAATGATGTTCCCAGCTCTTACCAGCTTGCAAGCTCTTTCATTCTTAGTCTCTGAGAGGAATGTTTTGCAAACCCTAAGTCTTTGCAGGCTTTTTTTTCATTGCTTTACTTGCTCTGAATGTTTCTTTCCAGGTGCTAATGATGTCCCCAGCTCTTACTGGCTTGCAAGCTCTTTTATGGTTACTCTCTTAGAATAAGGGGTTTTTTAAAGCCCTAACCAGGGGATAAAATAATGTGCTGAAGCTGACCAGACTAAGGATGCTAGCCAGATGAATACCTGGTAAGCAGATTCTTTTCCCTATTTTCCTCCCCAAAAACTTATACTCCAGTGCGTCTTATACTCCAAAAAATATGGTATTTGATTTGGAACTTACACCTATATACATGCAAATATAAGAAATTGAATTTTCCATCAACATCTTTCTATTGCTACTTTAGTATCAATCAGAAGTGATCTTTAGTGTTCCGAAGCTTACTGAAATGTAATGTTTAAATAGTCGTAATAAAATTTCTGATATGCTTTCTTCTTAAGTACATTATTTCTCTCCCTCTGATTCATCTTAAAATACTTATGAGAATGTTACATTAATAGTTCCTAATTAGAATTCTTTTTCCCCTTTTCTCGCACACAAAAATCCTCATCAAAGCAGACACTTTGCAGATGGACACACCTATTTCTCCCCACTTTTAATACAGCAAGCTGTCACAATAAATTTGTTAAGATATGAATACATTATGCTAATAGAAATGAGTAGGCAGGTGCAAGATTTTTTTTTTAAAAAAATCAGTTCCTCATAATTTCTTTTCCATATAAACCCTTTAAAAATTATCTTCACAGCTTCTCACACTATTTATTTAGGTCTCTGGGTGCACTTTCACTCTATGTATTCAGGTTGCAGTATGTTTGACTTCCCGAATGCTCAGCAATAGTGGACTATGGATTTCTGGAATTTCAAATTGTGATCTGCCAGCAGCCAGCAGAGTTGGCAGCAGAATCCGACTCCGAGGAGGTTGGGGAGGAACATGGGCCAATCCTGGAGTCTGGGAAAGGCTCTGATGACTGCTCTGCATTGGAGGCAGAGACGGGGCCAGGGCAGTGGGTGGGTGGGTGGGTGGGTGGGTGGGTTTGGATGGATGGATGGATGGATGGATAGATAGATAGATAGATAAGGTAGGTAGATAGGTAGATAGGTAGATAGGTAGATAGGTAGATAGGTAGAAAGGTAGATAGGTAGATAGGTAGATAGGTAGATAGACAGACAGACAGACAGACAGACAGACAGACAGACAGACAGACAGACAGACAGACAGACAGACAGATAGATAGTAAAAGGCCACTAGGTTAGTTTGTGGGAACAAACTATGCTACTTGGATAATAGACTTTCAGATGATGAATGATGTCTTTAGACACAACATGTCTGGCAGGGTTTAGTGCTGCATTTGGATGGAATTTCTCCTGCAGAAGAAGATGGGGAATAAAACCTATTAGAGTATTATCACCCTGATGGCAATAATTTGTTTCTTTATGCCTTAGTATCCAGTACCATTATAATGAACGGGAAGGTTTCTATCTTTGTCACCGAAGAACCATTCCTAATTTAAAACATAGCAAAAGGGTTGCAAATATTACAGTAAATGATGTAGAACAATAAAAGTTTAAATGAAATTTGGGTTACATACCAAGTATTCTCATGTATTTTAAAGATATCTTTACAAATCATGCAAAACATGTTTTATTTAATTTTGATACATTGGATTCATACAACATTCCCATACGCATTCCATAGTTTACAAACCATACACTTTTAATTCAATAATAAGCCAAGCAAGAAACAAACCACATTGTACTTTATCATTGTGTTAGCCCTATCAATTCTTGACTAAACTCAGTTAAGTTGCAAAGTTATTTTGCTTGAATTCTATCCAAGTTGGGGGGAGGTTGGAGGGGTAACGTCAACGTTGACATTTAAATGCTTTCCATGTTTTTGGACCCTTATTTATTTGCCTTAATTTAGTTCTCATTTAATAGGGGTGACAATATAAATACAACAAACAAGTAAATAAGCAAACAAACAAATAAACATAATTATCATAAAATATTCTGTAGTTATAAACATTTCTTGAGGTAATTTAGTTAATTGTGGCTTCAAGCAACCTTCAACCAAGCCAAGGTTGAAGTGTACAATAGGATGTTATTAATATGCATTGGATTCTTCCTGATAATGCCAATATTTCATCAGCATTCAGAACAAAGTGGAAATGGAATTTTGTTTATGATTCACAACTTTCAGTGAACACAGTTAACAACTCCATATAGGAATTGATGGAGAGAACTGTACAACTTTTTGTGTCAGAGTATTTAATAATGTTGTTTAAGAAATAATTTTACTGGGGGAAGACAATATAATGAACAATTGAGAGTGGCTTTCAATTTGTTCCCCCTCTTTTTTTATTAACTGTGAATAATACAAAACAAGAAAAATGACAATGTGCCTACTTGTTTCCAAATGACAATATTTCCTTAAGAGACAACCTAATTAATAGGTTTTATAGGGGGTGTGAATATTCGATCCATAGGATGAATTGCCCTTCAATTCCACCAATTATCAAATTGGTTTTCTGAACTGCACTATTCCAATGGAAATGGACCCTTCTAAATATGTTTCATTCATATATATTATCCTACATTTTAGCAAATTAATTTAAGCCAAATTGGGCTAGCCTGATAAGGTTATCCAACCTGAAATTTTATGGTATCCAAATCCAATTAAAAATAAAAATAATCAATACTCAGTTACCTAAATGAATAGGGTAGGGCAGGGGTGTCAAACTAACGTCATCGCAATGTCGTCATATGATGTATTGTGACATTTCCCCCCTCCGCTAAACTATGCATGGCCATGGCTAGCGCATAATGCATCCAGCCCGCAGGCCATGAGCTTGACATAGAGCATATCCACCTTAGTCAGGATTTTGTTTAATACAATAAACTTTCCTTTATAATTTGAGCAAGTTATTTCCGAGGAAAAGCACTAACCATGAGCCAACATCAGACAACGTGTAAGAAACAATTTTGTTTTTGTTAGTTTTTATCTTTTACAACTTTTAAATCTATGTTTAACCATAACCTTTAAAATTAACAAATGTTAAAATTTTTAAGCATATCGAAATAGGCTGCCAAAAATTCAGATGCACAGCCAAAAAAAATCCCTAAATGTTGGCAGCACTGTTTTTTAACAATACACAAGCAACGAATAACTTGTTGCAATTGGTCTCTAATGTTTATTGTTCTTATAACTTAGGTTTTAAAAAGAACAATAGTAAACTAGGGATGTAGCCAGTGATGGGCTCCTAGGGTACAGTCAGGTACGCAGAACCGGTAGAAAAAAATTGGTCAGGTATGCAGAACTGCTAGGAAAAAAATGATATTTTTTCTTTTTTTCCCTTCTGGGCTCTGGCATGTTTTTCCTATGGAGTTGAATGTATATAATTTTAGGAGAGCTGTGCATGTGTGTGTGCGCATGTGTGTGTGTATTTAGTTAGTTAGTTAGTTAGTTAGTTAGTTAGTTAGTCCAATACACAATGAGAGTTTTAGTGGGTATATACCATATGTACACACATGGTAAAATACACGATGAAGGTTGTAGAGGAGATACTCATAGTAAAATATATCTAAGAAATAATAGAAATAATAGAAAAGAAGATATAGTAATAGAACATATCAATTAAAGAATAGAAGAAGAGATATAGGAATAGAAGAAAGGTATAGGAGAGCAATAGGACAGCGGGCGGAAGGCACTCTAGTGCACTTGTACTCGCCCCTTACTGACCTCTTAGGAATCTGAATAGGTCAACCGTAGATAATCCAAGGGTAAAGTGATGGGGGTTTGGGGATGACACTATGGAGTCCAGTAATGAGTTCCACGCTTTGACAACTCAGTTACTGAAGTCATATTTTTTAGTCAAGTTTGGAGCGGTTAATATTAAGTTTAAATCTGTTGTGTGCTCTTGTGTTGTTGTGGTTGAAGCTGAAGTAGTCGCCGACAGGCAGGATGTTGCAGCATATGATCTTGTGGGCAATACTCAGATCTTGTTTAAGGCATCTTAGTTCTAGGCTTTTTAGGCCCAGGATTGAAAGTCTAGTCTCGTAGGGTATTCTATTTTGAGTGGAGGAATGAAGGGCTCTTCTGGTGAAGTATCTTTGGACATTTTCAAGGGTGTTAATGTCTGAGATGCGATATGGGTTCCAAACAGATGAGCTGTATTCAAGGATGGGTCCGGCAAAAGTTTTGTAAGCTCTTGTAAGTAGTGTGAGATTGCCAGAGCAGAAGCTACGTAGGATTAGGTTTACAACTCTTGAAGCCTTCTTGGCTATGTTGTTGCAGTGGGCTTTGGCACTTAAATCTTTTGTTATTAATATACCAAGGTCTTTAACCGAGTTGGGATTATCTGTGATAATTTGATTATTCAGTTCGTATTTGAAGTTCAGATTCTTATTCCCAATGTGTAGGACAAGCATTTGCTCTGTATATGGCACACACATGGCATATACATAGAATTAAATAGTATATTTTGGACAGTAACAGTAAGGAAAATTGTATCTCTTTCAGGTGAGGAGAGGCCAGGCACCCTAACCCAGGGGTGAACTACTGCACCCCCACAGTGTGGTAGTAAAAATTTTGGTAGCCCATCACTGGATGTAGCCCTTAGCTTATTACTTTTGCAAAACTACCAGTCTCTCCACTAGACTATCTATTCTGAATCCAAACTACACCACGTAGAAGGAGTATCTATGCCCTTCTCTCTTCTCCCCTCCACACAGATATATATAGCATCCTATTTCACAAAAAATCAGAGTCACCCTATACTCCATAAATTTTTATGTAAAATAAATAAAATTCACGGATACTGATCATTAGGTCAATGAGAGCTTAATTTTCCACCTGTTATTTTATTTCATATCTTCCTTCTTCCATCTGTGATACTCTATGAAATTTGTGGAACAAAATCACCAGCTCCACTAATGGATTTTCTCAGTTGTTTTTCCTTTGACAGGTAAGGTATTAGTAAAAGTAAAAATACTGTTATGTATCATATTTTAATACAATATTTATTAATGTCTCCTGCCACATGAGCCCCAGTGACCGGTCAGCCTTCTCTAGGACCTGTCAACTAGACAGTGTTGCTTGGCAGGGCCTAGAAGAAGAGCCTTCTCTGTGGTGGCTCCAGTCCTCTGGAATCAGCTCCCCCCAGAGATTCGTACTGCCCCCACCTTCCTTGCCTTCTGTAAGAACCTGAAAACCCATCTCTGATGCCAGGGTCGGGGTCATTAGACCCTAGTTTCTGGCCAACGAGTGCGATGTATTCTGGTTGTTGAATACGAATGATTGATTTTTAATGTTGCAGGAGTTTTTAGAGTAGTTAATTATATTAATTGAATTTTAGATTTTGATATTGTATACTGTTTTTTTATTATGTTGTGAGTCCTCGGAGAGGGGCAGCATTCAAATCAAATCAAATCAAATCAAATCAAATCAAATCAAATCAAATCAAATCAAATCATATCAAATCATATCAAATCAAATCAAATCAAATCAAATCAAATCAAATCAAATCAAATCAAATCAAATCAAATCAAATCAAATCAAATCAAATCAAATCAAATCAAATCAAATCTACTTATTTATATAAGCATACTGAAAAGCAGAGTTATCACCCTGCCAATTAAAATGCGTTTAGTCAAGGCTATGGTTTTCCCAGTTGCAATGTATGGCTGTGAAAGTTGAAAGGCTGAGCGCCAAAGAATTGAGGCCTTTGAACTCTGGTGCTGGAGAAGACTTCTGCGAATCCCTTGGATTGCAAGATGAACAAACCCGTCAGTCCTAGAGGAGATCAACCCAGACTGCTCCTTAGAAGGCCAGATCGTGAAGATGAAACTCAAAGTAGGCCACCAAATGAGAAGGAAGGACTCACTGGAGAAGAACCTAATGCTGGGACAGATTGAGGGCAAAAGAAGA
This sequence comes from Erythrolamprus reginae, assembly GCF_031021105.1. Classification (NCBI taxonomy): domain Eukaryota; kingdom Metazoa; phylum Chordata; class Lepidosauria; order Squamata; family Dipsadidae; genus Erythrolamprus; species Erythrolamprus reginae. Next base: position 16,799,219 of record NC_091958.1, on the reverse strand, counting down.
AGGGGACAGCAGAGAATTAGGTGGTTGGATGGAGTTGGCATGAGCTTAAATGGTCTCCAGAGGATGGTAGAGACAGGAAGGCCTGGAGGGAAGGCCCATGGGGTCACAATGGGTTGGACACAACTTTTCAACTAACAACGACAACAATGTTAATATTGTTTAGATAGACAAACAATCCTCAACTTCTTAAAAGACACTTTTATCACAAAATGTATATTCCAACTGTATATGGAAGAAGAAAGCAAAAAATTACATGACAATAGGAGCCACAGGAACTGCTCTTCCAGAAATTTGTATGGCTGCCATCCAGATTTCATTGTAGAAATTGGTCTTGGTGACCATGAAAACAAGTTAGCTGTGAACTCCCATTTTATTTGGATTGATTGATGTGATTTATTTTGGGTTTGCTTAGGAATTTTGCCCTTCTGGTGGGTTGCATGTTCTATATGTTGGAGTTCTAATTGTAAGCCACCCAGAATTTGGGCAGTTTATAAAATAAAATAATAACAACAATAATAAAAAAAATCCAGCAGGTTAGATGGCCACTTGGATTTATTTTGATCAGCTGTCATACTACTTCAGCTATTATTTGCTTAACTAAGTTTCCCACGGGGTGCATGGGGTTCTCAGGGAGGGGTAGCACCTCTAATGCAGGAGCATGTCATGTCCTTTAATGGCAGCTCATTTTATAGCAACGTTTAGGGCAGCTCATTCACCTTTGGTCCCCACCTGTCACTCAGCTCCCACTTGTGACTCCTAGTAGCTGTAGCATGTGCAGCAGCCATACCCCGGGCAACAGCTTTGAGAGGCTGGCCAAACCAGGCTGAGAGTGGCCAATAGGTTATTGTCCTTCAGAGAGATAGGAACTTGTCTATTCCAAGCATGTGAGGACAGATTCTGGTGTGGACTGAGCAGATGAAACCTACGAGAATAGGTCAACGGTCATGAAGGCGGTTTCTGCAAGTGATGTGGTATGCAAGACATGAAAGACGCCCTGATCAACCACTAGGAGAAGGGAAACTCGGACTGCAAACCTCCACTGTCTTGTGGCTACATCCATAATTGGAAAAGGCTTCAGGAGTAAAACCTAAGACCAAATCTGTTGTGGTTAGCTCTGGTCCAGCTCCTGCCCCAAGGACTGTGGATGTGGGGGAGACATCCACTTTCTGCAGGCCTGTTTTGCCCCCGGTGGAATCTGCTGATGAAGGCTCCTCTGACCAAGAAGACATGAGTGACAGGGAGGAGGAGAGTGTGGCAGACAGCTCAGAAGGAGATCAATTATCTAGCTCCTCCTTGGATTCAGAACAAGAGTTAATGATACAGCCACGCATGCGGAGAGCGATGCATAGGCAACAACAACTGAGAGATTATTATCAAAGAAAATGAGGCCACCTGTGGTTGGGTGGGGCTGTGGTAATTAGTGAGGCTGCTATAATGTGGGTTTGGCCATTGTGGAGGATTATATGATCTTTGTGTTTCGTGCCTGCCTTGCTGACTTTGACCTTGGTGTGCTGATTTTTCCCCGCTTTGAAACTAAACCAGAGCAAAGTGTGTTTCACTTTGTGAAAGAAGGACTGTGAATTGCCTCACAGCTGCAAGCTAAGTATCACAGAACTGATAAGGGACTTGTACAAATTACCAGTTTGGTTGGAGACGAGTGCTCTTTGCTATCCCAAAAGAGGGCTTGGTCTAAGTGAATTTTCATTATAAAGAACATTGTTTTGAATTTTCAAACGTGTGTGTGTCTGAAATTTGTACCTGTGAATTTTTGGGAAGAGTCTACCAGAGAGCCCGGCAGAACAAAATCCAGAGCCAGAGTCCTGGAAGAAGTTCGTGACTGTGTACAGCCACATTCTGATAATTCCTGTGACATAGCTGGAACCAATTGTATTGGTCTTTGCCATCCCATTGGAATATTTCAGAGATGTAGAGAGGGGGGATCTGTTGCTTGGGTAACTGTCAGCCTCGCTGTGTTTCATCCTTCAACTACGCTTCAGCTGTCATGAGCAATGTGTGTGTGTGTTGGGATTTGGGGTGGGGGGAGTCCGCTGGATGAGCCCAAGTAAGTTTTGTTTCTTTTGGTGAAGGCCAAGAGAGTTTTCTTTCTCCTGAGAAGGGGTTATAAGGGGTGGTTAGTGGTGTGCATTCCAAAAGTATGACGCGCCAGTGAAGATATGTCCACCTGATGAAGATGGACAGGGGGATTGGATTAGCATGAAATAACGTGAGAAAATATTATTTGACTGAAAGAGTAGTTGGCACAAACCTCCAGCAGACACGATTGGTAAATCCACAGGAAATGAATTTAAACATGCCTGGGATAAACATATATCCATCCTAAGATAAAATACAGAAAAATAGTATTAGGGCAGACTGGACCATGAGGTCTTTTTCTGCCGTCAATCTTCTATGTTTCTAGGGATGATTGGCCAAGGGGGGGGCAATTGGGGCTACTTTTATATGGACAACTCTCATGCCTTTTTCCTCAGACTTTTATTTTCTTTTGATGCATTCACTTTTGATTTAGTAAATTTCACTTTTGAAGTTCAAAATGGACTCTGAGTTTTACTTTTCCTAAATTCTGAGCGAAGCCAACCTGACAGTAACACTCTATCCTCCATACTAACCTACCCAGGCTTCATGCTCTGGGGAATCCAGAGCATGGTACCATGGTCTTTCGAGACTGAAGGATGCCAATGCAAGTTTCCCACATTGTCTTCTTAATTGACAGATGAGGACAGAACCAATTCCCCCCAGATATCAGAGTTGCCCCCACCCTCCTAGCCTTTAAGCTCAATAATAATAATAATAATAATAATAATAATAATAATAATAATAATAATTATTATTATTATTATTATTATTATTATTATTATTATTATTATTTATTAGATTTGTATGCCGACCCTCTCCGAAGACTCGGGGCGGCTCACAACAAATGATAAAACAATATACATAGGCACAAATCTAATATTAAGAAAAAACTAGAAACCCTATCATAATTAAAAAACCAAACAGCACATACATACCAAACATAAATTATAATAAGCCTGGGGGAAAGGTGTCTCAAATCCCCCATGCCTGGCGGTATAAGTGGGTCTTAAGTAGTTTACGGAAGAGGGTGGGAGCAGTTCTAATCTCCGGGGAGAGTTGATTCCAGAGAGCCGGGGCCGCCACAGAGAAGGCTCTTCCCCTGGGGCCCGCCAGACGACATTGTTTAGTCGACGGGACCCGGAGAAGGCCAACTCTGTGGGACCTTATCGGCCGCTGGGATTCGTGCGGCAACAGGCGGTTCCGGAGGTATTAAAACCCACCTCTGTCGTCAGGCATGGGAGAATTGATACTTTCCTTTCCCCATGGCTTATAAAATTTATGTATGGTATGCTAGTATGTATGATTGGTTTATAAATTGGGGTTTTAAATTAACTTAAACATTAGATTTGTTTACATTGTATTATTATTGCTGTGAGCCGCCCTGAGTCTGCGGAGAGGGGCGGCATACACATCTGATTAATAAATAAATAAAATAAATAAACTCCTCTGTAACTTAGCAAAGTGTATGTAGTTCCCTTAAGAAACTTTACTCATGTTTCCTACCCTGTGAACTTTTCATCTTCTCATAATATTTCTTATAGTTTATATTGCTTATGCGCTTTCTCCCACAAGCGTTTTCCTTGAAGCTGGTTTTCAATGAAACTCTGTAGTATCAAAAGTTGACATCAACTGTGTATCAAATCTCAGGAGAAGAGAACTTCGCTGTACTTTAAACAATTCTTTTGCTATCTGAAAGCAATATTTATAAATTTGGTATGCTTTGAATATTTTCTCCTCTCGTGGAAAGGTGTGGAGCTCTCTGCAGTGCACATTCATAATCTAAAGGTAGCTCTTCAATTAGATGTGCTTGGATGAATTGCTAAATTGTACTTTCCCAGTTGAGAAGAAATGATAACCATCCATTATAACTGTGGATTCCTTCTAAACATCTACAGTATATCAATCTTTTTCTTTCAAATTGAATACGTTTTAAAAGTTCACAATTTGACTTCACTTTACTAATATTTTATTTTACATCATATTTTCATGGAAAATGTAGCTAAAAATTAACTGTAATACCCTAATAATAGCAAAGGCACTCCTTTAAAGCCAATACCTTCCTATTTACTCAACAGTATTGCCATTTATGTGCAAGAGACAGCTGTTGGCAAGATTTTAATAATGCAGATGTTTCCAGAAGCACAACAAGCCATGAAAGAGTTTCTTCTTCAATATTTTTTTGCAAGGAATCTTAAGAATTCCACTGCCATTTGGTGCTTGTTCTGGGGTTAACATACTAAAAAGCAGTGGTCAACAACTGATGGACCACTAGTGGTCCACAAGAAATTATTGATGATCCACAGAAAAATCATTTGCATTTCTTTATATTGTGATGAATCAGGGGATGAAAACTCATAAAATTCATGGGACCAGATTACTTGTGGGATCGCCTCCTGCCGCATGAATCCCAGTGATCGGTTAGGCCCCACAGACAATGTCATTTGGCGGGACCTAGGGGAAGAGCCTTCTCGGTGGGATCCCCAGCCCTCTGGAATCAGCTTCCCCAAGAGACTTGTACTGCCTTCAGCCTCCTCGCCTTTTGTAAGAGTCTGAACATTCATTTATGCTGCCAGGCCTGGGGTCATTGGACACTGCCCTCTGGCCAACAAATGTATTGTGAGCTTGCTGATTGAATGGGTATGAGAGTATTTTTTAAATTAAAAAAAATATATATTATCTTATTTATTTAATTGGATTTGTATGCCGCCCCTCTCCGAGGACTCGGGGCGGCACACAGCATGTACAAAAAAACAAGAAACAATAATAGCAATCCAATTAATACCTTTAAAAATAGTCTTTAAAATTCTAATTAAGAAAGAAAAACCATCAATATCATTCATTCAACAATCAAACTAAAGCATTCATTGGTCAGAGGGGAAGATCTAAGAAACCCCAGGCCTGGCGGCAAAGATGAGTTTTTAAACTCTTCCGGAAGGCGAGGAAGGTGGGGGCAGTGCGAATCTCCAGAGGGAGCTGATTCCAGAGAGCCGGGGCCCCCACAGAGAAGGCTCTTCCCCTAGGTCCCGCCAGCCGACATTGTTTGGTCGACGAGACCCTAAGGAGACCAACTCTGTGAGACCTCACCAGTCACTGGCATTCATGCGGCAGAGATAGTCTGGATTATTTAGATTAATAACTTTAATTAATTGGATTTGAATGTACACTGTTCCTTATATGTTGTAAGCCACCCCGAGCCCTCGGAGAGGGGTGGCATATGAATCCCATTAATTTATAAAATAAATAAATAAATAAATATACCGATATGTTTCTGAGCTGGCAGTCTCCCTCCTGCCTAACGCAACTTTATTTTCATCCACTCTTTCCATCCCTGTCCCCTCCAATTATCTAATATACTTAGGGCTTATTAAACTGTAACCTGGAGCCAGCAGGTTTTACATGAAGGGGAATAGCTTTTAGCTGTTATTTCATCTACATTCTGCTAATAAGCTTAACATTTTAACCTTTAACTGGTTTGTACGAGCTTGACTGACATCACTGGGTTGCAATTATATAGGAACTGTATTACAGTGCCATATTTCAGACAGCAATTTCTCATCCTTGTTTAGGAAGCCATTGATTACCTTGATGACTTTTTTTTCTGCATGAAAGCATAGAAAAGCATTTGAAATAATTTGCACAGCAACTCTTTTCCGAGTAGGAAATGTAAGCATTTCTTTTATTTAAGATATAGAAGAAATGACGCAGATTTTAACTAGGTTAAATGCTAACTGGAATCAACTTAAGTTAAACAACCATTGTAATAGGAAGGCAGGTGTGTTTGTGTGTGTGTCCAAATCAGCCAAAATCTGGTTTGAATTGTCGGCCTGATCTAGTTTCTCAATCTGATATAATTTGAAATATCATCAATTAGTGTTCATTGATTCACTTGGAATGGTTGATTTCAGTCATCAGATCGATATGATTTTAAGATGCATCTAACCAATTGAACACACATGATTCAGTCTGTTGTTCACATTAAAAAGTTTTATACAACACTAGTATCTAATAAGGGCACTCAAGCTCAACTAAATCCCTGGCTTTTCTATTTATTTTTTCTATTTCTATTTTGTATGATCCTATTTTATGTATTCAGCAGTGGATGTACACTATAGATTCCTGCTTATACCAATCTACAAAGCAGTTAACAATTTTATTTCAAATACACAAAATAAAAAAAACCACAAAAGCAAAAATGAAATTAAACGCAGCCATTAAGGCAGGGGTGGGCTACTGCCCGTATGCTGGGGCGGGACACAGTAGGGTAGCGAAAATGGAGCTCCACCCCAGAGCACCCAATTTGCACTGAAAGAAAATGCAGGGTGTCTTACATATAAGCCACGCCCATAGTGTGATAGTAAAATTTTTGGTAGCTCTTCACTGCATTAAGGCAACAAATAAACAATTGGTGAAAGAGGAATGATTTTTGCTAGAGTAACAACCAAATTCAGTTCCTTAAAGAGCACATCCAATAACCTAAAATGCTTTTTTCTGGATACCAGGACATACATACATACATACACATATACATGCATACGTACGTACATATCTATCTATCTATCTATCTATCTATCTATCTATCTATCTATCTATCTATCTATCTATCTATCCATCCATCCATCCATCCATCCATCCATCCATCCATCCATCCATCCATCCATCCATCCATTCAATTGGTAGTATTGGTATTAAACAAAGTCATAACAATGTTAATATACATGATACTAGTAAGAGAGAAACCTAAGGACAGGGGACAGTAGGCACTCTGGTACACTTATGCACGCCACTTACTGACCTCTTAGGAATCAAAAGCCATGGTAGCACAGTGGTTAGAATGCAGTACTGTAGGCTACTTCTGGTGACTGCCAGCTGCCTGCAAATTGGCAGTTCAAGTCTCACCAGGCTCAAGGTTGACTCAGCCTTCCATCCTTCTGAGGTGGGTAAAATGAGAACCCAAACTGTTGGAGGCAATATGTTGACTTTGTAAACTGATTAGAGAGGGCTGTAAAACACTGTAAAGTGGTTTATCAATCCAAGTGCTATTGCTATCTTCAGAAGGACCTTTACTGCTGAACTAAGTAATTGGGTAAGTTCATTGCAGAAGATCCATACTCAAGGTATTTGTTCAATTTATATAGCTACCTGTATTCAGGGTGATTCTGGATGACTATCTAGTCTTAATAGCATCAAGTACAAAGGAAATAATAAAGCAAAGCAAAGCAAACTGTGCTGTAGGGCACATGCAACTCAAAATCTTACACTTTGACTAACCCCCCAGTAATCATAATCTAATCTATTCAGGGCTTTAAAAATAAATTCAATATATTGCATTGTAGCTGATGGTCAACTAATGTCTAGTGCAAAGATTTCAGTACAATCTTTCCAATTATGCTTGGATCTGCTAGTCCTTTGTCCGCAGTGAAGGGCTGCAAAAAAATTTACTATCACACTGTGAGCATGACTTACTTGTGGGTGTGACTTTCTGGCCATGTGACCAAGTGGGAGTAGTGATCATGTGACTAGGGGGTGGCTTAAAGGTCATGTGACTGGCTTAAAGGTGGTTAACTTGATGTCACTCATGTCAAGGGTTCGGGTTAGGGTGCCTGGCCTATCCTCACCTCAAAGAGATACAATTTCCCTATCTATTACTGAACATCCAAAATATACTACTTCATTCTATGTATATATGCCATATGTGTACATATATATTACACACAGGCACACATAAATATACATTATCTACTATATAAAGTATATATATACACACAGCTTTTCTAAAATTATACACCTTCAACCTCATTTACTGCAATAGGAAAAACATACCCAGAACCAGAAGGGGAAAAAAGAAAAAGAAAAATCAAAATTTTTGCTACCGGTTCTGCGTACCTGACCGTACCCGTAGGAGCCCATCACTGTTTGTCCACCATAATTTGCCCTAACCTATTTCTGAATTTTGATCGCACATTTTTTTCCTTTCCCTGCCATTATAACCCATGTTTATAGAAGAAATAATAACTTCCAGAAATCAGTGGCCTTAACAATTTGGCACAATCGCTGTATAACATGTCAGAAAATCATTTGAATATAAGTTCACTGGAGATAATTGGGAAAGAACATCCTAAGAGCTTGTTTCATTCAGGTTTAATTAAAATCTCGGCATTTTCTCTCATACAGCTGCTGTTCATTGTTTACTCCATCTCCAAGGTTGTTAATACATCTGGTTTAGATACTTCCAATTAATTCCTGATCACTTTCCTATGCTGAAGATACAGTGATAACATGCTCTTATGGCATTCATTGGAATCTCATACATTTTCACTGACATAAAGTTTGCTGGCTGTTCAGAAGTTTTTTTATTTTAATGAAGCATCTTCAGCCCAAATTCCAGCCATCCTTTATAGCTTGCTAGTTCTCTCTTAGCAAGGTTTACCAGAACAGTATTTTCCTAGACCCCAGGAAAGTATAATAGATTGTCTTTCTATTGACTCCATGGACTAAAGCTCATGTTCTTTAATGATCAAAGCAAAAAAAGAAAGCTTTGCGTAGCTGCCTTACAGACTTTGCCCCCATGGAAAGAGAGGAGGTGGAAAGGCATGCAAATAAAGCCAAATTCAGCAAGAAATCTGAATTTCAAACATGCTGTACTTAAAAATTTCTCCTGCTGTGCTCGGAACATCACAAAGACATTAGAAATTCTAATTTCTGGAAGTGAATTCTGATTTTTTTTTTAAGCTGTAGCAGCACAAACTGTTGATGCTGAAGTAAACAGAGAAAAAGAATAGCTTCACCCTGTGAATGTACAATGGGGTCTGAATGTAGCCATTATCTCCAACTGGACCCATATAACAAATGATAGGTAGTTCTTGGCTTACGATCACAACTGGGACCATTGCTAAACAAGGCAATTGTTAAGTGGACATGCCTTAATTTATGACCTCTTTTGTCATGGTTGTTAAGTGAATCACTGCAATTGTTAAAATGGATCACATAGTTGTTAAGCACTGATTTTTCTTGTTGGAAGCCAAGCCCCTGAATTGTGATTATGGGGATGCTACAATAGTCATAAGTTTAAATATCAGTTTTAAGTCACTCTTTTATATATATATATATATATACATATATATATATATGTATATATATATATATATATATATATATATATATATATATACAATCACACACACACACTGCTCAAAAAAAAATAAAGGGAACACTCAAATAACACATCCTAGATCTCAATGAATGAAACATTCACATGGAATACTTTGTTCTGTACAAAGTTGAATGTGCACAACAGCGTGTGAAATTGATTGTCAATCAGTGTGGATTCCTAAGTGGACAGTTTGATTTCACAGAAGTTTGATTTACTTGGAGTTATATTGTGTTGTTTAAGTGTTCCCTTTATTATTTTTTTGAGTAGTATATGTGTGTGTGTAGATTGTTGTGAGTTTGGAATTTTTCCCATGTAATATTTTGAGTGTTTTATCAGTTACATTGTCCAATGGAGGTGCTGTCTGATTGCTTAGTTACTCCACTACTCCTCTCTACCAGCATTTGTTGGAATGTCCTTGGTTCCCACAATAAAATGTTTTCTTTTGACTACAAGCCCAGCCCCCCCTCACTCTGTTTCTCCTTTTGCCTTGTGGCAATCCTGAAGCCTCAGCCAGGTTTGATTGAAGGTTGACAGAATGAGGTTTCTATAGGACCTTTGAATATTTTTCCTGTGATTTGCCCTAGATGAAACATGTTTAGCCTTTTGAAACATATTTTAACTATGTCGGCTGTTTTACAGTTAATATTAGAAATAGCAATGGCATTTAGACTTATATACCGCTTCACAGTGCTTTTTACAGCCCTCTCTAAGTGGTTTACAGAGCATATTGCCATCAACAATATGGGTCTCATCTGACCTCAGAAGGATGGAAGGCTGATTCAACCTTGAGCCTGGTGAGATTCTTTTTGCTATATTGCAGTCAGCCGGCAGCAGAAGTTGCCTGCAGTACTTCATTCTAACCACTGCGCCATCACAGCACTATAAAGAGCTTTAACCATTTTTACGAAGGGAAAAAATCAGGATAATAAATTCTTAGAATGAAGATATCATAGAAAAATTGATGAGGAAAAAAGAAGACTTGTGCTCTGCCACTTTATCACAGTTAGAGGACCTACTTGAAATTTTCTACATTTCCCTAGAGTAGAACCTTCCATTGGCGCCTTTCATATTTTTAGCATTATTAGTCTGTAAGTGAAAAAGAGACTCAAGAACCAATTGTGTTTGTTTAATATTTCCATTTACAGAATGTGAATCTGAGAGCAATTGAAGTGAAATCACTTTACTCTTGCAAATTACCCTTATCTGAACTGTTTAGATAATTTTTAATATTAGATTTGTTACATTATATACTGTTATTATTATTGTTGTGAGCCGCCCCGAGTCTTCGGAGAGGGGCGGCATACAAATCTAATAAATAATAATTATTATTATTTTCTTTATTCTCGATTTTATACTTTATACTCAATTTTCTTTATTATTGTAATAATAATAATAATAATAATAATAATAATAATATTTATAATAATAATAATAATAATAATAATAATTATTATTATTATTATTATCATTATCATTATTATTATTATTATTAAAAGAATAAAGAAAATTGCCAATTTTCCTTACCTGAATTTCATGATGATTATGGAAATATTAAACTAACCAGTTTTTATATGATTCGCTACCTTGGAAAGATTTTGACATCATACCCAACTGTTTAATAGGTGGCATTTATCAGAAGCATTTATAGTTTTTACGCTTTTGTTTTAATCAGCAAAGGAATTGAGAAAAGATGATTGGGTAAGATTTGGGGAAATGGCAGAAGATTGAAAATATGTATTTTCCTTACATTAATTATAGTGGTACTCAAACAGTTATAAATAGTTATTGTTATTCTTTCAGATTTCACAGCAGTAGCATTATCTGGAGCTGCTTTGTTGAATGCTGAATACTTCAAATAATGGCCTTAGTATTGTAATCTTATCTATTTCTATTTAGAGGTAACCTCTGTTGTGTTCGAACGGATTGAGTTTCAGCTTGCCTAAAAATTTGCTTCTTAAAAATTGCTTAGTGAAGAGGATTACACAGAAGTTAGAATGAAAGTTAGAATAAACTTTGAGATGTATGGAAATGTACAGAAACTTCGAGAAAGGCAGTTGGCTATACAGGTAGCCCTTGACTTACAACAATTCATTTAGTGACCATTTAAAGTTACAAAGTCACTGAAAAAAACAGATTTATCACCAGTTTTGACACTTACAATCATTGTAGCATCCATATGATCATATGATCAAAATTTAGATGCTCAGCAATTTATTCCTATTGATTTCTATTTATGATAGTTGCAGCGTCCTGGACAGGGGTGGACTCAAACTTACCTTGCTGCCAGATTGCTTCCTTCCGTGCCAAGACCGCATGCATGCGCTGTGCCAAAAAAAAATGTATTTTTTTAAAAAAAACATGGCCGCATCCATGGATCGGCACAACCAAACTGGTTTCATGCCATCACCATGCCATCACCAGCGCATTGCTACCAGTTTGGCCAAACTGGTTCGAAGTGGGAGAAACCCACCCCGGGCCCTGGAACCACATTATCACTTTTTGTGACTTTCTGACAAGCCAATAAGGAAGCCAGGTTTACTTAAGAACATTTTGGTTAATTTATTAGTTACAGTGATCCACTTAACAAGAGAGAGATTGTAAAATGGGATAAACTCACCTAACAAATGTTTCATCCGGAACATAGATTTTAGGCTCAATTGTGGTTGTAATACCTACTGTAATTTTCAGAGTATAAGACACACCTTCCCCCAAAAAGATGCTGGTGTGTCTTATACACCAAATGTGTGTGTGTGTGTGTGTGTATTAAAGCTTTTTTCACCCCAGCCCTAACAAGGCACTAATGATCTTCCTGCCTCTTATCAGCTTGCAGGCTTTTTTATTTCTACTCCCTCCAAAGAAGGTTTTTCTAGCCCTAAGTCTTTGCAGGCTTTTTCCATTGCTACTCCCACCTAAGAAGGTTTTCTTTAAGCTCTAATCAGGGGATAAAATAATGTGCTGAAGCTCACCAGGCTAAGGACCCTAGCAAGATGAATACCTGGTATGCAGATTTCTCCCCCTATTTTCCTTCTCAAAAACTAAGGTGTGTCTTATACTCTGGTGGGTCTTATACGCCGAACAATACGCTATCTGTATATAGCTAGTACATATAGCTAGTATATGCTATCTGTAATCATCATGTGTAAAAGGAGCAGGAGAGACAGATTTTCAGGAAATGGTTGTCTTCTGTAGTGTTTTTGACTTAACTGGATGCAACCAGTGGAAACATAATTGGATGAAACCAGTGGGAAGATAGATAGAAAAAGATACATCTGTGATGCAAACTTCTTATTGATTATTTTGCACAGAAGGAGAAATAAAGCAGCTGGCAGGGGTGTTCATGTCATTTTCTATCTCATCCTGTGCAAACAAATCTATAAGAAGTTCTCATCAGATACCCCATGTTGCATTTATTCTTGTAATATATCTTAATTTCTAGTGTAGCTGTGGATAATCGCTAATCAATATTCATTGAACATAACAAATGAGGGCAACAGGAGTGGTCGTTTATATCCTGTCTCATCAAATGCGAACTTATGGCTTCTCATTTTTGCTTTTCCTCCTTTTGAACTTATTCATTTCTGTGGCTTCTTCTCCTGTTCTTGTAAATCCTTTTCAACTAATGGGAGCATTTTTCTGTGAGGTTAGAAGGCAAAGTTGTTGAAAAACAGAGATGAATCAGAGTTGATAACAGAATTGCCAACTGCTTGTGCTGATTTGTATGTTTAATTTTAAAATTGTGTTTATTTCAGTTAAAAATATTTCACTCTCCTTAAATTTTGTACTTCAATCTAGTTTTATTTTTTAAAATTGTTTTATTAAGGGCCTTATTTTAAAGGGGAAAAAAAATAAGAAAAACAAAAGAAAGAAGGGTGTATGAAAAAAAGAAAAGAAGTTGGAAAGAAAAGAAGTAACAAGCATTATGTGGTACTTCCAACTGCATAGGTTCCATTTATAAATTATTCTGAGTTTTTAACAGAAGATCTGCAATTGAAATCCAGTTCTTCATTAATCATAAACTCTATTGCTATTTAAACAGTGGTGTGAACAGAGAATCCATTAAGTATACAACTCATTCTTGATGTGTTTCTTAACTCTATTCTAATTTGCCAGAAAGAATTCTAAAACTTGAAAGCCTCCTTATCACCTACTTTGCTTGTTGAAGTGTTCAACCAAGAAATAAAGGCAATAGTCTTTCTCTAAGGCTTATCCCCAACATTGTCACATGTTCTGATGTTGAATTATATTTCCATTTGCTCCCCTTTAAAATCATGGAGCTACATTGCTTCAAGTTGCTAGATTCCTTTAAACCAAAATTAATAGTTGTTGTGGGTAGCTCTGCCCCAGCTCCTGCCCCAAGGACTGTGGATGTGGGGGTGACATCCACATGCTGCAGGCCTGTTTTGCCCCCGGTGGAATCTGCTGATGAAGGCTCCTCTGACCAAGAAGACATGAGTGACAGGGAGGAGGAGAGTGGGGCAGACAGCTCAGAAGGAGATCAATTATCTAGCTCTTTGGATTCAAAACAAGAGTTAATGATACAGCCACGCATGCGTAGAGCGATGCATAGGCAACAACAACTGAGATATTATTATCAAAGAAAATGAGGCCACCTGTAGTTGGGTGGGGCTGTGGTAATTAATGAGGCTGCTATAAATAGCAGCCTGTGGGTTTGGCCATTGTGGAGGATTATCTGATCATTGTTTCGTGACTGCTTTACTGACTTTGACCTTTTGTGTGCTGCTTTTTCCCTGCTTGGAAACTAAAGCAGAGCAAAGTGTGTTTCACTTTGTGAAAGAAGAAGGACTGTGAATTGCCTCACAGCTGCAAGATAAGTATCACAGAATTGATAAGGGACTTGTACAAATTACCAGTTTGTTTGGAGATGAGTGCTCTTTGCTCTACCAAAAGAGGGCTTGGTTTAAGTGAATTTTCATTATGAAGAACATTGTTTTGAATTTTGAAACGTGTGTGTGTCTGAAATTTGTACCTGTGAATTTTTGGGAGGATTCTACCAGAGAGCCCGACAGAACAATAGTGATGGGTTGAAAGGATGTTAGTTGAGAGCCACCTGGCCTCTGAATCAAAATGTGGCTTTGAAATTGTTTGCTGTTCTTCATATTAAAGAAATTGTGAGGAATCCCTACATTTTGTGCCTTAGAGTCTGAAGAAATTAAACAACCTTGTCTTTCACATCTGCTGTGCTTATATAGAAATTGGGGGTTATATTGGTACTCAGGATTGGTACCCAGGATTACCAAAGAATTTCATCTGATGGACTACATGCAATCCACCTCTACTCCTGCTATGATCCTGGTACTTGTCCCAGCATGGATTGGTATATTAATGGAAGCCCTTTGTGGAGTTGGATGAAAATAGGGGATTTTACAGAAACAAATTAACATCCTAAGATTTGCAAAAGCTTAAAGATCAGATTTGAAAAGGGTTCTAGGAAAAGGAAAGTACCAAAAAAACTTCCCTTGCTCTCCATTGGACAAGATTTGTTTTCCTCAGTTTTATTTGTGAAATGTTCTCAAATGCAGGCTTGTGTAAACAAATAACCCTCATTAGCAGCCATCAGCAGAAAGTGTGTTTGCTCAAATTAACTACAGTGCTGTGGGCAGTATGGCCATTTGTGGTGAGCAACATTCTGTTTCCAAGTCGTAACAATTAAAAAGAGAGGCAAATTCTTCAGCTTATAAATTTGTACGAGGACTTGCCTCTGAGCCCTTCCAGAAGAATAGATTCCATCTATTAACATTGACTGGATTGAGGAGCTCCCTAGAACTGTGAATCAGAGCTTTCTCATTTGGATAGTTTGCAGAAGGCAATTGCAAGTTGGTATGCTAAGCTGTGAAGTTGAAGAACATCTAAGTGAGACCAGGGATGGGATGGATTGGATTGAACCACTGGAGTGATAATATCACGTAAGGGCCAAATCTTTCTTACTTGAGTCAGGTCAGTGAAGGGCTGCAAAAATTTTTTACTACCACACTGTGGGCATGGCTTATTTTGTGGATGTGACTTGTCGGCCCTGTGATCAGGTGGGAGTGGCTTGATGATCATGTGACTGGGGTGGCTTAAAGGTCATGTGACTGGCTTATAGGTGGCCATCTTGATGTCACTCACATCAAGGGTTTGGGTTAGGATTAGGGTGACTGTCCTCTCCTCACCTCAAAGAGATACAATTTCCCTATCTATTTACTACTACTGAACATCCAAAATATACTATTTAATTCTATGTACATGTGTCATATGTGTACATAAATATTGCACACAGGCACACCAAAATATACATTATCTACTGTTGGTGTGTCTCGGTATAGCTAGGCTATGAGACCTTTGACATACACTGAGCAGAGAATCTTAACAGTGTGTGGATGTGTGGTAAAGCCAAAGAAAAAGACACAGACTTAGTTAAGCTTAATAAGTACTATTTATATATATACAAAATAGAAACAATCCGTAACGAGCACTAAGCCACCCAATATAATAAGCACTAAGCAGATACACTCCCCCCTCAAGGCAAAGCAAAGGCGAATGAGCGTTAAAGCATCATTGAGGGAAGGAGTACTGGCGCCCTCTTATGGCGGACCAGCCCAAAATATTTAAAGTGATAGTACAAGAGACTACAATAGGTAGTTTACAATGGCAAACCCTAACAACCATGTACCTTGAACTAACATCTACCATATAAACTATATGTGTATGCACACACACACACACACACACACACACACACACACACACACAGCTCTTCTAAAATTATACACGTTCAACCTCATTTACTGCGATAGGAGAAACATACCAAGAGCCCAGAAGGGGAAAAAAGAAAAAAAATCAAAAAATTTCTACCGGTTCTGTGTACCTGACCGTACCCCCTAGGAGCCCATCACTGAGTCAGATGTTAAAACACAAATACATACTTGGGGAATTCATATGATATCAATGGGTACAAATCATGACCTCACTGATATTCATTTTATCCAGTGCCAAACAGTTTGTTGAGTTTCAGATTGAAACTTTGACATAATAAGAGCAGAGATTGACGATTTGTGGGTCCAAGGCTATAAGTGGTTATTGATGTTTCCATGAAAGTCTCATCCCATCATGCCTGTTGAAACTAAGTTTCTTACTTGTTTAAAATAGAGGGGGGAAAGACTTAATGTCATTTTATTCAGAAAATGTGCAATGACCAGATTGAACCCAGTTGGATGATATGGTCATGCTGATAGTAACCTTTGTCATTCCAAAATTATATATGCGGTCCTTGACAGGTAACAAAAAACCATTGCTGTCTATTATAATTTGGTTATCCAGTTGCCATCATACGTTAAAAATATAATCATAAGAAGGTGGAACATCTTATTAACCTGTATGCACAAGGCACAGCATAACTAAAAAAATCAATGCATAATTTCAAAGCCTAAAGCCAATGTCTCATAAATACAACCATATAAACATGAAAACAATATTCTATTAGTATCTGAGATTATGAAAATTTCATATATCATTCTGACCTTGGTAGGAATTCCAATAACAATGCAATAATTTTCAACACTAACAGCAGATAGCAAGTCCCGTACTTTTTGCTATTGTTGATTGCCATGTTTACATAGCTGTATAATTTGATTACAGGGATTTTTCTCCATCCACACCTGGATTTAGTGTGTCATTCTGTATTATTTCTAATTCCATTAATCAGTTAAGAGGCACCTGCATGCTTATTTTTCTTTTAATGAGCATGCAATGTTTCTTTTGAATGTTGGGATAAAATAATTCTGGAATAATAATAATAAAAAAAATATAGGCAGGCTGCCCTTCCCAATATTTTTGAACTAATGTAACCGGAAGAACAATTACCCATTTTGTAATCTGTGATGTGCTACAAATGCAGTACCAAAGGTGAAGACTTTGATGTGGTGCTGATCTTTGAAGGCAGAACAAAAATGTTACCTTTTTTTTAATTAAAGGTGGCAATTTTAGTGGAAAATAGCTCTCTATTAGAGAATCTGCAAAGAGGTAGGGATGAATAGAAGATGCCAAATGCTAGCAATGAAAAACTTTCCATTATGTTTCCTTCAAGGCATACAAGATATATCAAACTCTCTGTTCCATCCATTAATTCTCCCACAAATGTGTTTAAGCAAAACTTTATGAAGCAAGTCATTGCTAGCTCAGCCTTATAGGGAGCTTCTTGATATTTGAGGGGCAGCTGAAGAAGCAGGCCTTAGGGGTCCCCCTCAACTACCTTGAGCATCTTCCCATCCATTGCCTTTCTCCAATCTTCCACATCTGTCACTGGGGTAATAAAAACTGCTGCTTGTGCAAGGAAAACAGCGTTGGGGAAACTTTAGCACAACATTTTTTTGTGCAGCTGAAGGCTGCAATGGATGAAATTGAACTGCTGTCTGAGGAGCAGGCTAGAGAACCAAACTGAAAGCTGAGTTGGCTTTCTTTTCAAGAAAGTTGAATTAAAAGGGTTTTTTTTATAAAAAAAAACACCCATTAATCGGATTGTTCTGTACAGTGGTACCTCTACCTACAAACGCCTCTACTTACAATTTTTACAAGATAAGAACCGGGTGTTCAAGACTTTTTTTTGCCAGTTCTCAAGAACCATTTTCCCCTTACAAACCTGAACCTCCGAAACTGTAACCAGAAAAGGTAGGGAGAAGCCTCCGTGGGGCCTCTCTAGGAATCTCCTGGGAGGAAACAAAGCCGGAAAAGGGCAGGGAGAAGCCTCTGTGGGGCCTCTCTAGGAATCTCCTGGGAGGAAACAAAGCCGGAAAAGGCAGGGAGAAGCCTCTGTGGGGCCTGTGTAGGAATCTCCTGGGAGGAAACAAGGCCAGAAAAGGCGGGGAGAAGCCTGCATGGGGCCTCTCTAGGAATCTCCTGGGAGAAAACAGAGCCTCCTCCCTTCCTGTGGTTTCCCCAATCGCACACATTATTTGCTTTTACATTGATTCCTATGGGAAAAATGCTTCTTCTTACAAACTTTTCTACTTAAGAACCTGATCACGGAATTAAGTTCAAAAGTAGAGGTACCACTGTAGTTATATTTTTAATCATTTATTCTGTTGCATTTTGCTTACAACATTAGGCATTCTCTGTGCAGTGATCACTTGCAAGCAATGAAGGGCCACTCATCTTTGGCACTACCGATGCGCCCTCTGAGGCTCTTGTGTGCAGGGTGCATTCGGCGTGAGATTTGGCTTCTGTGCATGTGCAGCAAGTGAAATCTCATGTGAAGATGTGTGCGTGAGCAAGGTTTCGGTGATTATTCCTGATATTTTTACTTCTGCGCAGGCGCAGAAGCAAAAAAAAATCAGCGAAAATCACCAAAATTTCACTCACGCAAGCATGCTCACACAAGATTTTGCTTGATGCACATGCGCAGAAGCCAAATCTCATGTGGGGGTGCATAAGTGTGCATTGGGGAGTGCCACTACATGCACATCCCAAAGTTTCCTACCTCCTTACTCCATTTCTCTTCCAATAAGTTTCTTTGGTAATTGAATGAGAAGCAAAACTTTTTCCAATAAAAGCCAAGAAGGTTCAGTTCAGAGGTGGGTTCCTAATGGGTTCTAACTGGTTCTTTAGAACTGTTAGTAAACTGGTGGTGATGGTCCGTTCTGTTGGTGTCGGTCCATGGCCGCTGCCATCTTGTTTCTGGCTTATGTGCATAAGCTGAGTTTTCAGCACTGTGCATACACATGTGGCACAACCATGCAGCATGGCCACACATAGTGCAGTGTTCACACAGCCACATAGCATGGCCACACGGTACACAATGCATGTACATTCACATGGCCAGTAATGGGCAGCCAAAATTTTTACTGCCACACTGTGGGTGTGGCTTATTTTGTGGGTGTGGCTTCATGGTCATGTGACTGGGTAGGAGTGCCTTGCCAGCCATGTGACCAGGGGGGAGTGGCTCGAACAATTATCATCATTCAAGTGAACTGTTAAGTCCTCGACTTACAACCTTACCAGTGTCACTTGCTGGGGTGACAATTTGCTTCGCGTTTCCTGCGCTCTCCTTCCTGGGTCACCCCCCACCTCAGGCTGGGTAGCTAGGCGAATGGGTGCTGCCAGAAGCATAAATGCTGCCAGCGCCGCTTCCACCCACACTCTCTGCTTGCACCTCAGACAGCAGGTGGCCACGTGAGGCTGGAGGGGAGCAAAGCAGGAGAGAGGGAAGCTCATCCCAGGCCAGGAAGGAGGAAAGAAGAAAAAAGCAAGGAGCGTAGCAGCAGCAGCAGCAGCAGGAGGGGGAAAAAAAGGAAAGCTGAGCCCAGACCAGTAATCCTGGAAGCGACAGCCACCGATCAGCTGGAGCTGTGCACGCATCTTCATTTCCACCAATGGAACTGTGGTCCATCCCATCCTGCCTGCTGCCCACCCCTGCACAAGGCATAGGAGGAAGCACACCAGCACCTAGGTAAGTTAGAACCCACCACTGGTCCAGTTGTCTTTTGAAAAGCACCTTTGGGTATTAGATTTGATTTGAAAGAAAGCAGCCTAAAAAGTGTATTAGTGCATATATTTTTGTCCAGATGTCAAATGTAACAGGAGGCAGCATTTGATGGATCATGAATACCGAATTTGAAAAGATGAATTATTGTAACATAATTTTGGTTGGGATGTTACGCCATTTTGTATATGCGTTTGGAGTGAAAAAATTTAAAAAAAATGTTTGCCACTGAAAAGCACCTTTGGGACAATCACGATTTGGATGATGGGGACTCTCCATAGTCCGTGCATTATATAGAATCTTTTGTTTATATATAAATGTGTGTTTCGGTACTACGCACCTCATCAGTTGGGTTTGTCAGTATATGAACCAGCAATCTATGTTTGGAGAATTTAGCATGATGTTGCTTTAAGGGCTAGTACTGCAATTAGCTATAAAAGGGATCAGATGCTCTCTCTCTGGCTATTGTTTGCTATTGCTCTTTCCGCTAGTTTTGTCTACTATAGACTTGCTTTGTGTTAATATGTTGGTCTATGTATTTTATATGTAAGTAATGCTTCTGGTAATATATAGAACTGTGTGTCCTGTATGAGAGAAATATTGTAGATTTATATATGTGTATAGAACTGTGTGTTTGGAGAGGGAGTATTATTGTTTAGCTGATGTGTGTGTTCTGATATCTGGCTTGTGTGTAAATGCTTGATATATCTGCGTATGGATTGGATTGTTTCCTGACTATATTGAATATATGTAAATAATATTTATACTCTAGTTATATTAGTCTGGTTTATTGGCTGAATATCTACCACTGCACATCTATTCTGTATAAGTTTGTTCTAGGAATAGTATACATAATTCCTAAGCATTCTAACAGTTTGTATCTCTGAGTCAGCATTGACTACCTGGCAACTACCTGGACCAGTGTTTTTACCAAGATATTGAAAATTATTTGCCATTGTCTGTTTCCTAGGGCTGAGAGAGAGTGAGTGATTGGCTGAAGGTCACCTGATTTGGCCAGTAGTTATGTTCTCGGCTCTTCCTGTTTTTATTTTATTTTATTTTATTTTATTTTATTTTA
Organism: Erythrolamprus reginae; assembly: GCF_031021105.1. NCBI lineage: Eukaryota > Metazoa > Chordata > Lepidosauria > Squamata > Dipsadidae > Erythrolamprus > Erythrolamprus reginae. Next base: position 16,778,423 of record NC_091958.1, on the reverse strand, counting down.
TTTTATTTTATTTTATTTTATTTTATTTTATTTTATTTTATTTTATTTTATTTTATTTTATTTTATTTTATTTTATTTTATTTTATTTTATTTTATTTTATTTTATTATTTCATTTCATTTCATTTCATTTCATTTCATTTCATTTCATTTCATTTCATTTCATTTCATTTATTTATTTATTTATTTATTTATTTATTTATTTATTTATTTATTTATTTATTTATTTATTTTGTCCAATACATAATACACACTGAAGAGAAAGATATGTAATAATATAAGTAAAGAAAAGAATAGAAGAAAAGATATAAAAGTATAGGTGAGCATATTTGAACGGAAGAAAAGATAAATGAGATAAGGAGAGACAATTGGACAGGGGACGGAAGGCACACTGGTGCACTTATGCACGCCCCTTACTGACCTCTAAGGAACCTGGAGAGGTCAATCGTGGATAGTCTAAGGGAAAAATGTTGGGGGTTAGGGGTTGACACTACTGAGTCAGGTAATGAGTTCCACGCTTTGACAACTCGGTTGCTGAAGTCATATTTTTTACAGTCAAGTTTGGAGCGGTTAATATTAAGTTTGAATCTGTTGCGTGCTCTTGTGTTGTTGCGATTGAAGCTGAAATAGTCATTGACAGGTAGAACGTTGCAGCATATGATCTTGTGGGCAATACTTAGATCGTGTTTTAGGTGACGTAGTTCTAAGCTTTCTAGACCTAGGATTGATAGTCTGCTTTCGTAGGGTTCTTGTTTCCTTTATTAATTTTCAGACAGGAAGCTTGGATTGGGTATTCTGTGGTTTGAAACCCCTTCAAATTGGACACAAACTTCTGATTATTTTTTCAAAAAACATAACTAAGATTTCTTCACATAAAATGCTGCAATCAATGGCTGTGGTACAAGTTTAGAACAAGTTGAGGAGGTGAAAGTTAGAGGAGTTTTAAGGAACGAAGGAACTGAATAGATTTTGCCTTCAGAGTATCTAAATATCCAAATAATGGGAAAAAATGATTCAGAATAGTTGTTTTTTCTATATTTTTTCCAATTTTTTAAAAACAATTTGGGCTCTATCGTGCACCAGGTTTTGATATATTTTATTCATGCTGCTTCACATGAAATATAAATAGATCAGAGTAATTTCTTCATTCAAATACATCTTGTTAGAGGCACAAATCCTTGTCATGGGTAATGGAAGATATATACCAAATAAATGAAGGTGACAAATGAAATTATGTTTTGCTGAAATTGGCAACGTGATGTATTTTGCAATAATTGCAGTCCATTCCAGCCAATCAAATTTTGGGAGTAGGATTAACTTTGTTTGTTTCTTTGGTTTTGCAAGAAAGGGAGGGGGTGAAAAACTTAAGCGGTGACAGCAAGGACATTCCCTTTGCAGTTTGAAACCTAGAAAATAAAAATTAGATTGGGCCATATTGTTTAGCAAAGAAGATTAAGCAAAAGTTAGCAAATGCTAATAGCCTTCATAATGAAGAAAATGGGATTGTTTATTTCTTTGGTAATCCTGCCTCTAATCCTTATTATGAGCTTGTCCTGTATTTGAGAGAGGTCTCTGATCCTTTTCTGTACTATTATGAAAGACAATCCTTGAATACAGCTCATCTGTCTGGAACCCACACCACATTTCAGACATAAACACTTTAGAAAATGTCCGGAGATACTTTACTAGAAGAGCCCTCCACTCCAACACTCGCAACAGAATGCCCTACACAACTAGACTTTAAATCCTAGGTTTAGAAAGCATAGAACTACATCGCCAATGCAACCTAAGCATAGCCCATGAAATCATCTGCTAAAATGTCCTTCCTGTCAACGACTACTTCAGCTTCAACACAACAACACACAAGCACACAACTGATACAAACTTAAAGTAAACCGCTCTAAACCTGATTGCAGGAAATATGACATAAGTAACTGAATAGTTGATGCATGGAACTTACTACCAGACCCTGTAGTATCATCAGCTAACCCCTAATACTTTACCCTTAGACTACCCACTGTTGACATCTCCCGATTCCCTAGAGGTCAGTGAGGGGCGTGCATAAGTGCACCAGTGTGCCTTCTGTCCCCTGTCCTAATGTTTCTCTCTTACTAGTATCATGTATATAAATATTATTATATCTCTGTATACCACCAATAAGTACTTGACAAAACAAAATAAATAAATAAAATTAAATAAAAATGGAAACAAAATGTTCAGAAACTCATCCTTAATTGAGTGGTGGAAATTTTTCAGGATTGTGCTTTTACTCCAAACTAGCATTAAAGAAATCTTTGGGAATTCACTGTAGTTTAGTTTTACTGAGATCCCCTGTTATATGTGGCTTGACAAGAATCTCAAAATGATAAGAATAAAAGTTATAGTGACCTAATTAAGAGATATCTCTTTGAAATACTTCCTTCCCTCATCTTTCACATCTGGGCTGAGTTGCTTTTTCTCGCATAAGCCAGATCCTTCATCCCTACTGGTCATAGATAGTTCTGTGTCCAGCATTTTTATTTATTTATTTATTAGATTTGTATGCCACCCCTCTCTGTAGACTCCATAGACTTAAAAAAATGGATTAAAATACAAAAATGCCTAAGTGAAATTATGCAATGCAAAATAGAATTGAAGCCTGAACTGTTTCTTCTGAATATTTATTTATAGTTTGTGAAGGGACTCTGTGGGTCTTTTAGTCCAACCTCCTGCTAGTGCAGGAGACCCTATATTATCCCGGACATATGGCAGTCCAATCCACTCTTGAAGGTCTCCAGTGTTTGGGTGTTCACAACCTCTGCAGGCAGGCCATTCCACTGGTTGATCGCTCTCACTGTCAGAAAGTTCCTTCCTTTCCAGGTTGAATCTCTCCTTGGTCAGCTTCCATCCATTGCTCCTTGTCTGTCCCCGTGGTGCTTTGGAAAACAGCCTGACCCCCTCCTCTCTGTGGAGAGCTTCTGAAGTATTTGAAGACTGCTATAGTGTCCCCCCTGGACCTCCTCTTTGCTAGAGTATCCCTGCCCAGTTCCCGCAACCTTTCCTTGTATGTTTTGGTTTCTAGTCCCTCTATCATTCTGGTTGCCCTCTTCTGTACTTTTTTCAGAGTTTCAATGTCTTTTTGTAGAGTGAAAATTGAATGTAGTACTCCAGGTGTGGTCTGACAAGTACATTATAAAGTGGTATTAATCCTAGATTGTATCCCTCTGTTGATGCATATTCTAATAAGATTAAATATTTGATTATCCATATTACTACAACAGCGAGAGTTGGACTCGTAGAAAATGTTCTCTATCGACAAAGGATGTGATAATCTGGGACATTTTTGAATGTGCAGAAATGGACAAACTGACTAGAGAATTAAATTATAAGGAAGAGAAAACCTTAGAAAATGTTCTCAAAAGAGAAAGAATTCTAGCTGGCTTTACACAAGATACTATTTCTTAAAATGGTTTCTTTCATTTATCATAGTATATTAAATGAGCTCAGCCACTTCTCTTTCTTAAAACATGCTCCATCATTTAGTCTTCTAACAATCCTGCCCAACTTTAATTTCTTTAGTAATTTAGTAATGTTGAAGCAAAAATCATTGAGTCATCCCTTTGGTTCATCCATCTTATTACCGTCTATCTCATGGAGAATAATATTTTGGTTGATTTGTCAATCTCCTTGAGGATAATCCAGGGGTGAAATCCAGCAGGTTCTGAAAGGTTCTGGAGAACTGGTAGCGGAAATTTTGAGTAATTCGGAGAACCGGCAAATACCATCTCTGGCTGGCCCCAGAGTGGAGGGAATGGAGATTTTGCAAAATCCTTCCCCTGGAGTGGAATGGGAATGGAGATTTTGCAGTATCCTTCCCCTGTCATGCCCACCAAACCACGCCCACCAAGCCAAGCCCCCAGAACCGGTAGTAAAAATAATTGGATTTCACCTCTAGGATAATCTATCATGTGTTAGCAATGCACAGGGCAAAAACAAAGCAAAACATGTATGCTCATTCCCTGTTTTGAAATATTTCTCTTATTCACCTCCTACGACACCCAATTAATTGAACTGTGATGGAGGCGAAAAAAATCATGGTGTTGTGATGACACGTCTGCATTTATAACTGCCTTACTGTCTAATTTTGCTAAGAAAGAAGAAAAGGGATTCTCAGGTTTTGTATTAGGCACATATTTCTTGCCAGGCACATTTTCTCCAATCAATCCATGCATTATTACTAGGAGAAAACGTCAACAGACTTGTTAATCATTTCTTAGCCTGCAATAGCTAGCTGATTACCTTCTTCTTTCATATCTTGTTTGCTCTCCTCTCTAAATGTCTCCTACTCAGAGAAATAAATTTGAGCAAGCCTTGACAAGATTAAACTCACAGATTCCTAGAAAATGAAGATGCATACTCATCTGCTTAGTTTAAATTTGAATGATTTTAGGATCTGATTTTTTTTTAACGTATTTGAAATATTTTTTTAAATATTAAACATTTAAAGCCATGAAAATAGCTATATGGATGTGGTATGTTAGTTTTAGAAGTTAATTTGCAAACCAGACGGAGGCAAAACAACATCCTTAATGTGATGCTTTGACAGCAACTTTATGTGATACCTGCACAATTAGTGATTGATTTGTTCAAATCAATCTCCTATAATGAAAGAGACTCTACAAACACCTTTTGCAACACTCAGTCTGAATAGATTCAGGGTCCGCAGCAGAAATGTCAAAGAAATTGGTTCTGTGTCAATAGTTTGTTGTCAAGATATTCAAATAATACCTAAACATTGTCAGTAGTGGTTATAAAATGTTAATAAATGAAGAGAGTGTAGTAGGCAAATAGTTATTTAAGGAAATATAAAAGTGTAATGACTTTTTAAAAAGTCACTGGAATATGTATTCACAATGTGTTTGGTGAATAACATCAGTGCCATGCATTTATAATCATTCAAAATGCAGATAAATATTGAATGGAAATTATCTTTTAGGAGAGATTCACATATAAGTCTCGGAATAGCTGTGTATATTCCATAACTCTGTCTGCAGTTCTTTAAATTCATTAAGTCATTGCAAGTTCATAATGAGTGAGCTTTTCCTGAATAAATGGACTGGAACTTAGCAAGATTTATGAATATAGCCAATGAATAATATTTTACTGATATCAAACAGGAGAAACATGATACTCCAAATATTTTTGCCCTCCGTGTTCCTTTTTCCCTACTTTTATTGCCGTGGTTAGCTTGTGGGCTAAAAATATAATAATAAAATCATGCTGTGTAGTCTCTGTTGGAGTTCTTTCTCAGATGTTTTCCAAGACACAGATAAATTCTCTAACAATTTTTCAAGGGCAAGTCTGCCCCTCTGCAATGATGGCAGCTTTTGAACAATCTCCATGGGGAGGTTCCTTGTCTGATGACTTTCCTTTTGATTTAATTGAGGTGTGGAACCAGAGATGCCTCCAATTGCTCACAGAGATGCCTTTGCAACTATATACACAATATTTATAACACGCACAAACCATTTTGGTTACCTGCTCACTAACTAATTCTACTTTCCTTGAAATAATTAGCGTGCTGGAGAGACCACATTTGGAATACTGTGTTCAGTTCTGGAGACCTCACCTACAAAAAGATATTGATAAAATTGAACGGTTCCAAAGATGGGCTACAAAAATGGTGGAAGGTCTTAAGCACAAAACTTATCAGGAAAGACTTCATGAACTCAATCTGTATAGTCTGGAGCAGTGATTTTCAACCTTTTTTGAGCTGCGGCACATTTTTTACATATACAAAATTATGGGGCACATAGAGCGGGGGGGGAGGGGGGGGGCTAAAAAAAGTTTGGACAAAAAAATTATCTCTCTCTCTTCCTCCCTTTCGCTCTATTTCTCTCCCTCTTTCTCTCTCTTCCTTCCTTCCCTTCTCTGTCCATCCTTCTTTCTTCCTTCCTTCCTCTCTTTTTTGCTCTCTTTCTATCTCTCCCTCCTTCCCTGCCTCTCTTTCTCTCTCTCTTTCTTTCTCTCTCTCTCTTGCTTTCTTTCTCTTGCTTTCTTTCTCTCTCTGTCTTGCTTTCTTTCTCTCTCTTTCTCTCTCTCTTGCTGAGCTTCGCGGCACACCTGACCATGTCTCACGGCACACTAGTGTGCCATGGCACACTGGTTGAAAAACACTGGTCTGGAGGACAGAAGAGAAAGAGGGGAGATGATTGAAATATATGTTAAAGGATTAAATAAGGTTCAGGAGGGAAGTGTTTTTAATAGGAAAGTGAACACAAAAACAAGGGGGCACAATCTGAGGTTAGTTGGGGGAAAGATTAGAAGTAATGTGAGAAAATATGATTTTACTGAAAGAGTAGTAGATGCTTGGAACAAACTTCCAGCAGACGTGGTTGGTAAATCCACAGAAACTGAATTTAAATATGTCTGGGGTAACATATATCCACCTGTTCTGTCTGGGTCCCCCCAGACGCCAACACCAACCAAAAAGAGTATCCAGACACACTGGTAAAAAGCAAAGGCAGTTTATATGATTGAAAGCAAACACAGGTAACAAAAACTGTTCTTACAGACAGGAACACTATGAAGCTTCACAGAGGTTTCATGAAGGCCAGGCAATAAAACAGGATTCTTGCTGGCAAAAACAACGCTGGAGATAATAAAACCCACGCCTCCCCCAAGTCTTCCAGACTTCTAGGCCACAAGCCAAGATCAGAGACACCAAGAATCCCTGAGGAGCCTCAGGCTGAATCACAACACCACCCTAAGATAAAATACAGGAAATAGTATAAGGGCAGACTAGATGGACCATGAGGTCTTTTTCTGCCGTCAACTTCTATGTTTCTATGTTTCTAATTTTTCATATTCCAGTTCATCCAATTCCATAAAAAATACTAGGAAAATGCCCCAAAAGCCAAGTCCTAAACAGCAATAGCACGTAGACTTATATACCATTTCTCAATGCTTTACAGCCCACTTTAAGCGGTTTACAGAATCAGCAATTGCTCCCATCAATCTGGGTCCTCATTTTTACCCACCCCGGAAAGATGGAAGGCTGAGTCAACCTTGAGCCTGGTGAGATTTGAACTGCCAAACTGTTGGTAGGAGTCAGTCAGCAGAAGTAGCCTGCAGTACTGCACTCTAACCATTGTGCCACAATGACTCTTTATATCCTAGTTACCCACAACTGATTCTGCTGTCACATTAAAATAAGAAAAAAAAACCTTTTTAAAACCAGGAGTTATTTTCAACTTATCTCTATAACGGTTCTTATTTGGTGTTTGATAAATTATGTCTGCACCTTAACCATCCTTAAACCCCTTGGACCCTTCTTCCCTATATTCAGTTGGAGGGTAAACTCTTTCTCATACAATCATTTTGGAATTAATGTTACCACTCATTTGGTGAATTGTTTTCTATTTATATTGATTTGTTTTACAGAAGAAAAATATCCCATCGGTTGTTCCCCTGTTTCTGACCAATCAGCACATTTCACCTTAATCTTGTTTTCTCCCTCTCTCAGGCCATTGATTCAATAAAAAAGATACAAAATTGTCTTCCTATTGATCTGCATGGTACTCTAAGAGACCTGTTCCTCCTATTCAAACTCCGTTTGCTTATAGGCATTTGCTTAAAAATAACCAAAGCAGTCCATTAATCCAGCAATTCAGATCCACCTATATACATGCTGCCTTTCTTCTGGGAGATAGATCAGATTCCCAAATACAGAGAGAATTTATATGAACATAATACAGAATGGCTTTGTCAGTTTTTTTTCCTGTTGCTACTTTTTTCATTTCATTTCATTTTATTGGATTTGTATGCCGCCCCTCTCCATAGACTCGGGGCGGCTAACAACAGTGGTAAAAACAACATGCAACAATCCAATACTAAAGCAGCTAAAAGCCCTTATTTTAAAACCAATCGTACATACAAATGTACCATACATAAATTGTAGAAGCCTAGGGGGAAAGAATATCTCAGTTCCCCCATGCCTGATGACAGAGGTGGATTTTAAGAAGCTTACGAAAGGCAAGAAGGGTGGGGGCTATTCTAATTTCTGGGGGGAGTTGGTTCCAGAGGGCTGGGGCCACCACAGAGAAGGCTCTTCCCCTGGGTCCCACCAAACGACATTGTTTAGTTGACGGGACCCGGAGAAGGCCCACTCTGTGGGACCTAATTGGTCGCTGGGATTCGTGCAGCAGAAAGCGGTCCCGGAGATAATCTGGCCCGGTGCCATGAAGGGCTTTATAGGTCATAACCAACACTTTGAATTGTGACCAGAAACTGATCGGCAACCAATGCAGATTGCGGAGTGTTGGTGTGACATGGGCATATCTTGGAAAGCCCATGATTGCTCTCGCAGCTGCATTCTGCACGATCTGAAGTTTCCGAACACTTTTCAAAGGTAGCCCCATGTAGAGAGCATTACAGTAGTCGAGCCTCGAGGTGATGAGGGCATGGGTTACTGTGAGCAGTGACTCCCGATCCAGATAGGGGCGCAACTGGTGCACCAGGTGAACCTGGGCAAACGTCCCCCTCGCCACAGCTGAAAGATGTTTCTCTAATGTGAGCTGTGGATCAAGGAGGACGCCCAACTTGCGGACCCTCTCTGAGGGGGTTAGTAATTCCCCCCCAGGGTAATGGATGGACAGATGGAATTGTCCTTGGGAGGCAAAGCCAACAGCCACTCCGTCTTATCAGGGTTGAGTTTGAGTCTGTTGACACCCATCCAGACCCCAACAGCCTCCAGGCACCGGCACCAGCACAGTATGTCTTTGTCAGTTTTTTTTCTGTTGCTACTTGATTGAAGAAAGCTCTTGATTATTATTAAGTTTTTTTAAGTCATTGTGCGGTTGATTTAAAGTTAGAAACAACCAGAAAGTGAATGGCCTAACTTTTTAATTTTGCTTTTCTCTGCTTTCTTTTTCTATTTTAGAAGGCAACACTTTCTTTATTTCTTTATCTTGGAAAGTGAAGTGCTTTTTATTTGAGAAAAATCATTACAGGCTTAGCAAAAATGGAGGTTAGGGAACCCCTGACTCAGAACTTTCTATGTTCTTTGTTAGGGATCAACAACAACTATCGACACTCTATGGAAGTGAATTTCCATGGAAAAGCATGATAAAATCCTGTGTTATATCCACTTAGAAAAGGGATCTCCAAACTTGAGAATTTTAAGACTTGTGGACTGTGATTCCCCAGCTGAATGGATGAATCCGAATGGATGCATCATGATATCAGTTTCCAATATTTACTTGTACTAATTGTACTAATCCTATTTTTAGGTTAATTTATAAAGTTTATCCCACATCCAGATTGAGATTCTAAACTTTATATTGCAGCAATGTTTCTGCTAGCTAATATCATGTGCTGCCCTAAAACATCCTTATATTCTGTCTGACTCTCTTCTCAAGATCATTTAGATTTAGCCCTTTCTAAACATGTGCATTTTGATATATGTGTAAAAAAAATCTGCTCACATGTATGTAAAAACCAAATGATTTTTAAAAACTAAGTTATATACATTGCAACATATTTAAAGCTGTTTTGTTTGATTTGGTGTTTCAGAAGTAGATGGGATCAGAAATATTAGAATAATGGCAACAAAAAGTAAGACTAAATTCAATTCATGGTATTTATTTATTTATTCATTCATTCATTCATTCATTCATTCATTCATTCATTCATTCATTCATTTATTGGATTTGTATGCCGCCCCTATCCAGAGACTCGGGGCGGCTAACAGCGACAATAAAACAGTATACAATAGTAATTTGGTATAATTTGATAATGTTCAAGAGTCTTATGCAAATTCTATTGCTGTTTTATTCTCTCTGCATATTACACTAAATAGATGGTCCTTTTAAAAAATTGTCAGATTTGGATTTCAACAGCTGTTCAATGAATGTAAGAATGGATAATATTAAATCATTTGGTTACTATTTGGATCACCTTAGTCCAGTGATGGTGAACCTTTTTTTGGCTCATGTGCCAAAAGTGTGTGTGCCCACATGTGCTTGCATGTGCCCAGACCCATGCCCTCCCCCCGTGCATGTGCTTCAACACCTTCTATAATTTCACCTCTGTTAGTGAGAATTAAATCCAATATGGCTGATCCCCTTTTTGCCTTCTCTACTTTTTTGGGTAATGAAGTTGTCTGCTAGGTTTTTAGGAACCTGTTGGATTTTCCGCTTGGTATCGAGTTAATGTAAGATTGATAGATTGATGGACTGATAGATTGATAGATTGATAGACTGATAGATTGATAGATTGATAGATTGATAGATTGATAGATTGATAGATTGATAGATTGATAGATTGATAGATTGATAGATTGATAGATTGATAGATTGATAGATTGATAGATTGATAGATTGATAGATTAGATTGATAAGATTGATAGATTAGATTGATAGATTAGATTGATAGATTGATAGATTGATAGATTGATAGATTGATAGATTGATAGATTGATAGATTGATAGATTGATAGATTGATAGATTGATAGATTGATAGATTGATAGATTGATAGATTTCTATGCTGTCCTTCTCGAGGCAACTCAGGGCGGTGTACAGCATTAAATACAACAATATATAAGAAATCTAAATAACTATAAAAGATTATGGAAATGTACTATTTTTTAAAAAAAAAGACAATCACATATGTACAATCACACACTTTCATCCAATTCAATCCAATCTTATCTAGTATCGGCCAGAGACAGTCTCATCATTCACGGCCCCTATGCCCACCAGCAGAGGTAGATTTTTAAAGGTTTGCGAAAGACCAGGAGTCTATTATTATTATTTTACAATTTGTCTTGATGAGTGTGTGTGTGTGTGTGTGTGTGTGTGTTAAAGAGAGAGAGAGAAGAGAGAGAGAGAATATGAATGAAACACCAAAGCGACACCATGATTTCTTATTCCCTATTTAATTCTGAGCCATTTAATAAGTGTTCTAATTAATCTCATGCATACTTGAACCATATTATAATTAAACTGCCATATAACCTGTTCCTTAAATTGATTCAATGATTAATTCCCCAATATAAAATTAGTTTGCAGTTTTAACAAAATGCTCACAAACCATGAAATTGAAAACATTTAAACAGTTTCTACAATTGTTACGTTTTCTGATTAAAAAATTACCATTACTTTTATCAAGGACAATACAAATACAGTACTATACAGGTAGCCCTCAATTTACAATCATTGGTTTAGTGACTGTTTGAAGTTATCACAGCACTGAAAAAAGGGGCCTATGACCATTTTTCACACTTATGATTGTTGCAGCATCCCTATGGTCACATGACCAAAGTCCAGACACTTAGCCACTGGCATTTATTTATGATGGTTGCAGTTTCCCAAGGTCTTCTGATAACTATTTGCCACTTTCTGACCAGCAAAGTCAATGGGGAAACCAGATTCCCTTGGCAACTGTGATACTAACTTAGCAATTGCAGTTGTTAACTGCAGTTCCCACCAATAGAAAGGTCTATCCCATCTGAACTGGTGTAGGGTTTCCCTAAGCAGGGGGTTCCACAGTCCCTTCCAACTATTCTATTCTATTCTATTCCCATTCATCCCATCCCATCCTGGGATAATAGCAATAGATCCCTATGAGTTCCATGTTTATGTGTTTGTTTATGTTTATTTAGATTTGTATGCCGCCCCTCTCCGCAGACTCGGGGCAGCTCACAACAAAGTGAAAAAACAGTTTACAACAAATCTAAATTTCTACTAAAAACATTTTAAAAACCCCATTTTCTAAACACACATACATACACACATACCATTCATAAATTGTATATGCCCGGGGGAGATGTCTCAGTTCCCCCATGCCTGACGACACAGGTGGGTCTTAAGGAGCTTACGAAAGGCAAGGAGAGTAGGGGCAGTTCTAATATCCGGGGGGAGTTGGTTCCAGAGGGCCGGGGCCGCCACAGAGAAGGCTCTTCCCCTGGGGCCCGCCAACCGACATTGTTTAATTGACGGGACCCGGAGAAGGCCCACTCTGTGGGACCTAATCGGTCGTTGGGATTTGTGCGGCAGCAGGCGGTCTCGGAGATATTCTGGTCCAGTGCCATGAAGGGCATGAATGGTTCAACCCTTTTCTGAAGGCAACCGAAGTGATAGCCATATCACATCTAATGGTAGTTACCTCCAAAGATGAATTTGAGTTAACACAGTATTAACTTCTTCACCTTATTAATAGACAGCTACTGATGTAATTCGGAATGGAATGGAATGGAACAAATGGGATGAAATATAATAGAATTTTATTGGCCAAATATGATTGGACACACAAGGAATTTGTCTTTGGTGCATATGCTCTCAGTGTACATAAATGAAAAAATACATTCGTCAAGAATCATAAAGTGGAACACTTAATGATAGTCCAGGGACAAATAGGCAATCAAATCATATTAGGAACCAGTCAATATAAATTGTAAGGAAGCAAATTATTTATTATTAGTATTATTTATTAGATTTGTATGCCGCCCCTTTCCGTAGACTTGGGGTGGCTTACAGCATACAATAAAACAATTCATGACAAATCTAATAGATTTTAAAAAACATTTAAAAACCCCATTATTAAACCAGATATACACATAGACATACCATACATAAATTGTATAGGCCCGGGGCAGAGGGAGGGGAATGCCTCAATTCCCCCATGCCTGACGGCAGAGGTAAGTTTTAAGGAGTTTACAGAAGGCAAGGAGGGTGGGGGCAGTTCTAATCTCCGGTGGGAGCTGGTTCCAGAGAGTCGGGGCCTCCACAGAGAAGGCTCTTCCCCTGGGACCCACCAGACGACATTGTTTAGTCGATGGGACCCGGAGAAGGCCAACTCTGTGGGACCTAATCAGTCACTGGGATTTGTGCGGCAGAATGCGGTCCTGGAGATATTCTGGTCCAATGCCATGAATGGCTTTATAGGTCATAACCAACACTTTGAATTGTGACCGAAAATTGATTGGCAACCAATGCAGACTGCGGAGTGTTGGTGTAACATGGGCATACCTAGGGAAGCCCATGATTGCTCTCGCAGCTGCATTCTGCACGATCTGAAGTTTCCGAACACTTTTCAAAGGTAGCCTCATGTAGAGAGCAAATAATATACCAATGTTGTAGAGAGCCCACGGCTTGAGATAGGAAATTCAACTTTAACCCAAATTTAAATTTCTTCATTGTAGTGTTCAAATGCAGTTAGGAGATTTGGAACATGAGCCTTATAAATTGTCAAAATAGTTTCAAATAGAATGTGTATTTCCTAAACCTAATGCCACCCCACAGAGGGATGAGGTAGAAAATGTAGCCACACAAACCCAACTGTGCCAAAACACCTGGTTTACACCAAACTTCTCTTGTGTAGAAGAAAGCCATAGAATTATTTTTTTTGAGCCTTCTGGGTTGCACACAAAACTATTTTATTATTATTGCTTCCAGGTGAATGAAAAAAAAATACGGCTAGATAGTTCAATCTGCTGACTGTAAATGATCCAGGTGAGGATTCTGAATCCTTTTGAATCCATCATGGACTTGGTTTTATTGTAGTTTAACTATTATGCAGAAAAGCACTAATCTCATATTTAGTCCTAAAGGTAATAGCAATAAAATGACTTTATAATGCTACACTGTGCATACAATAGTCACACCTGGGGCCTAGAGTACTTGATGGATAGGGATAGAATAGAATAGAATAGAATAGAATAGAATAAGCCAAGTGTGATTGAACACACAAGGAATTTGTCTTGGTATATATGCTCTCAGTGTTCATAATAGAAAATATAAGTTTGTCAAGAATCAAAAGGTACAACACTTAATGATAGTCCGGGTACAAAGAAGTAATCCAATCATAATATTAGTTACCAGTCAAAATAAATTGTAAGCATACGTACAAGCAACAAATGACTTATACAGTCATTTGTGGAAGGAGATAGGTGATGGGAAGAATGAGAAGATGAATACTAATGCAGACTTAGAAAATAGTTTGACAATTGGCCCTGAGATGGCTTCCCCCGCACCCCCTACACGGAGACAGCGGGGGACAGGGGCGGGCAGCAGGCTGCTCGCGGCCACGACCGACCACCAGCCGGCAAACCTCTTCTTCCTCTGGCACCGTCGACTCTTCCAATTCTGCAGACACCTTGGACTTGTCCACAATAGGAGCGCTCTTCCGCGTAGTATTAACAGAGCTGTCCATGGCCGCTAAAGACTGGGTTGACAGCTCAAAAGCCCTCGACTCGGACAAAGCAGTTTGGAACGTCAAGTCCTGCATTGCCAACAAACGCCGCTTGAGACGGCCATCCCTGACCCCAAAAACCAATCTGTCTAGTAGATAATCACTCAGATTATCAAATTCACAATAGAGAGCCGCCCTACGGAGAGCCGCTACAAAGTCATTTATTGACTCCCCGTCCTCTTGATTCCTGTGGTAAAATTTATAGCGGCATGCACAACGTGAGGGAGCCGGAGCTTAGTGGTCCTGCAGTGTCTTTAGGAATTCCTCCCATGGGACATTGTTAACCGAGACCGGGGCAAACAAACCCCGGGCGGTCTCAAACATTTCAGGCCCACAAAACCCAAGGAAATAAGATCTCTTCCGATCCCCAGAGATCTCCCTGTAGCCGTTTGAGATAAAAAAACAATCAAACCTGGCCACATACGAGTCCCATGTCTCCCCTTGTGGATTAAAAGGGGCAAAGGTCAACTGGGTAGACATCCTGATAGGCAATAATTACCCTAAATGGTAGGAATCCTCGTCGCCAATGTGGTAACCAGGGACTTCGTATAGAAAAGGCCTTTATTATGAACACATGCCAGAGCAGGCAGGCACAGACTTAAAACATTACAAAACAATACCAGCTCTTTATACACAGAGCTGGCTGAGGCAGCAACCAATACACATTCAGTAAACTTTCCCGCTTACAGGGTTACTATGTATACGCGTCCAATCAGCACCCTGGATAGGGCACCAATAGCCGCGGCTTGCAGCCGGCCGGTTGTCAAGCAAACACTTCAGTTGAGGTAATTATTTGTTTAGCAGAGTGATGGCATTTGGGGGAAAAACCCTGTTCTTATGTCTAGTTGTGTTGGTGTGCAGTGCTCCGTAGTGATATTTTGAGGGTAGGAGTTGAAACAGTTTATGTCCAAGATGCGAAGGGTCGGTAAATATTTTCACTGCCCTCTTTTTGACTCATGCAATATACAGGTCCCCAATGGAAAGCAGGTTGGTAGCAATTGTTTTTTCTGCAGTTCTAATTCTCCTCTGAAGTCTGTGGCGATCTTGTTGGGTTACCAGACAGTTATAGAGGTGCAAATGACAGACTCAATGATTCCTCTGTAGAACTGTATCAGCAGCTCCTTGGGAAGTTTGAGCTTTCTGAGTTGGTGCCTAAAGAACATTCTTTGTTGTGATTTTTGGATGACGTTTTTGATGTTAGGTGTTCATTTTAGATCTTGTGATATGATTGAACCTAGAAATGTTAAGATCTCTACTGTTGATACTGTGTTGTCTAGTATTATAAGAGGTGGAAGTATGGGTGGGTTTCTCCTAAACTCTACCATCATTTTTTTTTGGGTGTATTCAATTCCAAATTGTTCTGGTCGCACCACAAGTTTTTCAAACTCCTGTCTGTTTGTAGATTTATCATTGTCTTCAATGAGTCCTATCATTGTCATGTCATCTACGAACTTCAATATTTATTTATTTAATTTATTTATTTTGTCCAATACACAATGAGGGTTTTAGTGGGTATATATCTATATACACATAATAAAATACATGATGAAGGTTATAGAGGAGATACTCATAGTAAAATATATCTAAGAAATAATAGAAAAGAAGATATAGTAATAGAACATATCAATGAAAGAATAGAAGAAGAGATATAGGAATAGAAGAAAGGTATAGGAGATATAGGAGAGCAATAGGACAGGGGACAGAAGGCACTCTAGTGCACTTGTACTCGCCCCTTACTGACCTCTTAGGAATCTGGATAGGTCAACCGTAGATAATCTAAGTGTAAAGTGTTGGGGGTTTGGGGATTACACTATGGAGTCCAGTAATGAGTTCCACACTTCGACAACTCGGTTACTGAAGTCATATTTTTTACAGTCAAGTTTGGAGCGGTTAATATTAAATTTAAATCTGTTGTGTGCTCTTGTGTTGTTGTGGTTGAAGCTGAAGTAGTCGCCGACAGTTTATTAGAGATTGTTAGAGATGCAGTCCTTGGTATATAGAGAGAAGAGAGTGGATAAAGCACACAGCCTTAATTGTACAGGTATCTGATGTGATTCTGCTTAGCTTCACCTGCTGTTTCCTGTTTGTTAGGAAGCTTATGATCCACTTACAAATGTGTTCAGGTACCACTAGCTGGTTCAGCTTAGTTAGAAGAGTGTCGGGAATGACGATATTGAATGCTGAACTCAACTAATTATTAATCTTTCTTGCTGATTTCCACTTTGCTTTTGGAGATTTGACAGAATGGTTGAATAAAGTTTAATATTTGAAAACGTGGGATTTAAGTCTCATTAGAATAAGAATACATTAGGATTATGATAGGTTTCTTATTTTTTGCTCTTAATGCCTTGGAAACACATTTTCTGCTTTCATCTGTAAGCAGAAACTAAATCGAGTTTTCAGCCAAGCCATTTTGTAGATATTCCTCTATTGTCATCTCCGAGATTCTTCCTTTCTTCATCCTGATTTAAAAATAAATAAATAAAATAAAACAAAAGGAAAACATGGCATTGCGTTTTTGAAATGCTTTAGAGAAAAAATATCTAAACTGCTGTGGAGAATGCTGAATGATATTCTGACTGCAGAAAACTGCTTATTGCTACTCACGCTGAAATTATATATCAACCTAATGTATATTTTGTTTAGTCATAATTAAAACAAATAAACCAGAACTACAGATGATTGTGTTCTCAAGATACGTCACTGTACTTCCAACTTCCAATTTTGTTTTATGTACACTGAGAGCATAGGCACCAAAGACAAATTCCTTGTGTGTCCAATCACACTTGGCCAATAATTCTATTCTATTCTATTCTATTCTATTCTATTCTATTCTATTCTGGTACATTCCAACACTGGAGGTTTTTAAGAAGAGGCTAGCAACCATGGTATAGGGTTTCCTTTTATTTATTTACTTATTTGTTTGTTTGTTTGTTCATTCTATCTATCTATCTATCTATCTATCTATCTATCTATCTATCTATCTATCTATCTATCTATCTATCTATTATTTATTTGATTTTTATGCCGCCCTTCTCCTTAGACTCAGGGCGGCTTACAACATGTTAGCAATAGCACTTTTTTAACAGAGCTAGGCTATTGCCCCCACAATCCGGGTCCTCATTTTACTCACCTCGGAAGAATGGAAGGCTGAGTCAACCTTGAGCCGGTGATGAGATTTGAACCGCTGAACTTCAGATCTACAAGTCAGCTTCAGTGGCCTGCAGTACAGCACTGCACCACCCCGGCTTTTGAGCAGTGGGTGGGACAAGAATACTTTCAAAGTCTCTTCTACCTCTGTTATTCTGTTATTCTAAGACATGAATCCTAGTTTACCCACTCTTATGCTCAGCACATTTGGAGGCTTAGCGATGCTCCCAAAATGCTTTTGCGGGAATTTTTATTTATTTATTTTCCATCTATATAAAGCAATCATATTTGCTATGATTTTAATTTAATTTAATTTGCCATTTAATGAATTCAGACTGATTTCCACCAGTGCCTAGTTTCAATGTTTGGGGAATTCCACCACTGTTTGTAAAAAAAAAAAAAAGTTGTACCCATAAATGATGGTTCACAAAAGCCAGGGGTAATGTTCATTACAATAAACTAAGACAAAACCATTATGGTTGTGTGAACAAAGCTCAAAATTTCCTTACCTTTGGAAAAGGGAAGTGAAACAAGGAAGATGAAACAGTATTGGAGATTGAATTTTCCCAAAAAAATAGACTCTACTTGGAAAGTAGACCAGTCAGTTGTCTAAAAAGTATTGTATTAATCAAAATGCCAGTGGAAGAGATTTTTCTTGTTCTAATCCATAGATTTTCATCCTTTGAATTTTAACTACCGTAAATAAACTGACAACTATACTCTTAGATTCCCTGTGGAGTCTTCAAAGTCTCAATTGATGGTTGCAATCCAGATGCTTTGCAGCCTTATACATATGGATTCCTTTCACTGATGCAAGGTCTGAGGAAGAAAAAAAAAACGTTTGTAGATAAAATTACCAGGATCCAGACCTGTTCCCACTTAATACAAAACTAAGCTGTGAATCAGTAAGTCCCTAGTTCAAATCTCACCTCCACCAAGGGTTAGATATCCTTACATTTTATGTCTATAGCAAAAGATCCACAACTGAATCAGTGAAAAATAGCAATGGTCTTTGAACCTTCAAATCACTTTATATAAAAAAAAATATGTTGATAATTGATCTGAAAAAAATTATTTCAAGCCACATCCACAAAATAAGCCACACCCACAATGTGGTAGTATATTTTATTTTATTTTATTTATTTATTTATTTATTTTGTCCAATACACAATACATATTGAAGAGGATAGACATGAAGTACAGTGATCCCTCGAGTATCGCGAGGGTTACGTTCCAAGACCCCTCGCGATACTCGCTTTTTCGCGATATAGTGGTGCGGAAGTAAAAACACCATCCGCGCATGCGTGCCCTTTTTCCATGGCCACGCATGCGCAGATGGTGGAGTTTGCGTGGGCGGCGGGGAAGACCCAGGGAAGGTTTCTTCGGCCGCCCAGCAGCTGATCTGCTCGGCAGCGCCGCAGCAGCGAGGAGCCGAAGATTGGGGTTTCCCCGCCGCCCACGCAAAGGGGAAACCCCGATCTTCGGCTCCTCGCTGCTGCCCGCCCGCCGCTCACCCGCCCGCCGCCCGCCGCTCGAGAGCAAGAGGGGGAGAGATAGAGAAAGAGAGAGAAGGAAAGAAAGAGATGAGAGAGGGAGGAAGAGAGTGTGAGAGAGGAAGAAGCAAGATAGAGAAAGAGAGAGAGAAAGAAAGATGAGAAAGGAAGAGAGTGACGTCATTGGGTGGGAAAAATCACGATATAGCGTTTCGCGAAGATCGGGATCGCGAAAATCGAGGGATCACTGTATTATATATAAAGAAAATATATAAAAGTAGAGGAGAAGATATATGAAAGGAACAAAAGATATATGAGATATGAGATAAGGAGAGACAATTGGACAGGGGTTGAAAGGCAGGCTAGTGCACTTATGTACTCCCCTTACTGACCTCTTAGGAACCTGGAGAGGTCAATCGTGGATAGTCTAAGGGAGAAATGTTGGGGTTAGGGGTTGACACTGCTGAGTCCTGTAATGAGTTCCACGCTTCAACAACTCGATTGCTAAAGTCATATTTTTTACAGTCAAGCTTGGAGCGATTAATATTAAGTTTGAATTTGTTGCATGCTCTTGTGTTGTTGCGGTTGAAGCTGAAGTAGTCATTGACAGGCAGGACGTTGCAGCATATGATTTTGTGGGCAATACTCAGATCGTGTTTTAGGCGTTGTAGTTCTAAGCTTTCTAGACCTAGGATTGATAGTCTGCTTTCGTAGAGCATTCTGTTTCGAGTGGAGGAGTGAAGGGCTGTTCTGGTGAAGTATCTTTGGACATTTTCTAGGGTGTTGATGTCCGAGATGTGGTATGGGTTCCATACAGATGAACTGTATTCAAGGATTGGTCTGGCAGTTCTTCGCTGCTCTATTCCTTCATCTGTGCTCTTCCTTCTCCATCTCAAAAACATTTGATGTTACCTTCTGACCATGGACATCCTCTCTCTCTCTCTCTGCCTCTCTCTCTCTCCATGACATGGAGCAATGATGGCGAACCCCTATGGCACGTGTGCCCAAAGTGGCACACAAAGCCATGTTGCCCGGAATACTCACCCTTGCTTGTTTATCTTCCGGGTTTCCGGCACGCATATGTACATGATGATCAGTTGCCTTTTGCGCATGCGGCAGTGCCAAACACTGGTCTGTTCATGCGCACCAGCCAACTGCATGCATGGTAGAACCTGAAAATTTGGCTTTTTTGGAGTGCAGTCCCAGCTAGCGCTAGGTGTGTTTCTGCGTGACCTTTTTGGCATTTGGTGCTGAAAAGTTTCACCATCACTGACATAGAGCTTTAATAGGGGACAGTTTTAACTCCCCAATGCCTGGGGAATTCTAGGAGATTAAGTCCACATATCTTAAAGTTGTCAAGATTTTAAAACATTGGGCTAAGCGAATACTAGAAAGAGATGCTGTTATATTCAGAAGTTGTTTGGCTTATTGTGTGAACAGAAAGCTAAATTAGATAGGCATTTGATATAATCCACCCAGACATCTTTTGATAAATATATTTGCTTCTTCTGAAACTATATTTTAGTTGTTGCTTCTATTACCGTTATCCATTATTCATATCCATTTTCCCATTGCCTGTTACTATTTCATTGTGGTTCAATAACTGTTCATTTCCTTTTTGAATTTTTATCTCCATTTAGTACAGAAAGCTAGTATATTCTGCTTTTAAAAATTCATATTCTCTCTCTCTCTCTCTTTCTTTTACTCTCTCTCTTGCTCTCTCTGTCTCCCTTGCCCCTCTCCATTTTCATATTTTATGCAGGTATTAGGTTTCTTTTAAACAAATAATATTTTAATTCATTACCTTTGGGAATGACTTATTTTCTTTTACTATATATATATTCCATTTTCTCATGTTATTTCTGTTGGGTCCTTTAAAATGACTAGGAGTAAAAGAAAATAAGTTATTCCCAAAGGTAATGAATTAAAATATTATTAAAATATTATTAGAAATTTTGTTTACTTCAATAACACCATTGGAAATTAATCATTGCTTTCCTTTAATTTAATTGTGTCTGATTCTCTGCTTGGATAGGTCCCTGCAGTTTTCTTTTCGTGTTTTAAAAGTGATTTGCCATTGCCTCTTTCCTAGAGCTGGGAGAAACAGTGTGGCCCAAGATCACTCAGCTGGCTGGCTGGCTGGCTGGCTGGCTGGCTGGCTGGCTGGCTGGCTGGCTGGCTGGCTGGCTGGCTGGCTGGCTGGCTTATTGATTGATTGATTGATTGATTGAATTTGTATGCCACCCCTGTCCGTAGACTCGGGGCGGCTAACAACAGTAACAAAAAACAGCATGTAAATCCAATACTAAAACAACTAAAAACCCTTATTGTAAAACCAAACATCCATACAGGCAAACACACCATACATGAATTGTAAAGGCCTAGGGGGAAAGAATATCTCAGTTCCCCCATCCCTGAGGGCAGAGGTGGGTTTTAAGGAGCTTACGAAAGGCAAGGAGGGTGGGGGCAATTCTAATCTCCCGGGGGGAGTTGGTTCCAGAGGGCTGGGGCCACCACAGAGAAGGCTTTTCCCTTGGGCACCACCAAATGACATTGTTTTGTTGACGGGACCTGGAGGAGGCCCACTCTGTGGGACCTAACCAGTCGCTGGGATTCGTGCAGCAGAAGGCGGTCTCATAGATACCCTGGTCCGGTGCCATGAAGGGCTTTATAGGTGATGACCAACACTTTAAATTGTGACCGGAAACTGATCGGCAACCAATGCAGACTGCGGAGTGTTGGTGTAACATGGGCATATTTGGGAAAGCCCATGATTGCTCTCGCAGCTGCATTCTGCACGATCTGAAGTTTCCGAACACTTTTCAAAGATAGCCCCATGTAGAGAGCATTACAGTAGTCGAGCCTCGAGGTGATGAGGGCATGAGTGACTGCCTAAAGTAGGATCAGAACTGACAATATCTAGTCTCATCTCTAAACTGCTGCACAACTCTCTTTTAACCACAGCTACCATTCTACATTTTGGTTAATCTGCTTCCTCTAGTTCACAACTGTTTGTTTGCTTGCTTGCGTTGTAAAATTTATTGGCCATCCATTCTAACCATGGATAGCTTACATGCAGTGAAAGGCTGCAAAAAGTTTTATCACCACCCTGTGGGCATGGCGTATTTTGTGAAGGTGGCTTGATGGTCATGTGACTGGGTAGGAGTGGCTTGCTGGCCATGAGACCAGGTGGGAGTGGCTTGAGAATCATGTCACTTGGGATGGCTTAAAGGTCACGTGACTAGGTGGGAGTGGGTTTACCGACCAAGATACATTTTCAAATAGGTTCTTGGACTCTGTTTCAGTTGATTAAGTCACATTATTTGAATAGCCACAAAAAAGGACTAATGATAGACAGCATTATTTGTTGAAGAGCATAGTAACATTTTAAGGTTTTGTACTGAACCCGCAAGGTTCAGTATGATAACTGATTAGGCAAGCAGCTCAATTTTCTTTCATTGCTATAAAAGTTCAGTTCTATATAATGGCATCAGACCAGATTACTTATGGGATCACCTTCTGCCCCACAAATCCCATTGTCCCATAAGATCCCACAGAGTTGGCCTTCTCCAGGTCCCGTCGACCAAACAATGTCATCTGGTGGGTCCTAGGGGAAGAGCCTTCTCTATGGTGGCCCTAGCCCTCTGGAAACAGCTCCCAACAGAGATTCGCACCATCCCCCACGCTCCTCGCCTTTTGCAAGACCCTTAAGACCCATCTACGTCACCAGGCATGGGGCAGCTAGACCATGATCCCTTCTTCTCTGACCGTTAAATGTTATGTGTAGATGTGGTTAAGTAGGCTGACTGTTTTTTAACCTAATGGGATTTTTAGCTTACTGTTTTAACTATTAGATTTGTATACATATTGTTTTGTATTGCATGTTGTGAGCCGCTCTGGGTCCTGGGAGAGGGGCGGCATACAAGTCTAATAGATAATAATAATAATAATAATAATAATAATAATAATAATAATAATAATAATAATAATAAAAATATTATTATTATTATTATTATTATTATTATTATTACAACAACAATAACAATAATACTAATAATGATGATGATGATGATGATGAAAATAATTAAAGCGTTTATGGATAAAGGCATACAATTTAATTATTTCCTATCCTTTTAATTAAGGATCATACTAAGAGAGTAGAGAAGGAAGGACAATATAAAAAAAATTTTAAGCATTCAATAAATAGCGCATAAACTTACTACCCTCACTGCGTCGTCCCCCCTTCCCCCAAGTGGGGGCAGATTGCGCGGTTGCGGTCCATGGGCACCATCATTTTTAAAAAATAAAGGATTTCCCCCCCAATTTGGGGGGGGGGTTTGCTTGTTTTCGCTTTTGTGCAAAGGTCGAGTTTTCAGCACTGTGCATACCCGAGCACCTGTGAGAAGCACGCACAACCATTGTAAAATGCAGTTAGGGAAATTGGGGAAGAAGGCATTTACTTCTGCAGTGTTCCACGGAGGCCTGGAATTCAACTCTGCAAATGATCTTAATAATAATAATAATTAATAATAATAATAATTTATTAGATTTGTATGCCGCCCCTCTCCGAAGACTCGGGGCGGCTCACAACAAGCGAATCTTGGTGCCTTATATTGGTGCCTTATATTTTTTCCCCACTGTGCTTATATCCGTACAATAAGTCCCTGCATCTTGGAGGACCCTCTCATCCTACTAAACGTGGCAAGCAAGCAATATATATGAAAGAGTAATCAAAAGCACTGAAGAGTAAAATTACAAATCCAGGGTCCAATCGCATGACTAAGAAGAGGATTATACTATGGCAGAGAGACTGTGTAAGGTGTCTTTCCTTTAAAATTAATTTTCATAGCCGATGTAAAGTCTGGAATATGCAAATGATTGACTTTCCCGCATTTAGCACTTAGATTAGCCACATGAGCTATTTCGATAACCAATAAATATGTTCCTTTAACCTTACGATAGATAGGATTTCATCCTGTTCTTCAAATATTCATGAGCACCATTTTGCTATTGAATAGCGGGGGGGGGGGGGGGGGAAGAAAAGAGATTTCTGTAACTGCAATAAGAAAGGGTTCTTATTCAATTTGGGGCCTTATAAAAATTCTTCTCAGCAAGCAAGGAAAGAGCCTTTCTGTTTTGTCCTTTTGTGTAGGATAAATTGGAAAGTGAACCCATTGTGAGTCACCTTCCTTCCTCAGATTAAACTGAAAAAAATTATATACAAGCTGCTTATCTGGTCTTGACTATTTAGAGATATATCTTGGGTTATAGTTGCAGGTGATTTCACCACTCAGCCAACCTGGCATAGCCCCGAAAAAGCAAAGTCTTGGGCCTGCTTTGTACTTTGATGTGAGATGACTCCAAAATCCCAGCGCTTGTAATAAGACTGAGCAGGAAACCAAAAGTCAAAAAAGACTAATCAACTGTTGAACATGGTTGATGCCGTTTGTTTGTCTGTTTGTTTGTTTGTTTGTTTGTTTGTATTTCTAGGCCACCCTTCTCCTATTTATTTATTTATTTGTTTGTTTGTTTGTTCGTCCGTCCGTCCGTCCGTCCGTCCGTTCATCCATCCATTTATTCATCCATCCATCCATCCATCCATCCATCCATCCATCCATCCATCCATCCATCCATCCATCCACTTACTTACTTACTTACTTACTTACTTACTTACTTACTTACTTACTTACTTACTTTGTTTGTTTGTTTGTTTTCCGCCCCTCTCCGTGGACTCGGGGCGGCTAACAACAGTGATAAAACAACATGTGACAATCCAATAGTAAAACAATTAAAAACCCTTATTATAAAACCAAACATACATACAAAACATACCATGCATAAATTGTAAAGGCCTAAGGGGGAAAGAATCTCAATTCCCCCATGCCTGATGGCAGAGGTGGGTTTTAAGAAGCTTACGAAAGGCAAGGAGGGTGGGGGCAATTCTAATCTCTGGGGGGAGTTGGTTCCAGAGGGTCGGGGCCGCCACAGAGAAGGCTCTTCCCCTGGGTCCCGCCAAATGACATTGTTTAGTTGACGGGACCCAGAGAAGGCCCACTCTGTGGGACTTAACTGGTCGCTGGGATTCGTGCAGTAGAAGGCGGTCCTTGAGATAATCTGGTCCAATGGACTCAGGGCGCCTTACAAGATAAAATCAAATACAAAATACAAAATTTAAGAAACCCAAACATAAGATCTAAATCTAAAACCCAAACAATTAAAACCATTCTCCAAATTCATCCAATCATAGTCATACTGAGCCAGGGTGGCGCAGTAGGGAGAGTGTTGTACTGCAGGCCACTGAAGCTGACTGTTTATCTGTAGATCAGTGGTTCAAATCTCATCACCGGCTCAAGGTTGACTCAGCCTTCCATCCTTCTGAGGTGGGTAAAATGAGGACCTGGATTGTGGGAGCAATACGCTGGCTCTGTTAAAAAGTGCTATTGCTAACATGTTGTAAGCCGCCCTGAGTCTAAGGAGAAGGACGGCATAAAAATCGAATGAATGAATGAATGAATGAATGAATGAATGAATGAATGAATGAATGAATGAATGAATGACTGTCCAACTGTCAGGGGGAGCAGAATGCTAACGCTCAATGGTCCCAGGTCTGCCGGCAAAGGTGTGTTTTTAAAACCTTTCGAAAGGCCAGGAGGGTAGGGGCGAATCTCTGGGTGTGACTTGATTCCAAAGGACTGGAGAAGGCCTTTCCCCTATGCCAGGTGACATTGCTTGACCTGGAGAAGGCCAACTCTGTGGGATCGAACTGGCCACTGGATACGTGAGGCAGGAGATGGTCCCATAAGTAATCTGGTCCTAAGCCCTGCAGGGCTTTATAGGTAATAATCAACATTTTAAATTGTGTTTGGAGACCAATCAGTAGCCAATGCAGCTCATGGAGTGATGGTGATACATGGCTATACCTCTTTAGGCCCATAACAACTCACGCGGCTGCATTTTATATAGGGGCGTACATAAGCCTGCCTGTCGGTGACTACTTCAGCTTCAACCACAACAACACAAGAGCACACAACAGATTTAAACTTATTAACCCCTCCAAACTTGACTGTAAAAAATATGACTTCAGTAACCGAGTTGTCAAAGCGTGGAACTTATTACCTGACTCAGTAGTTTCAACCCCTAACCCCCAACACTTTACCCTTAGATTATCTACGGTTGACCTATCCAGATTCCTAAGAGGTCAGTAAGGGGCGAGTACAAGTGCACTAGAGTGCCTTCCGTCCCCTGTCCTATATCTCCTATACCTTTCTCTATTCCTATATCTCTTCTTCTAATCTTTCATTGATATGTTATATTACTATACCTTCTTTTCTATTATTTCTTAGATATATTTTACTATGAGTATCTCCTCTATAACCTTCATCATGTATTTTACTATGGGTATATAAATATATACCCACTAAAACCCTCATTGTGTATTAGACTAAATAGATAGATGATAGATAGATAGATAGATAGATAGATAGATAGATAGATAGATAGATAAAATAAGCGCACTAGGGTGCCTTCCGTCCCCTGTCCTATAGTCTCTCCTATGTCTCATATATCTTCTCTACTATACAGTAGTCCCTCGCTATACCGCGCTTCACCTACTGCGGCTTCACTTCATCGCAGGTTTTCAAGAAATATTAATGAGAAAAATCATTCGCGGATCTTCGCTGGTTCGCGGGTTTCTGAGGAAGTCGATCGGCAGATTTAAACAGCCTGCCGAACTCGATCAGCAGGGTTTTTTTTTAAAAAATGTCTAAAATTGTAAATACTGTATTTAAATACTGTATCTAAAATAAATACTGTGTGGGAAGGGTTTATAAACACTTAAAACAATGAAAACTTACCAAACAATTACAATATAAATACTTAAATAAGTACTATCAGTCGATAAATTCCCCATCACGGATTTCACCTATCGCGGCCGGGTCTGGAACATAACACCAGCGATAGGTGAGGGACTACTGTATCTCTATATTGTCTATTGGACAAAGTAAATAAATAAATAAATAAATAAATAAATTTTGAACTAGCTAGAGTCTCCAAATGTTCCTTAAAAGTAGCACCAGGCAGAGAGTTGATTCTGTGACTATTCCTGTTTCCTAATTTGGAAAAGCCTTCATATTTTTAAACATTCTTGTATTATCACTCCTTTCAGACCATGGCAAACCATGAAATTGTAACATACTAATAAAATATTACAACACTTAGCTGTGTAAGAAGAACAGTGAAAGCAAGATTATTACATTTCCACACAAAGGTTCTCCTTGGTGGAAGCTATGGAATTGAAATGATTTCCCCTATTCTGCTTAATGAGAATAGTTGGGGAGAAATGTAGAAGTTATTTTTCCATAAAGTGCTTAACTTAAAATAGACACACTCACATCGGTGTACTTTTAGAAGGTGGCAGCAAAATTTAGATTGTTTTTTAATTCTAAAGAATCCAAAGGACAATTGTATTCTTATTTGTAAACTAGACCAGACTTTGCAGATCAAGCTGATTTTTTTTTTCAAATTAAGGATGAAGATGAACTGCAGCATTATCAATAAGCTA
Organism: Erythrolamprus reginae; assembly: GCF_031021105.1. Lineage (NCBI taxonomy): Eukaryota > Metazoa > Chordata > Lepidosauria > Squamata > Dipsadidae > Erythrolamprus > Erythrolamprus reginae. Next base: position 16,750,991 of record NC_091958.1, on the reverse strand, counting down.
TATATATATATATAATATCAATCAAATCATTTTTGGCTCTAATATATAATTTATTTCATTTTATTATTTTTACTGTTGATTTATTTTATTCATTTATAAGATGTACATGGCATCTTAAATCACAACTCAGGCCAGCTCACAGAATAGTTATAGGTGATCAGTACCCTGTTTCCCCGAAAATAAGACGTACCCCGAAAGTAAGGCATGTCAGAGGTTTTGCAGAATTTGCTAATGTAAGGCACCCCCAAAAATAAGGCGTAGTCAAGTTTACATACAGTACCGTAGAAAAAACATATGATACCATTCAAAGCTGTTCATAGCGGTACCATAATAATGTGGCGTGCCCTGCTGGCCCCTTCCATCGCTTTGTACCGTCCAGTACAGCAGGCACAGTCTGCTGCTGTCTCACCGCCATTACAGTCTCCACTACAGTGCGTAGACTGTAGTTCCTCTGGTGGCCGGAAGCTGCAATAGCAGGAGTATACTGTTGTACCATATAAGTGCCGTCGTTTGTATGTGTGGGTGCCATACTGACAGGTACCGTACCGTAATCAGCATAGTTCCCTCTAAGCTGAGCAGGTGAGCAATCGCTCACTTAAAAATCATCATCAACTCAGAGTTTTCCAAACCTGCCCAGTAGCCGAGAGGGAAATTTTATTATTATTTCTGTGTCGCCCAGTCCCAAAGGGACTGCCGCTCAGACACTATACTTTTCCGCCCACCCCAAAAAAAATTTAGAGAGAACACTGGTAATCAGTATACCGTATGGTACACTTTCTTTGGGGGTGTCAGATTTTCTGCCTGTGAATTTCTCTTATTTGAGAAATATAAGGCACCCCCCGAAAATAAGACGTAGCACAACTTTTGGAGCAAAAATTAATATAAGATAGTGTCTTATTTTCGGGGAAACACGGTAGTTGAACCCATTGCTTAGTTGACCCCTATGACAATCATTAAGTGTTGTACCACATGATTCTTGACAAATGTATCTTTTTCTTTTATGTACACTGAGAGCATATGCACCAAGACAAATTCCTTGTGTGTCCAATCACACTTGGCCAATAAAATATTCTATTCTATTCTATTCTAACTTGAAAAAAATCAAAAGATTGAGCTGAAAAAGAGAGATAAGGATGATTTTTATCTTTTGGTTTAGTGCATTATAATTATCGCTACAGGCAGTCATAACCTTATGATTTCAATTGAGCCCAAAATTTATGTTGTTAACTGCTTCATTTTATGACTTGTCTTGCCACAGTTAAGTGAATCAATGAAGTTGTTAAGTTAATAATAATGTTGTTAAGTGAAATCTGGCTATTCCATTGGCTTTGCTCGTCAGAACATCACAAAAGATGTTCACCTGGCCACAGGAGACTGCAACCATCATAAATGTGAGACAGTTTGCAAGAGCTGAGGTAGTGCAGTGCTGTAGGCAATTTCTGCTGACTGTCGGATGCTTGCAATTTGGCAGTTCAAATCTCACCAGGCTCAAGATTGACTTAGCCTTCCATCCTTCCAATGTGGGTAAAATGGGGAGCCAAATTGTTGGGGGCAATATGCTGACTCTGTAAAACTGCTTAGAGTGGGTTGTAAAGCACTGTAAAGTGGTGTTGTGGTTAGCTCTGGCCCAGCTCCTGCCCCAAGGATTGTGGATGTGGGGGAGACATCCACATGCTGCAGGCCTGTTTTGCCCCTGGTGGAATCTGCTGAGGAAGGCTCCTCTGACCAAGAAGACATGAGTGACAGGGAGGAGGAGAGTGTGGCAGACAGCTCAGAAGGAGATCAATTATCTAGCTCCTCCTTGGATTCAGAACAAGAGTTAATGATACAGCCATGCATGTGGAGAGTGATGCATAGGCAACAACAACTGAGAGATTATTATCAAAGAAAATGAGGCCACCTGTGGTTGGGTGGGGCTGTGGTAATTAGTGAGGCTGCTATAAATAGCAGCCTGTGGGTTTGGCCATTGCGTACGATTATCTGATCGTTGTGTTTCTTGACTGCTTTACTGACTTTGATCTTTTGTGTGCTGATTTTTCCCCACTTTGAAACTAAACCAGAGCAAAGTGTGTTTCACTTTGTGAAAGAAGAAGGACTGTGAATTGCCTCACAGCTGCAAGCTAAGTATCACAGAACTGATAAGGGACTTGTACAAATTACCAGTTTGTTTGGAGACCAGTGCTCTTTGCTATACCAAAAGAGGGCTTAGGTTAAGTGAATTTTCATTATAAAGAACATTGGTTTGAATTTTCAAACGTGTGTGAAATAAACCCAGAGGCAGGGTTAGGAGAGAACGGTACCTTTATTCAGCTCAGAAAAGGTAAGTGACTTTCAGCTAGTACCGTCTGCTCTACCTGGGAGAAACCGCTCCTTTTATACATTTGCGGTTCCCGCCAAAGCAAGAGCAGCCGCGTCTGAGCCAATCAGGAGCAACTTCCTGATTCTGCTCAGACAGCGCTTTAACAAGGAACAAACTATTTACAGAGATACAAGGTAGCCATTACAGGATACAACACCCCTCCCTCCTTAGTTTGGATACATCCATCACGAAAGCCATGTGACGAAGTCATCCAATCTGCCGGGTCTCCGCGAGGCTCGCTCCGATCTGCGCAGTTCAGTTGCGTCCTCGCTACCGACGGTGGAGGTCGGCTCGCTGTTGCTCCCCCGGCGCGGCTGGGGCCTGTTTTGGGCTCCAGCCTGCTGATTCGGCCTGGTAGGCACAACACTGACTTCGGAGGAGGAAGATGGTTCGGCGTCGCTGGAGGATTCTCCCTGACCCGATAAGTTCATTTGAATGTCTAGTAAATCGGGTTGCGTGTTAAAGTCTGTTGAAATGGGAGAGTCTGTGTCATCGGTTTGCTCCAGGGAGTTTTCCATGCGTTTCCTTACGTGGTCAATGTGCCTCTTCCACATTCGACCATCCTTCAATTTTACAATATATGTTTTAGGAGCAGTTTGTTTAACAATAATTCCCTTCATCCAGTTTACACCCCCATCAAAAATTTTTACAAACACATTTTGTCCCAAATACATTTGTCTTTCAGGGTTTACATGCATTGGTTTATTTGTACAAAACCTTGGGTGTAACCTATCTAGTGGGGACCTTAGTTTCCTTCCCATTAGTAACTCAGCAGGGCTTACGTGCGTGTGAGTGTTTGGGGTAATGTGCTGGGTTAGCAAAAACTGGTCCAAATTCTGTTGTACATCACCAGGGCCTGACCTGCTCAATGCTTCCTTTGCCACGCGAACGTAGCGTTCTGCCAAACCATTAGCCCAGGGCGAGTAAGGCGAGATGAGTGCATGTCTGACTCCTAGATTATCTAAGAACAATTCAAACTGCCTGGCCGTTAATTGTGGCCCATTGTCAGACACTAGGTCGCCAGTGAAATAAACCCAGAGGCAGGGTTAGGAGAGAACGGTACCTTTATTCAGCTCAGAAAAGGTAAGTGACTTTCAGCTAGTACCGTCTGCTCTACCTGGGAGAAACCGCTCCTTTTATACATTTGCGGTTCCCGCCAAAGCAAGAGCAACCGCGTCTGAGCCAATCAGGAGCGACTTCCTGATTCTGCTCAGACAGTGCTTTAACAAGGAACAAACTATTTACAGAGATACAAGGTAGCCATTACAGGATACAACAGTGTGTGTGTCTGAAATTTGTACCTGTGAATTTTTGGGAGGATTCTACCAGAGAGCCCGACAGAACAAGTGGTGTATAAGTCTAAATGCTATTGCTATCTTCCTTCCTTCCTTCCTTCCTTCCTTCCTTCCTTCCTTCCTTCCTTCCTTCCTTCCTTCTTGTGGAATGCAATATTGCAGGTTAACTTTCCTCCCACTTATGACTGTATAACTTGTTGCTTGTATCCTTAAGATTTTTATTAATATTGATTGTTTTCTCATTGCTTATTTGACCCCTATGACAATCATTAAGCGTTGTATCTCATGATTCTTGAAATGTATATTTTCTTTTATGTACACTGAAAGCATATGCACCAAAGACAAATTCCTTGTGTGTCCAATCACCCTTGGCCAATAAAGAATTCTATGTCTAGCTCTGCCCACAGCCAGGAGTTCAATCATGACTGGCTCCAGGTGGATTTATCCTTCTATCCTTTTGAGGTGGGTAAAATGAAGACCCAGATTGTTGGGGGCAATATGCTGACTCTGTGTAAACCATTAGAGAGGGCTGTAAAGCACTGTAAAGTGGTATATAAGTCTAAGTGCTATTGCTATTGCTATCCTAATGTACATCGTGTGACCATGGGGATTTTGAAATAATCACATGTTTGAAAAATATCCATAACTCACTTATTTCTCTATTGTTGTAACTTCAAATGGTCACTAAACAAACTGTTGAGAACAACCTAATATTCAGGAGAGAGATTTCAGGGCTGTGAAATTTGGCTTTTATATTCCTTTAATTTTTTTAAAGGTTATTCACTATACACGCACATTTCTTATAATGGAAAATATTCAAATTTTACATGCACCGCACGTGTTTATTCTTCACAATAAAATGAAATAAATGGTAGGTACAATTTGTTTTCTTATTACCCTAGCTTTGCTTATTACCCTTTGAAGGGTCAATGAAAAGACAACATCAGTGGTCCATAAGGGGCAGTAATTTATGCATTTGACTTTCTGGGAAACGGTCCAGGCAAAATTAAATTTTAAATTCTCTCTACTTGATTTCTTTCATCAGCAGATTTTGTTGTTGTTGTTGTTGTGTGTGTGTTTTTTCCTTCCTCCCAACTCTGCCCCTTTCAGTGTGCAAACACCCACTCCCTTAAAAAGCTGCCTTTTTTGCTCCGTGCTTATTAGAGATTTGTGATGGTGGGCACTTTAAAACAGTCACAATGCTTCTGAGAGCTGGAAGGGTATCCAGACAGGTAGTAAACACAAAAGGTCTAATTTTCACCCAGGAGTAAGTGGCCCTGCAATTGTGTTCTGAACAGCTTGGATTTCTTTTTCTAATGCTAGATGAAAATGTTTATTGGCAAGCAAACCCAAGTGGAAGCAAACAGGAGCAGCAACCAGAGTAGACAAGGTATTATACCCCTTATTTTTTCTGATTACAAAATCCACTTAGAATTACAGCAGGACAAGTAGGTTTCAGAATATCAGGTTCAGTTTCCATATTAAAGACATAATTTCCTTCCTATCCGTGAAAGGTCTCTCCTTTTAAAATCTGCTCCATAAAGAGAAAAAGAAAAGATGCATGATTTTAATCAGCGGTATTCTCTTTCTTGCCTAGTCGCTTTTTAAAGCAAAGGTTGCCTTTTTAGGGTTGGACAATTATTATAGAAACATAGAAACATAGAAGACTGACGGCAGAAAAAGACCTCCTGGTCCATCTAGTCTGCCCTTATTCTATTTCCTGTATTTTATCTTACAATGGATATATGTTTATCCCAGGCATGTTTAAATTCAGTTACTGTGGATTTACCAACCACGTCTGCTGGAAGTTTGTTCCAAGGATCTACTACTCTTTTCAGTGAAATAATATTTTCTCACGTTGCTTTTGATCTTTCCCCCAACTAACTTCAGATTGTGTCCCCTTGTTCCTGTGTTCACTTTCCTATTAAAAACACTTCCCCCCTGGACCTTATTTAACCCTTTAACATATTTAAATGTTTCGATCATGTCCCCCCTTTTCCTTCTGTCCTCCAGACTATACAGATGGAGTTCATTAGGTCTTTCCTGATACGTTTTATGCTTAAGACCTTCCACCATTCTTGTAGCCCGTCTTTGGACCCGTTCAATTTTGTCAATATCTTTTTGTAGGTGAGGTCTCCGGAACTGAACACAGTATTTCAAATGTGGTCTCACCAGCGCTCTATATAAGGGGATCACAATCTCCCTCTTCTTGCTTGTTATACCTCTAGCTATGCAGCCAAGCATCCTACTTGCTTTTCCTACCGCCCTACCACACTGCTCACCCATTTTGAGACTGTCCGAAATGTCCATTATTATTATTTTTAGCTCAAGTGTGCTGTCTCTTTTCTCCAGTGTTTCTCAAATAGTGGGGTGGGTTTCGGGGGGGGGGGGGGGGACACAGAGTGATGCCGGGGAGGCACATGACCCTGGGGAATGTCTTTTTTTGGCGCAGGGAGTAGGGTGTTTTTGTACTGAACAATAGCACCCAGCACAGATATGAATCTGTGCAGTGATGGGCTGCCAAAATTTTTACTGCCACAATGTGGCCGTGGCTTGTTTTGTGGGAGTGACCTGTTGGCCATGTGACCAGGTGGGAGTGGCTTGACAATCATGTGGCTGGGTGTGGTTTAAAAGTCATGTGACTGGGTGGGAGTGGCTTACCGACCAAGATAACTTTTCAAATAGGTGCTTGGACTCTTTTTCATTTGATTAAGTCACATTATTTGAAAAGCCACAAAAAGGACAAATGATAGACAGCATTATTTGTTGAGGAGCACAGTAACATTTTAAGGTTTTGTACCAAACCCACAAGGTTCAGTAGGATAACTGATTAGGCAAGTAGCTCAATTTTCTTTCATTGCTATAAAAGTTCAGTTCTAGATAATGATTATAATGTTTAAAGCATTTATGGGTAAAAACATACTATTTAATTATTTCCTATTTTAAAAGTTTTTTAAAGACCATACTAAGGTACTAGAGAAGGAAGGATAATAAAAAAAGTATTCAAAAAATAGTTCATAAATTAACTATCCCTACTGCGTCCGTTTCCCCCCCCCCTCCGCCCTCGGTGGGAGCAGCAGCAGTTGTGTGTGTGTGTTTGTGTGTGTGATGAATTGTTAGTATATTCTTACAAATCGAATTCCACCAAAGTGAACTAATTCTAATGTAATGAAACGTTAAAAAAATCCTAATTACCATCTAACATTTAGAGTCCAAGGATGTTGGAATGCAAGAGGTCAAGGAAGGTGTAAGATACTACATAAATTATGCAAATGATCTAATACCATGCAAATACTTGCAAAGCAGGAGAAGATATTCTATGTTTTGCTCCTATAAAGTACAAAAGGAAAATCATCCACACACACACACACACACAAATATATCCATACCACTTACTTTCTAGAATTCAAGTGGGATTAACAATAATTTGAAGAAGTGAATTTTAAAAAGAATGCAGACTGCATTAATATTCTAAGGCCACCCTCTCAGTGTAGCTTGCTTGACTCTTGTAGTTTCACCTTTCAGTGTGTAGCCTTTCTTGGAATACAATGGTAATTGCTCTTATTGAATAAATGCAGTGACTATATCTGTAATTATACCTGCCACAATTTAAGAAGTTTCTAGCAATTTATAATTTGCATTAAAAGAATGGGGGTTTTCTTCCCCCTCTTTCCTGATATAGCATACCCACTGTGTTTATTTGACACAGGACTCTCAAAAATGGATTGGTGACACATTTCTTATAAACTGTTTCAGCGTAACTGGGACTCCACTGAAGCTACAGTACAGCGGTGAAATCCTTGGGTCTGTTTGGAATATTGTGTACAGTTCTAGTCACCGCACCTCAAGAAGGATATAATGGAACTGGAAAAGGTGCAAAAAACATGAATCATCAAGGAAATAGAGACCCTCCCTTATGAAACCAGGTTGCAACACCTTAGTCTGTATAGCCTTGAAAGACGGCGTTGAAGAGGTGACTTGATCGAAGTGTATAAAATCATGCATGGGATAGAAAAGGTGGATAGAGAAAAATTATTTTCGCTATCACACAAATGCTCGGCCGGCGGCTTAAACCGCCAACCAAAATTGCCTACGGAACAGGGGGACACTGCTGGCGGCTCCACGGAGCCCCGAACTTCCGGTTTCCGGTGAAACTGGAAGTTCGGCTTTTGGCAGCGCGCCAGGAAGGCACGCTGCATTCTGGCTGTTAGGGGATGTCCTGGATCGTCCTATTTAAGGGCGATCCAAACAGGACCTCCTCCTTCCTGTTGCTGCCCCTGAAGCGAACACCCGCCCGCCCTCTGTTATTAACAGTGTGTCCTTAGGAGGTCGCTTTGGGGCCGAATAGGAATTTTTTGCGGCCCCCCTTTTAGAGGCGGCCGTTTTTTCACCTATTCCACACTGACGGTACAGATGGATTGGTTAGGGGGTGCGGCGCACATAGATGTCAGAATAGGCCTCCCTTTGGTCACTGGGGTTTGGCAGGTTAGGGGCGGAAATGGGCAATTAGAAGCAATTGTGCATGCTCCTTTGGGCATCCTTTTAAAGGGTGATGGACCGCCTCTCTCCAGTAACTAGAAGTTGGAACAACGTCGGGGATTGGAGAGAGGATGTCCATGGGAATCACCGGATCCAATTTCCCATGGGGATTGGAGGGTGAGCTCCTCCCACACGACTAAGGGGCATGGCTTGGATCCAGTGAAGGTGGCTACCTTCACCTGGTTCAGCAAGAAGTTTTTGCCCAAGGTTGCCAAGGAAGTTTCTGGTAGGAATTTCCGCCCCGTTAGTTTTGGCCTCTGCAGGTCCGTAGTTATGTTGAATTTAAATATTTAAATTTACGTATTTAAAGTTACGTTATTTAAATTTATGTTAATTTAATAAAATGACCCTTTATTTAATCCACAATATGTCTCAGCATCTTTACTCCACTTCCGGGGCAATATTAAGATGAGGGGGCACTTCCTAAAGCTCGCAGGTAAGAAAGTGAGGACAAATAAAGGGAAATATTTCTTCACCCGGAGGGTCCTTGGTTTATGGAATTCACTTCCAGAAGACGTCGTGACAGCTGTCAGCCTGTATAGCTTCAAGGCAGGATTAGACAGATTCATGGGTGCCAAGCGTATCGGTGGTTTTTGAAATGGATATGCAAGTGTTGGTTGAGGCAGGCAGGGTTCCCTTGGGTCCCATTTGTTGGGGGTCAAGGGAAAGGGAGGGTCTTGCCTTTTCTTTCTGCTCAATATCCCCATAGACAATTGGTGGGCCACTGTGTGACACAGAATGCTGGACTCGATGGGCTTTGGCCCGATTCAGCATGGCTCTTCTGATGTTCTTATGTCAGTCATCGGAAAGCAGGTCAAGAAGGGAGTTTAAGGCGCCCAGAAGCCACCATTTGGGTCCTTTTACCCTATGCACACATGCAAAGAGTTCTGTGCATGCATAGAGGGTAAAAGAACCCAAATGGGGGCATCTGGGCAGGTAGCTTGCACTTCCTTCGCGACCGGTTGTCTGACAGGCACAAACGCACCTTTCACCCCTGCTACAGTAGATTAACCTATCTCAGAGATGCTTCAACATAATTTTTGTCGCTCAGTTGTGTATAAGGGACTAATCCAGTTCATTATAAGTTTTAGCATTCTGAATTATCCTTTTTTTTTGTGCAAGCAATTGTAAAGTATACAATACTTGCAGATTGTAATCAAGAATAGAGCCATACAGAGCCTGTTCTCTAAATGTTCTTTTTTGTTTAGCTTTTAACTAAAGTATCTTGGATTATGGAGAGCAGGGACGGGCTTTCTAATATACTTGCAAGCCATAGAAAAATTGAAACATAGAAGATTGACGGCAGGAAAAGACTTCATGGTCCATCTAATCTACCCTCATACTATTTCCTGTATTTTATCTTAGGATGGATATATGTTTATCCCAGGCATGTTTAAATTCAATTACTGTGGATTTACCAACCACGTCTGCTGGAAGTTTGTTCCAAGGATCTACTACTCTTTCAGTGAAATAATAATTTCTCATGTTGTTTCTGATCTTTCCCCCCAACTAACCTCAGATTGTGCCTCCTTGTTCTTGTGTTCACTTTCCTATTTAAAAACACTTCCTGAAACTTATTTAACCCTTTAACATATTTAAATATTTTGATCATGTCCCCACTTTCCCTTCTGTCCTCCAGACTATACAGATTGAATTCATTAAGTCTTTCCTGATAAGTTTTTATGCTTAAGACCTTCCACCATTTTTGTACCCCGTCTTTGGACCCGTTCAATTTTATGTGAGTTACTCTTAGGAAAAGTTAATTCTGTTAAGATGGGCAGCTATATACATTTTAAATAAAATGGTTTATCTGTCCTTCTCGAGGGTCATAATGATTTGAAATATTTGCCATGGGCAAACCTTGCTGTGTGTAGCCCATCACATAACCTCAAATTACCTGAAGGCGAATCTGTTCAGGGTAAAGTTGGTCTGCCTATTAATTTTATTACTGTTGTTCAAAATGTCTTGGGGGACTGAGAGCTTCTCCCCCTTGCAAAAAAAAAAAATTGACTATGTAAATAAAGTGCTACTAAAAGTGTGGGGGAGGAGAATTTGCTTTGCTCTGCAGAGTATTGTACTTTGCTTTTAATCTTTTGTAAATAAAGGAACCTGAAGCACAAAGTGAACAATCGAAAATAATAGGCTGATGCCTGCTCACCCTTATCTGATAGGTATTATTCTGCCCAGTTACACACTGTAAAGTCACCTTTTCCTTCCAACGGCCTGATCTGTAAGTGCAAAAATGTGATGATGATAACTTCACAGTGGTTCTATTGTGCTAAACTAAATTTGGCATTGGCTTCGTGGGGAATGAAAGGAAGATCCATTCATCTTCTCAAGCAGTGGTCGGTGTCCTATGACTCACCTTGTTTTGAGATCTGGCATATTCTTGCCTTCAGAATATCTTAAGATAGCTTTCCCAAGGCATGGGATAGGGTGATGGAAAGAATTGTGTTTCTTTTATCTACTGAGGAATCTTGGTTTAGGGTGCCAGGAGTTGTTGTTAATACCAGTTCTCCATTGGATGATGTTTGTCCATTGTGTTCGAAGAGGACCTTGACATCTAACGGGTTGTGGGCTGTACGCGATGTGTCCACAGGTGGCTGGCAAGGCCTAAACAGGCACGAAATCTTCTGCCACATGTTGGGCAGACATATGTAGGCACCCTTGCAAGAATAATAATAATAATAATAATAATAATTTATTGGATTTGTATACCGCCCCTCTCCGTAGACTTGGAGTGGCAAGGGTACTCAGAAGAGGGTGATGACTATCGATATGAAACTTGAAATCATCAGGAAGCATTCTTATCTATTGTTATGGCTTTCCTCTGTGTGTATAGGTGTACTTTTTTTAAAAAACCACATAGTAATAAGGCAAAAGGGCTGACTTTTGGGATGGTTTCACGTGCATTATTTACTTTTACGTTAATTCTTATGGGAAAAAATTGCTTCGTCTTACAAACTTTTCTTCTTACAAACCCAGTCACGGAACAAATTAAGTTCATAACTAGAGGTACATCTGTAATTTAATAAATAGTTTAATGAAAAGAATGACTGGGGTTACATGATAGCAGTGTTCCAATATCTAAAGGACTATCACAATGAAGATGGGGGCAATCTATTCTGTGAAGCACCACAAAGCGGGACAAGAAGCAATGGGTGGAAACCAATGATGGAGAGAACCTACTTAGAATTAAGGAGAAATTTCCTGACTGTGTTAATGATTAATCAGTGGAATGGCTTACCTCCAGCCATTACTGGTGCTCTGGAGGTTTTTAAGAAGAGATTGGACAACCATTTGTCTGAAATGTTTGAGTTTCCTGCTTGAGCAGAGAGTTGGGCTAGGAGATCTACAACTCTGTTATTCCATTCTGCTACTCTGTTAAATCTGATTTCCTAGTCTATTTAGCATATTAACCTTTGAATTGAGTTGGGCTTCTGCATCAATAGGCCGATGCCTCTTGTGGAATTACATTCCACTTAGATTCTTGCTTTGTTTGACAGGCTTTACAGACTTTTGAGACTTGTGAATTTTACGCCATGGGTCCTGGTTACCATCATGGGCAGAGATGATGGAGTTAGGGAAAAAATGTATTACTTTATTACTCATCCTGAGCTTTTTTTTGCACCCCAGATCAAGGTTGTTCCACTTTAAATTAAGTATGAATTATTATTAAAATTAGTTGCACAATCAGCCAGATGTTTAGACTAAATTTGTTGTTTTATTCCACTATTGAGTTAGGATAGGCAGATGCTGATGTTTGATAGTGCAAAGGTATCATCATAGAAATAAGCTGTACGCTGGTTTTTTTAGTAGAGCTGCCTTTTGCAATTGACTGATGGTGATTTTGTAAATGACAACGGTGATTTTGTTTTGGGATTACAGCCAAGGAACCTATTGCCATAATTATTCTACTTCTATTTTCTATTTTCAGGTCTTTATGTTTTGTGATTCCACCCCCACCCACCCCGTTCTTTCTCTTCTCTTCTGCTTTCTCTGTGATCCCCCAGAAAGCAATGCACCACTTTTTTTTTCTCAACCTACAGTAATGGTATGAATGCGAAACTTTAGATATACATTCTTTGAATTGTCAGGAGTGTGTGTATATATTTTGCGTTTCTTCAGACAGCATAGCTGCAGCAGTGTTTGGAAATGGCATCTGTAAGAGATGTACGTTACAAGCAGCAGGTTGTCACTGAGGAACATTCACACATGTTTGTGTACAGTTTATAGAGAATCTGCAGTCTACGGTTAGTTGTGGAAGACATTTTGAGGATGACAAAGAGGTGGTTCGAACAATGTAGAAATGGCTTTGTGACCAGAACAAGGAGGCGTATATGTCAAAGGACTACCTGTACTGCAATGTCCCTGTTGTTATCAAAAGCAACGTGAGAAAATATTATTTCACTGAAAGAGTAGTAGATCCTTGGAACAAACTTCCAGCAGATGTGATTGGTAAATCCACAGTAACTGAATTTAAACATGTCTGGGATAAACATATATCCATTGTAAGATAAAATACAGGAAATAGTATAAGGGCAGACTAGATGGACCATGAGGTCTTTTTCTGCCGTCAGTCTTCTATGTTTCTATGTTTCTATGTTATATTTCATCAGTCAACCAATACGCTGTCCAATTTCCATTGAATCCGAGCAATTTATTTATTTATTTTATTTATTCATTTGTGCAATACACAAATACATAGGAAGAAAAATAGACATCTAGTAATATATATAGGGGTAAAGTGAACTTAGAGGAGAGGATATATGAAAGAAAGAAAATATATATGATAATTGAGAGAAAGGAAAGACAATTGGACAGGGGACAAAAGGCACACTAGTGCACTTATATACGCCCCTTACTGGCCTCTTAGGAACCTGGAGAGGTCAATCGTGGATAGTCTAAGGGAGAAATGTTGGGGGTTAGGGGTTGACACAATTGAGTCCGGCAATGAGTTCCACACTTCGATAACTCGATTGTTGAAATCATATTTTTTACAGTCAAGTTTGGAGTGGTTCGTATTAAGTTTGAATCTGTTGCGTGCTCTTGTGTTGTTGCGATTGAAGCTGAAGTAGTCATTGACTGGTAGGACGTTGCAGCATATGATCTTGTGGGCAATACTCAAATCGTGTTTTAGGCACCGTAGTTCTAGGCTTTCTAGGCCCAAGATTGTTAGTCTATTTTCGTAGGATATTCTGTGTCGAGTGGAGGAGTGAAGGGCTCTTCTGGTGAAATATCTTTGGACATTTTCAAGGGTGTTGATGTCTGAGATGTGGTATGGGTTCCAGACAGATGAGCAGTAGTCTAGGATGGGTCTGGCAAAAGTTTTGTAGGCTCTTGTGAGTAGTGTGAGATTGCCAGAGCAGAAGCTGCGTAGGATCAGGTTAACAACTCTAGAAGCTTTTTTGGTGATATTGTTGCAGTGGGCTTTAGCACTTGACAAATTGACGAATGGAGAAGCCCAAGAACCAGTGGTTCGGTGCCATTTGAGTTTTACCATGTTTTTTTTTCCTACATTTTTCTCCTGTGGGTTTCCCCTGAATTATTTCATCTCCAATCAAGTGATGTTTAGTCAATTTGCATGGATAGTTCATTGTTTAATTTCGAATCTTTCCCCAAATGACTTTATTCTTCGCCTGCCACCCCGGACTCTCTCCTGCAGTGCAGAACTACCAGTTGCAGGTCACTCCACTCCACTGATTTTAGCTGAAAAAGTAACTGTTTCCTTCTCAATCGCCAGCATTCTCCTTCTCTTTGTAACAAAAGCAGTTCTTTTTTGGTAGTGGGTTTACAGTTTTCGCAGCATGAGAGTTTTCACTATTCGTTCCAATGTGTATAAAAAGCTAAACGTCTGGGGAAAAAAATAGCATAGTAATTTGTTATTGGCCATTTTAATAGTGTCAAAAAATATGTTCTTTCTCCTAAAATCTGTACTTTTACAAATCTCAAAAGTGCTCCATTGTTGAACGTTGTGATCCTAATTTTTGTTCACTTCTTAAATTTCTCTCTCACTAACTGTGCAATCATCTTAATGTGTGTGCATGTTTAAAGAACGGTATTTGAAAAGAATGCCCTGACTGGCCTTATGTACTGTTTGTTAACAAAAGTTTCTGAGTTCATACAACATGCTCAGCTGCCAAAAATCATTTGTTTGGGATTTGTGGGTTATTACAAATACAACTGCTGAATACTGGAATCACGTTGATGCACTTAGTTCCATCTGTTGACACTTGCATACGTATCAGGATTAAAATATGAGAGAAAGTAAGTTACAGCAGAATGATTATAAAATTTGTTTTAGGAACATTAGTTCATGCATAGATGCAATGGGTGGAAACTAAACAAGGAGAGAAGCAACTTAGAACTTGTTGTGGTTAGCTCTGGTCTAGCTCCTGTCCCAAGGACTGTGGATGTGGGGCAGACATCCACATGCCGCGGGCCTGTTTTGCCCCCGGTGGAATCTGCTGATGAAGGCTCCTCTGACCAAGAAGACATGAGTGACAGGGAGGAGAAGAGTGTGGCAGACAGCTCAGAAGGAGATCAATTATCTATCTCCTCCTTGGATTCAGAAAAAGAGTTAATGATACAGCCACGCATGCGGAGAGCGATGCATAGGCAACAACAACTGAGAGATTATTATCAAAGAAAATGAGGCCACCTGTGGTTGGGTGGGGCTGTGGTAATTAGTGAGGCTGCTATAAAGAGCAGCGTGTGGGTTTGGCCATTGTGGAAGATTATCTGATCATTGTGTTTCGTGCCTGCCTTGCTGACTTTGACCTTTTGTGTGCTGATTTTTCTCCACTTTGAAACTAAACCAGAGCAAAGGGTGTTTCACTTTGTGAAAGAAGAAGGACTGTGACTTGCCTCACAGCTGCAAGCTAAGTATCTCAACTGTCTGATAAGGGACTTGTACCAATTACCAGTTTATTTGGGGACAAATGCTCTTTGCTATACAAAAAGAGGGCTTAGTTTTAAGTGAATTTTCATTATAAAGAACATTGTTTTGAATTTTCAAACGTGTGTGTGTGTGTGTCTGAAATTTGTACCTGTGAATTTTCGGGAGGATTCTACCAGAGAGCCCGACAGAACAGAACTAAGGAGAAATTTCCTGACAGTTTGAACAATTAATCAGTGGAACAGCTTACCTCCAGAAATTGTGAATGCTCCAACACTAGAAAATTTTAAGCAGATGTTGGATAACCATCTGTCTGAAATAGTGTAGGGTTTCCGGCTTAAGCAGGCAGTTGGACTAGAAGACTTCCAAGATTCCTTCCAACTCTGTTTTTTTATTCTGTCTACATTTAAATAATAAATCCAACTTTTCAGGTTTTCTTTCCAATATCTGGTAGCAGAATCCATCTTGCCAAAACCAAATCTACCTGTCTGGTCTAGTTCTTTTTTTAAGAAAAGATTTGGCAACCATTTGTCTCAAATGGTTTAGGGCTTCCTGCTTGGCAGAGGGAAGGACTAGAAGATTTCAAAAGTTCCCTTCCAACTTTGTTATTCAGTTAGTCCAAACATCTCAAGAGTTCACTGAGACTCTCCCATGAGTCAGAAATATACAGGCTGTAGAATACACATGTTTTTGTGGAGATACTCATGCTCTGAAACTTGTTTTCCTCAAAGATGAAATTTAGAGCAGAATAGAAACTATTTTTGACCAATAAAACTACATTCTATAAAATGAACAGAGCAAAAATATCCTCTAATGTAAATAACTGTTGGCAACCATTTATGGGCAAAGGTTACATGTATTGTAGCAATTTCTACTTTTGTTAATTTGAGAGAAACATAAAAACATAGAAGATTGACAGCAGAAAAAGACCTCATTTCTGCCCTTATACTATTTCCTGTATTTTATCTTAGGATGGATATATGTTTATCCCAGGCATGTTTAAATTCAGTTACTGTGGATTTACCAACCACATCTGTTGGAAGTTTGTTCCAAGCATCTACTACTCTTTCAGTAAAATAATATTTTCTCACGGTGCTTCTGATCTTTCCTCCAACTAACCTCAGATTGTGCCCCTTTGTTCTTGTGTTCACTTTCGTATTAAAAACACTTCCCTCCTGAACCTTGTTTAACCCTCTAACATTTTTAGAAATAGAGAAAAATAGATTTTACTTGGTTGCTTTACAGATAATGGAAATAAAAATTATCAGAGTGCTCCAAAATTTAAACAAAAATTAATAATAATAGGAAAATGATCTGGTGGTGACTGTCCCATGAAGCTGAGAATTAAAAAGAATACGGGCTTTGGTTTCTGTAGTATCCAGGTCACTGGGTGTAGAGTTTTTCTATATTTTCCTCCTAAAACAGCTGTGGGGAAAGCATTAAAGGCATTAAATCAGACTAGAGATAAAGTTCTGGGGATAAGTTTGCATAATATGATATAAATATACATCTGATTGAAAAGCTAAGATTTTAACATTATGAGAAAAAAACACACTTCACAATCTTTGGCCTTCTGTATTTAAGATTCTTTATTTTAATACTGATCTACCTTGATCTGATTCTAAAGTTAAGATGGTATTACTGATGAAACCATAGGGTTGTGGGCTGTTGGTAGGTTGTTGTTGTTGGGGCTTTTTGGACAACTATTTCCCTTTCCTTATTTGACCCTTTTGACAATCATTAGGTGCTGTACCTCCTGATTCTTGACAAATGTATATTTTATTTTATGTACACTGAGAGCATATGCACCAAGACAAATTCCTTGTATGTCCAATCACACTTGGCCAATATAGAATTCTATTCTATTCCCATGAAGATTTGATAACTTCCTATTTTAGATGGGTCGGTCCATTAGGTTTATGATGTAATTTTAACCAGTAGATAGAGATATTTATCTAGAGATTGCAAACTCCCGATTCCCATCAAAGAACAGCATCGGAAAGCCAGCTCTGTGGTCACTCTTGCTGCTCATTAAAATACATGAAGATTCTTGATTGAAGATCAGGATATACATTTCCTTCTTTCCTTTCCGGTGGTAAAGTAATGTTATTCCACCATGTATTCAGCCCTCATTAATTGTTTCCATTCCTCTAGAGTGATTGATTGATTGGTTATGTGCCTTCAATTCATAGTCAGCTCTTAGCAACTATACAGATAGATTTTTTTCCTGGTGATGTAGCCTGGTCTTTCATCTTTTCCAAAAACTGTGCCCATCATCACTTTGAGCCCATCAATCTTTCTTCCTGGTCGTCATCTTCTTCTTCTCTTTCCTTCTACATTTCCCATCATTACAGCCTTAGAAACATATAGAAACATAGAAGATTGATGGCAGAAAAAGACCTCACGGTCCATCTAGTCTGTCCTTATACTATTTCTTGTATTTTATCTTAGTATGGATCTATGTTTATCCCAGGCATGTTTAAATTCAGTTACTGTAGATTTACCGACCATGTCTGCTGGAAGTTTGTTCCAAGAATCTACTATTTTTTCAGTAAAATAATATTTTCTCACATTACTTCTAATCTTTCCCCCAACTAACCTCAGAGTGTGCCCCTTGTTCTTGGCTTCACTTTCCTATTGAAAACACTTCCCTCCTGAACCTTATTTAACCCTTTAACATATTTAAATGTTTCGATCATGTCCCCCCTTTCCCTTCTGTCCTCCAGACTATACAGATTGAGCTCATGAAGTCTTTCCTGATAAGTTTTATGCTTAAGGCCTTCCACCATTTTTGTAGCCCGTCTTTGGACCCGTTCAATTTTATCAATATATTTTTGTAGATGAGGTCTCCAGACCCTGAAGAGCTTTCTTCAGGGAGCTAGCTATTCCCATAATAGGTTGATTTCTATTGTATTTTCAGTTGATATATTTATACTTTGTACGTACCTCACAATCTTTGGATTCAGGTAGGTAGCCAATGTGGTTATATAACTAAACTCTCTCTCACACACAGTGAAATAAAGATGTTACTACGAGGGTCACCCAGAAAGCAATGCACCTTTTTTTTCCTCAGCCTACAGTAATGGTATGGATATGAAACTTTAGATATACATTATTTGAATTGTCAGGTGTGACAATTCAGATTGATAGCATAGCTGCAGCAGTGTTTTGAAATGGTATCTGTAAATGATATACATTTAAAGCAGCGTGTCGTCATTGAATTTCTCACTGCGGAGAAATAAACTGTTGGGAACATTCACAAATGTTTGTGTACAGTTTATGGAGAATCTGCAGTCGACAGAAGTACGGTTAGTCACTGGGCACAGAGGGGGAGGCCATTGGAGGTGATTCGCACAGTGCAGAAATGGCTTCATGACCAGAACAAGGAGTGGCACCAACATGGTATACACACCCTTGTGTCTTGCTGGAGGAAGGCCATAGAATGGGATGGAGATTACATGGAAAATTAGGGAGTGTAGAAGAAACATCATTCTTTCTTGTGTGCAAGTTTCATTGTGTTCAATAAATAATTGTTGAAGAAAAAAATGTGGTGCATTACTTTCTGGGCAATCTTTCTATATATTTGTTTGTTTGTTTGTTTATTTATTTGTTTATTTGTTTATTTGTTTATTTGTTTATTTGTTTATTTGTTTATTTGTTTATTTGTTTATTTGTTTATTTGTTTATTTGTTTATTTGTTTATTTGTTTATTTGTTTATTTGTTTATTTGTTTATTTGTTTATTTGTTTATTTGTTTATTTGTTTATTTGTTTATTGGATTTGTATGCCGCCCCTCTCCGGAGACTCGGGGCGGCTAACAGCAATAATAAGACAGCGTACAATAATAATCCAATAATAAAAACGATTAAAAATCCATTAATATAAAAACCAAACATACATACAGACATACCATGCATAAAATTGTAAAGGCCTAGGGGGAAAGAGTATCTCAATTCCCCCATGCCTGGCGGCAGAGATGGGTTTTAAGTAGCTTACGAAAGGCAAGGAGGGTGGGGGCAATTCTAATTTCTGGGGGGAGTTGGTTCCAGAGGGCCGGGCCCCCACAGAGAAGGCTCTTCCCCTGGGTCCCACCAAGCGGCATTGTTTAGTTGATGGGACCCGGAGAAGACCCACTCTGTGGGACCTAACTGGTCGCTGGGATTCGTGCAGCAGAAGGCGGTCCCTTATGCAAGGAAACAAAAATTTCTTTTAAATAGAGACACGTTCAAAATATGTGCTTTTTACCTCCAACTTCCATTAAGTAATTCAGAATCATACAGTTCCAAATTTTGTCCCTAGATTTCTCCACAGTACCTGAACACTGCAAGAGAGAACATGTCCTTAAAGGTGACCTCAAAAGGGACAATTTCAATTATGATCAAGACTTATTTTATAATCAGCTTTTATCCAGAATATTTTAAGGATGTCAAGGATGCTAAATTCTGCTGGCAACCCGCAGCTCCCCTGAATCAGCAGGAATGATATGATGGGACTAACATAAATCCTTTTATCTGTTCCTAGCCAGCAAGCTGTTAAGATAGAGAATTAAATGGGCTGAGGTTTCATCAGTTCTAGCACAACTCTGGTTTGATTGAAAGGATGCGAGGTTGACAATGGCATTCCCGTTTCCCTTCCACGGTCTCTGCACTTCTTTCTAGAAATGAAAATATAATGAGGTTCTGAAAGTTAATTAAACTCTCACATAAGGACAGGGGTGGAAAAAAATGGATTAAAAAATCTGTAGCCATGCTCTGAGCAATATTCCAGTTTTATTAAGACAGTGAACCGTACCTATGACTCTAAGACCTACTAGACCTTATTGCCTAGTTTCTATTGACAATAAAATTTCTAGGCTGTCTGGCGTGGTAAAACACACAAATAAATACTTTTTCCTTTAATCTGGTTCCTTCTCCTTTCATATATAGTCATGTGAGTCATGTACAATGCTGAGTACATCAGGCTTCTACAACTTGTACTCTGTGCTTCTTTTAGTCCAATATATCCGAAGGGCATGAGTTTAAGAAAGTCTGGAGTGCACAATCACAAATATGCACATACCAAATGGGATTATTAGTTAAATCAAAAGAACAGAAACTATAGCCCTTATCATCTCTGAAGTATTGCCAAAATAATAATAATAATTCAATTTTAGGAGAACAAAATAATCTGAGAAATATTTTTGTCAATTCAGGACTTATCAAGGATAATGAGTGGTATGTCCTTTTCATAAGTCTAGCTTGCTTCTGTTTCATGATTTCTGGTGATGTTTCGACGAGGTCCCACTCATCATCTTCAGGCTGGTGTTTTTGTCCTTGTGCTAGAGTGAACACAGCGAGACCTGAGCTGCCTTCCCTCTATAAATACTGGTGGGTGGGTGTGGAGTGCTGGCTCAACAGCTGCAAGCTTTGTTGAAACTTCCTGGTGAGTCAGTGGGGTAACACCTGGGGTCATTGATGTAATTGATGTATGCTGATTAGTTCATGTTTGTGATGATTATAACATATTAGAAAGTAAGAGGGATGGAGAGAGAGAGAGAGAAAAAGGAAGGAAGAAATAGAGTGAAGGAGGGAGAGAGGGAGGGAGAAAGATAGAGAAATAGAAAGGGAGGGAGGAAGAGAGAGAGAGAAAAAAGAGAAACATTTTTTGCAATTTTTTTTGCTAAACCCCCCTCCCCCCCGCTCAATGGTGTCCCTCTTACCAATGTCACTTTAGGTTAGACATAGTCTGTTTGTGACTACATAGGGCTTCTCAGTTGATTTCTCTTTTGACTCTGCCCCCAGGTTCTGCCATTCTGTCTCCTACACAAGCACATGTTTTAGATATGTGGTCAACAACTGAAAAACATTGAGTTGCCTACTGTTGATTTAAAACATCTCTGCAAAACTGGGCCTCCCCCCCCCCCTGCTCCGCCTCTATTATTTGGAATTTAGAAAGGTTGAGATTTAAATAACATTCTTGAATAGCAGCAACTAGCAAATTGCAATCTTTGGGCTGGTGCAGGGGTAGGCAAAGTTGGCTCTTCTATGACTTGTGTACTTCAATTCCCAGAATTCCTGAGCCAATCATGCTAGCTCAGGAATTCTGGGAGTTGAAGTCCACATGTCATAGAAGAGCAACTTTGCCTATCCCTGGGCTAGTGTATGCCTGATGTAGATTTTTCTGGCATTGTGGTGGAGAAAGGTTTAACATTCTATTAAAAGTTATCTGCAATCTATTCCCAGAAGATTTCTAATTAGATGGTGTTTGCCTGTGTATATTTCAGAACAAGTCTTAAATAGCAACTGCCTAGGAAACATTGCTTGAAAAATATTAAGCTTTCTCTAAATGCTCTTCCTTTTCTAATATACAGTACATACAGTATAAGAAAAAGCATCAAATTCCCTATCTTATATAGTAATCTAAATTCCATAGTTCTTACAACTTGTAAGCAACCATGTTTGCTTATGGACTTTTCTGTTTACATGAATCAACAACAGTTAAGGATCTTGTACATTTTCTTTCTTTCTTTCTTTCTTTCTTTCTTTCTTTCTTTCTTTCTTTCTCTCTCTCTCTCTCTCTCTCTCTCTCTCTCTCTGTTTGTACTGGATCGGTCTTTTGTTGTGACACTGGTAAGAAGGAATGAGTCAGTGTTTTACTTGTTTCCTGCCACTTTAGGGGAAATTGGAGTAAAATAGGTCTTTTTATGTAATTTAGATTTAGCTTTATTTGATTTTTATAAAACATGTTCTTGAAAGGCCTGGAATTTTGCACCCTTGACATAATCTTTCATTTATGCATAGATCTGTATTTTAAGGAAAATGATAACTCTTCATGTACAGCCACAAAAGTTTCATTTGAATATTTTTCCCAAGACGATTGTCTACTCTCATTGTCTGAGATTTCTGCTTCAAATTTAGTGCTGACACCAACAGAGCATAAAATAGATTTGGAGACAATAAAAAATGCACTGCTTTATTTCCCCCAGGCATGAACTATATGATGGTCCTTCAGCAAAACTAATTTTATAAGAAGAGACAAGCAACAAAGGTAATCTTCAAATAGAACCATTTATTTTTTCACAATTATTTTACTAAATATTGATTGACTTCCAACTTGGTAAACTGCTCCCATACATACTAAAGTGCATGTAAAAATGAATTTGAAAACGTAAAGACTCTGACTTTCTTTCAAAGAATAGTTGTCCTTTAAATCTGATCTGATCCAATTTGATATGCTGAAAGAATAAAAGTAGATACAGCAACTCGCTGTGATGATAGATTGTGCAGTCTCAGCATGTAAGGATGGTTAATGTAACTGCTACCCTTCTGTAATTGGCTTGTAATTTCCACATATGTAGCCTGCACATAACATGGTAGATTAAAGGCTGGATGAAAATCAGATGAGGCCTGAATTCCAATCCTGTTTTAGGTATGAAATACTGGGCAACTTTGCACCCATCCTTCTCTCTTAGCCCTAGGAAAGAATCAAGGGCAAACCACTTACAAAACATGGTGTTGAAAAGATTTAATGGACTTCAGACATTAAAAACTGATTTAATAAATGAAAGAAGTTTAAAAAGACATTTGGTGTTAGCCCTTAAACCATGATGGTGAACCGCATACAACAGGTGGCACACAGAGCCATATCTACTGGCACGTGAGCCATTGCCCTAGCTCAGCTTCAGTGCACATGTGAGCCCCTGCACAGCTGATTTTTAGACTTGCCCAGAGGCTCTGGAAAGGACATTTTTGGCCTCCAGAGGGCCTCCAGGGGGACAGGGGAGAGCGTTTTTGCCCTCCCCAAGCTCCAAGAAAGCCCCTGAAGCTTGGGGAGGGTGAAAAATGGGCCTACAGGACCCTTCGGAAGTCAGAAAATGGGGGAGCGTGGGCGCGTGGTGTTGTGGTTAGGTCTGGCCCAGCTCCTGTCCCAAGGACTGTGGATGTGGGGGAGACATCCACATGCTGCAGGCCTGTTTTGCCCCTGGTGGAATCTGCTGATGAAGGCTCCTCTGACTAAGAAGACATGAGTGACAGGGAGGAGGAGAGTGTGGCAGGCAGCTCAGAAGGAGATCAAGTATCTAGCCCCTCCTTGGATTCAGAACAAGAGTTAATGATACAGCCACGCATGCGGAGAGCGATGCATAGGCAACAACAACTGAGAGATTATTATCAAAGAAAATGAGGCCACCTGTGGTTGGGTGGGGCTGTGGTAATTAGTGAGGCTGCTATAAATAGCAGCCTGTGGGTTTGACCATTGTGGAGGATTATCTCATCGTTGTGTTTCGTGACTGCTTTACTGACTTTGACCTTTTGTGTGCTGATTTTCCCCTGCTTTGAAACTAAACCAGAGCAAAGTGTGTTTCACTTTGTGAAAGAAGTACTGTGAATTGCCTCACAGCTGCAAGCTAAGTATCACAGAACTGATAAGGGACTTGTATAAATTACCAGCTTGTTTGGAGACGAATGCTCTTGGCTACACCAAAAGAGGGCTTAGTTTAAGTGAATTTTCATTATAAAGAACATTGTTTTGAATTTTCAAACGTGTGTGTGACTGAAATTTGTACCTGTGAATTTTTGGGAGGATTCTACCAGAGAGCCCGACAGAACACATAGGGAACATTGAATATGAATATGAATATGTGTGATAGCACACATGTGCACTATTTTGGCACCCGAGGGGAAAAAAGGTTCGCCATCACTGCCCAAAGGTAATTTCAATTTTCAAACCCTTTTATATTAGGACAAGACTTGATTATGAATAGTCTTTTGAAATTCTCTACCAAAATCGCAAGAAATAAAGTGTGTGTTTGTGTGTGTCCTGGTGGGGAAATCTAATAATTACCCAAGTGCAGGCTTCCTCTTGATGGTGATTATAATGTTAGTGCTACTTAGAAATTCCAGTAAGATAATTTGTGTCCTAATGCCTCCCATCAGCTTGGAATCCTTCCCACAAATAAATAAATAAACAGCTTTCTTTCTGCCAGCCTGATCAATTAAACCCATAAATCTTTCATCACTTTTTACTTTACTAAAGAATGGGTTGACTCACACCACCGGTATGTTCAGACCTTTGACCTAAATTGGCTTTAAGGAGATTTATGTACAATCCCATGGGCTTCCTGGAAGAAATTCAAAGAAGTATCTTTACCACTGACCATCTGCTTCATCCAAGAATGTGTTAGTTGTATTCATCTCTCTCCCAAACCAAGCAGCAACTATTTTTTTTTTAAAAAAAGGCTATTTGGTATATTTGTATGTTTATATAATAAATGAAGTGCAGCTCCATTTTTACATTAAAATAAAACCGAACAGAACATGCCTTTTTATTATTTTAATATGTGGCACATTTAGCAGATGGAAATGGCATTTGGTAATAAAGGTGCTGTTTATTCTCCTGTTCAATTTCTAGAATAGAGTAAGTCAATAATAATAATTATTATAATAATTATAATAGCAATAATAACAGTAATTTCTGTGTATATAATAACAAACAGTTGTTAATAAGAAAGGAAAAATAGCAGGCATTGGAAGACCTGGAAATAACAAACAGAAGAGAAATAACTGGGGGAAATAACAAAATTTAAAGACTTGCAAATAGAAATCTGGCAAAAGAAAAGAAAAATTATACCAAAAGCAATAGGCTCCTTGGATGAACACCATCGGCATTGACAAAATCATCATCGGTCAATTGCAAACGACAGCTGACATCCTGTGATGATACTTCTAACACCATCAAACACCTACATATACCTATCTCAGGCCCTGAGTGGATCGGTCAAGGTTTGAACCAAATCATAGATTTGCGATCCACAGTAATTTAGAAAAATTGCTGTCTTTCGTCCACTGTCAGCCTCTTTCATACCTGCTGCTTCCAGGAAAACGTCAATTTTTTCCCATGTAATCGTCCCATGTAGTTTTTTCAGGATCAAATAGTTTGGGCGGTCTTGCTACTGAAGGATTTTCCATCTTGGTAGGAAATCGCTGGTACGATCTCCTTCGTCGCCAGTGAAATAAACGAGCTTCAGACGCTACAAGGTTAAGTTTTATTCACTGAGGTTCAGTAATACTAAGTATTCAGGCGCGAACTGCAAGCAACGCTTTGGTTCCTGTATTTATACTCTTTTTGCCGCCCAAGGCTGGGTTGACATTTAAACAATTCTCCCACTCAAACCTAACAACTAATTTATTTATTTATTTTATTTATTTATTTATTAGATTTGTATGCCGCTCCGCTAACAACAGTAATAAACAGCATGTAACAAATCTAATGTTTAAAATAATTATTAAAACCAAGCATACACACAAACATACCATGCATAAATTGGATAGACCTAGGGGGAAAAGGGTAGTTCAGTTCCCCCAAACCTGATGACAGAGGTGGGTTTTGAGGAGCTTACGAAAGGCAAGGAGGGTAGGGGCATTTCTGATCTCTGGGGGGAGCTGGTTCCAGAGGGTCGGGGCCGCCACAGAGAAGGCTTTTCCCCTGGGTCCCATCAGACGACATTGTTTAGTTGACGGGACCCGAAGAAGACCGACTCTGTGGGACCTAACCGGTCAACTTTAATCAACTTTAAGCATTCAAATTCAAACTATTTGCGTTCAACTATTTACATATTCAACAGAAACCTATTCTGCTTGGTCTATGAGGCCTGATTTTTGATACATCCTCTGTGTGTGTGGTAGTGGGAGACATATATATATACACACATACACACTCATGCATGTATTTATACACCCACATTTTCACTTTGATTTCAGTCTCTAATTCAAAGTAATGATATACCAATGATCAAAGGATTGGTGATATTGGAATGGATGCAATTGACATTGTATAATTTTATTAAAGATTGTAATACACCTAGTTTCTATTGACAGAAAAGTAGTATTTGCGTAGACAGAAACTGGGGCACAACAGAGTTGGAACACAGAAGCTGAGCTGGCAATTTGAAGAATATTCTTAAATAATAGTGATTTTGCTCAGGTTATAAGGTCAATGACAATGGCAAAGATTCTTACTGGTTATCCAAAACTTTGTAATTGAAGTTGCTGAAGCTCTTTGTCTCTATTCGTTGAATACCAAAGGAAGTGTAATACATGCGTTGTTGCTTGTATCCATAAGATTTTTATTAATATTGATTGTTTTCTCATTGTTTATTTGATCCCTGTGACAATCATTAAGTGTTGTAGCTCATGATTCTTGACAAATGTGTCTTTTTTTCTTTTATGTACACTGAGAGCATCTGCACCAAAGACTAATTCCTTGTGTGTCCAACCACACTTGGTCAATAAATAATTCTATTCTATTCTATTCTATTCTATTCTATTCTATTCTATTCTATTCTATTCTATTCTATTCTATTCTATTCTATTCTATTCTATTCTATTCTATTCTATTCTATTCTATTCTATTCTATTCTACTCTACTCTACTCTATTCTATTCTACATACCTTGTGTTGTGATTCAGCCTGAGGCTCCTCAGGGACCGGCTGGAGCTCTGCCGGATCCATGCCCAGAGGAGGAGGACAGTGACCAGGAGGGGGAGGACCAGGCAGACGGGGGAGAGGAACGTCAGGAGGAAGAGGAGGGAGAGCAGCCTGAGACCCCCGGGGGGGTCCTCTCCCCAGCTAGTAGCCTGGATTCATTGGATGAAGACGCACAGGCTATAATAGACATGCGGCAGAGACGTGCAGCTCAAAGAAGGGGCCAATTAGAAAGATATTTCCATCCCTGAATTGGCAACAGCTGGGTTTGGGTGTGGTTCTCCTCAGCAGGGTTGAAAAGGCAGGCCCGCCCTTACAGTCTCGTGGAGAGTTATCAACTGGGAGTCCTGTGACCTTGCTTCGATTCTTGGCGTCTCTGATCTTGGCTTGTGGCCTAGAAGCCTGGAAGACTTGGGGGAGGCGTGGGTTTTATTATCTCCAGAGTTGTTTTTGCCAGCAAGAATCCTGTTTTATTGCCTGGCCTTCGTGAAACCTCTGTGAATCTTCATCGTGTTCCTGTCTGTAAGAACAGTTTTTGTTACCTGTGTTTGCTTTCCAGTATATAAACTGCCTTTGCTTTTTACCAGTGTGTCTGGATACTCTTTTTGGTTGGTGTTGGCGTCTGGGGGGACCCAGACAGAACACCTTGTAGGTCTTTATGCCATGGAAACAATATTGTTTGCTTTATTGACAACCAGTGACAGAACCCTTTGCCATTATCAATTTTTGACATTGTTTTGGGAGCCTTTATTGCTTGTAATAACTCAGTGGGAACCTGGAAGACGTTTCCTACAAAAATGGCTTCTTTTGGCTGCAATATTGGAAAAGCTGAGGAGGACTCAAAAAGAGCACAACATAAAGCAATGTAAGTTGGAATTTGGTGTTGCTCTCATAGTGTTTGAGGCACCTATTGACTTTATCTCCTAAAATGATTCCTGCATTGAGATTTGAATTACTACTTTTGAGGTTTGGCATTCCTCTTTGAACTCCTGCAATTCTTCTTTATCCGTTATCTTGGAGTCGTCATCATTTTAATAAGTCATTTTTGTTCCCACACCACCATTGTTGTAATTATTATTTTTTAATTATGGTACTTTGCAATTTTACTTGATTGCATTGAAGTAATGGAAGTACAATATTCTAAACCTCTTAAAGGTGCAATGTTATAATTATTGATCATGTTCGTTATCTATAAATGCGTTCTTGCTGCAAAATTTTCATACCCATTACATTTTATTTCCTAACTTAGGAACTGGGTCTAGGGAAATTAACAGCATTGCTGATTTTATTTATTATTAAGATATTTATAGGACTGCTCAATTAATGTACAGCAGCTCCATGCTGCTTACAATATTAATAAATTTAATAGAAAATGAATAGATATTCCTCTCTTTCCTTAAAAAAATCCCCTAGCATTCAAATTTCCATCATCTGCCAAAGCATCATAAGTAGTTATTACAAACCTGACAAGGTTGTGTGTTTATGCACACATGTGTAAGTGACAGTAGTTGTGGGTTGCTGGATAATGAAGACATAACAATTGCAAAACACAGTCTCTGAAGTGATTTAAAACACACACACACACACACAAGCACAGTAAAAAGCATCTTTCTACATTTATTTTTATATTTTTTTTAGAAGAAGATAAAGTCAGAGAAAAATAATTTCACTGACCCTGAAGAAACAACTAAAGCAGGTGGCAGAAGGGATGTTAGGAAAAGTGACTGCAGCAGATGCAGTAGTTCCAAGGGTGATTTATAGACAGCCCTTCAGTCAGTGATTTAATTCACTCAGTACAAGGCTCCTAAGGGCTCGCAGTCAAGTGGCCATCTTCCCAGATTTCTTCATTTGAATAATTAAAAGAAAAAGAAACTGGAAGCAAAGTGGCAAGAGGAGAGAGGGTACAAAAACCCACAGAGTTTTTAATTCTTTTGGTGGAGAAAACCCAATGGAAAGACACAACTTTGTGATCTGACAGATATACCGCTTGCCTTGTCCATATCCTGCTTTGTAGTTGTCTACTTGGCACACACACATTTTTTTTTTAGCAAGCAGAGATTCTTTATTTCCAATATTGGCTTGCTGGCTTGGTATTCTCCAGCACAGTCCTTGAATCCTTCCCTAGAAGCAGTGCCTCAATAACCCGTGCTACCATAGAAAAGAGTGGTCCAGGAAAGGATCAAAGTGCAGAGAGAACAGATGTTCCACTTCTTAGATCTTTGAAAGAAGAAAATCGATGTGTTTCACATTTGTTTATTTGTGTTGTGTTGTGACTGGTCCAT
Organism: Erythrolamprus reginae; assembly: GCF_031021105.1. Lineage (NCBI taxonomy): Eukaryota > Metazoa > Chordata > Lepidosauria > Squamata > Dipsadidae > Erythrolamprus > Erythrolamprus reginae. Next base: position 16,722,159 of record NC_091958.1, on the reverse strand, counting down.
GTCCGGCTCAGCTGGTCAAGGATTTCGAGGACCAGGAGATAGATTCATATTGGTATCCTAGGCCAGTGTTCTTGTCTAAGTCTGAGATTGATGATGAGTTAGAAACTGAGGGTCAACCAGAGGCTGTGGCACCCCCAGTTATGGTATTGAGTGAGTCAGAAGAGAATATGGAGGAGCCCATGTGAGTCACTAGAGTCAGAAGAAGTATGTCCAGATGTGAGTATTTGAGAAGGAAAGGGGCTTTACATTATTAGCTCTATGAAACACTTGGCCACACCTTGTCCCTTTATAAGCAAAAGGTTTGGGAGAAGTGGGCGTGGTGAACAACGTTTGTAAAATCATTATAAGATTATAATGCACTAGTTATTTTTCCTTTTCTTTTAAAAATATGTTTCTTGAGTAATTGAATGTATAAATGTAAGCATTTTTTTGGAAAGGCAAAACATGACATTCTTTGCTGTCAAATTATAAAATTATATATTTGAAGCGTAGATACAAACTGTATTGCGACTAAGTGATTTAAAACAATATAATGAACATAATAATATAATAATGAATAATGTAATAATGGATTTTGAAAGTGATTAAGTGATGGAGATGATTATGATGATATAAAATTAAGATAGAGGCCTTTTCTTATTCTTTAAAATAGAAATAGATAAACGATTAAATGATTGGAGGATGTAATAAACAGAGGATTTGAAGAGGATTTTTAAAAAGGATATTTAAATGAAATATATGTATGTATGTATGTATGTATGTATGTATGTATGTATGTATGTAGATTGTTCTGAGTTCAGGTTTTGCCCCGTGTAATGTTTTGAGTGTCTATGCGAAGTTTCGGTGAAATCACATTCACCATCATCAGGCTAAAGTTTTAAGCTTCGTGCTGTTGTAAATATGGAAATTCCATATTTACAACAGCACGAAGCTTAAAACTTCAGCCTGATGATGGTGAATGTGATTTCACCAAAACGTCGCATAGACACTCAAAACATTACACGGGGCAAAAACCGAACTCAGAACAATCTACATACATATACCTGTGAAAATCTACAAAAACAAATATATATATATGTCAAATGTTTTTTTAGCTGGAATTTTAAAATTAAGGGAGACTAGGATGGTCCCATTTCGGCCTTGTTCTGGCCTCATCAGCTAGCCACACCCTTCCTTACTGGGATTTGATCCGGTGGACTCTGCCTTGTAAGGCAGAGAATTAGCAGTTGAGCTAACAGATCAGATCCCTTCCAGCTCTGTACCAGGGAGGGGCTATATGTTGTTGTTTTTTTAATGTCGGATCACCCTGGTATATTGAAGGAACGTCACAGCTCCTTTTTGCCTCTAGGCCCAACCCAGGGCCATTTCAAGGCAGTTAATTTATTTATAGCCGACAACTATATTCTGTATGTGTCAAATGTTTTTTAGCTGGAATTTTAAAATTAAGGGAGACAAGGCAGAGTCCACCGGATCAAATCCCAGTAAGGAAGGGTGTGGCTAGCTGATGAGGCCAGAACAAGGCCGAAATGGGACCATCCTAGTCTCCCTTAATTTTAAAATTCCAGCTAAAAAAACATTTCACACACACACACACACACACACACACACACATATATAGTGTTATTAAATTGACTTGGGATAAATGTATAAAATTGATAGGGAGTAATTACAAATTTTGAAATGTATAATGATTTTTATTGAAAGTTGGCACATTTAATTATATAAAATTACTGTAGGGGCATGCAGCTATAAGATAAGAAACAAACATTGAGGAAAAAGAGATTAAGAAAGGGGAGAGAGCAACAGGCCTTATAATGAAAAGGAAATAAGAAACCATAAGTTATGGGAGAATAAAGAGGATAAATATAAAAGTGGGAGTTAAAAGTGGAAGTTAGTCAGATAGGAAATCTGGATGGCAAAATTAGATTTTTTTTTTTAGGAGAGGAAGAGGAATTTGGCATTATATACCTAAAATAAAAAGCCTTATTTGGAGTTAGAAGCAATAAATAGAGAATCAGTGATAGGTATGGTTTTCAAAATGAATTTTACAGCAACAGTCTGCTAATATATGCACTGTTTAGAGGGGTGAAGAGGAAGTAGTAAGGAAGGGAGAGAAGGAGGGAAAGGTGGAGAGAGAAAGATAAGGGAAGAAAGAGGGAGAGAGAGATCTAGGAGGAGTGAAGGAAAAGTAGGTAAGAGGAAGGAAGGAAGAAGGAAGGAAGAGGGTTGTGCACTTAACAGTAATTGGTGGGGCAGATTGTTGTTGCCTAATACTTTAAAAAAAATTAAATAGAGAGGGGCGGCATACACATCTAATAAATTATTATTATTATTATTATTATTATTATTATTATTATTATTATTATTGGGTAAAATGTATAATTATGAACTCTGCATGATGTACACAATATTGTTTTAAGTAAGTAAGCTAAATAAGGTGTTGGTTATTACCTACAAAGCCCTACATGGCTCAGAGCCAGATTATCTGTGGGACCGCCTCTTGCCACATACTGTACCTCCAAGAGACCAACAAGAGCACACAGAGTTGGCCTCCTCCAAGTCCCGTCGACTAAGCAATGCAGGTTGGTGGGACCTTCTTTGTGGCTGCCCCAGCTCCCTGGGACCAACTACCCCCTGATGTCCAAACTGCTCCCACCCTATTGGCCTTCCTTAAGGCCACGGAGACTAGCCTGGGGGCCATGAATTGTACATCTTTCATGGCCAAACTGTATGAATGGTTTTAATATTCATTCATTCATTCAATTTTTTTATGCCACCATTCTCCTTAGACTCAGGGCAGCTTACAACATGTTAGCAAAAGCACTTTTTAACAGAGCCAGCACATTGCCCCCACAATCCGGGTCCTCATTTTACCTACCTCAGAAGGATGGAAGGCTGAGTCAACCTTGAGCCGGTGATGAGATTTGAACCGCTGACCTGCAGATTTACAGTCAGCTTTAGTGGCCTGCAGTACTGCACTCTACCTGCTGTGCCACCCCGGCTCTGTAGTTTCCATGCTTAAGGCAGGATTAGAATTCACATTCGCCTGGTCTCTTCTTCAATTAGATCAATAGAACAAACCTAGACCAGTAGACAAATTAGTAGCTTTATGGAATGTAATTTCTCCCATACTGAAATAAACATGCTAAAAAATTGAAAAAGATTCAGATGCCTTCCAGATCTCTTGAGGTCGAAAGGCTCATTTAACATTCTCATTACTAATTTCTGCTCTTTAAATAATAGAAAGTTCAACATTTCTGAATAGGGCAACGAGTGGCAGCTGTTTCTCACAAATAGCGCACTATGATGTGTTTATCTTATGTACTGCTTTTAATAGGAAGCATCAAGGACATTTAGAAATGGATGTGCTTCGCAGGAGTAGTATAATAATAATAATAATAATAATAATACTAATAATAATAATAATAACAACAACAACAACAACAACAACAATAATAATAATAATAATAATAATAATAATAATAATAATAATGAAGTTATGGGAGATACAATATTGTAGTGGTTAGTCTGAAGTTGGTATTACAACACGGTAATGCATTCTAAATTAACATTAAGGGCAGTCAAGCTACTTGCTACTTACTCTGTGGCAATCTATTTATGAAATGTTCCCAGTTTCTTTATTTCTTGAACGATAGCAAGAAGAACGCTACTTTAGGAACAATAGAGCATTCAAATCCGCTACTTCACATTTATCCTAATAGAGTCTTCAGGCAAGTCACATTTCCCTCTTCCTGGATTCTGGACAATATATTATGTATTAATTAGTAATACACAGTCATTTGGAAGACTTATACAAGGGTACTTTAACAGACAATGATGAAATGATTTGGGATGAGACTGAAGTGCTAGAAGCTATTTTAGACATTTGCAGTTGTATTGAATGGGATCGTTTTTAAAAAAGGTGATGAAAGTGAAGTGATAAATACTGTCAGATGAAGGGCTGCAAATTTTTTACTACCACACTGTGGGTGTGGCTTATTTTGTGGGTGTGGCTTATTTTGTGGGTGTGGCTTATTTTGTGGGTGTGGCTTATTTTGTGGGTGTGGCTTATTTTGTGGGTGTGGCTTATTTTGTGGGTGTGGCTTATTTTGAGTTTGTGGCTTGCCGGCCATGAGAACAGATGGGAGTGGCTTAAAGGTCATGAGAACATGGGGTGGCTGAAAGGTCATGTGACTGGCTTAAAGGTGCCAACTTGACATCACTCACGTCAAGGGTTTGGGTTAGGGTTAGGATGCCTGGCCTCTCCTCACCTCAAAGAGAGACAATTTCTCTATTTACTATTACTGAACATCCAAAATATACTATTTAATTCTATGTATATATGCCATATGTGTACATACATATTACACACAGGCACACAAAAATATACATTATCTACTATATAAACTGTATGTGTACGTACACACACATATGCATGCATAGCTCTTCTAAATTATACACATTCAACCTCATTTACTGTGATAGGCAAAACATACCTTCTGCCGCATGAATCCCAGCGACCGATTAGGTCCCACAGAGTGGGCCTTCTCCGGGTCCCGTCAACTAAACAATGTCAGTTGGCGGGCCCCAGGAGAAGAGCCTTCTCTGTGGCGGCCCCGACTCTCTGGAACCAGCTCCCCCCAGAGATTAGGACTGCCCCTACTCTCTTTGCCTTTCGTAAGCTCCTTAAAACCCACCTTTGTTGTCAGGCATGGGGGAACTGAGACATCTCCCCCGGGCATATACAATTTATACATGGTATGTTTGTAGATATGTTTGTTTAGTAAATGGATTTTTTAAAATATTTTTTAAACATACGTAAGTTGCATATATTGTTGATTTTAGCTTTCAATGAACGCTAGCAGAGGTTAGGATTACCGTGCATAGTGTTTTAGTGGAAGGAACATGCTTTATGCACAGGAGGCAGAGTCCAACAGAGGTAGGTGAAACTACCACATAGGTGTGACATTCATATAACCTCTGATCCATTAGCAGATGCTATGTTAGGTGGGGGGAAAAAATCAAAACTATTGGTTAAATTGCAGCATGGGTTTATTCAAGTTCAACATTAAATTGGGGCCAGATAAGGATCAATGGAATTCAAAAGGTCTTGGACTTCTAACATTTGTGGAAATGTAGTTATTCTAAGTTGGTGACATGCTTAACTCTGCCTCCCTACTCTTTTCTGATAAGTTGCATCTTAACCCTGCTGTTCTGTTCGAGTCTTTTTAGACCCGAAACGAAGTTTGAGACCCTGTAAAAAAAATTCCCTGCATATCTGAAACTTGAAATTACATGACTTTGTCTCATTTGAGCGGTTCTTTCTAAGGGGAGTAGGGTTGTTGGGGTTTTTTTTAGTTTTTGCTGGGTGCAATGACTATACACTTGTACTGTTCCCGGGTCCTTTTAGACTAAAAAAATGTTGATTTTAGCTACTATAAGTGGTTTTTTTGAATACCTTTTGCATTGGTATACTAATGTGAACATTCCTGATCATAAACATCATAATGTTCCTTTAGTTATTTTGCTCAGAAAAGTCCCCCCCCCACACTGTGTGCAATTATTTTCATTTTATATATAGATTAGGCTGCAAGTTCCAAATGTTTTGAATACCTTTCACATTGGTATACTAATGTGAACATTCCTGATCACAAACAAAAGAAAAATGAAGTGAAAAAAAATAATGTTTATGTATTTATTTTGCTCAGTAAACCCCCGCCCCAGCAGTAAAGCCCCCCCCCCCCAGTGTGCAATTATTTTCACTTTATATATATGGTTTGTTGATATTACTGCACTTACAAAATGTGTTTTCCCATTATAAGGTACATCCCCAGTATTTTCCATGCGTTGTTATAAAATGAAAATTCTGTAGCAGTTTCCTTTTGTCATTTACCTTTCGTATATGGAGATCAGAGAACATGTGTTAATATTTTATAATCTCTCTTTAAAAATAGAAACTTTAAACTGGAATAACAATGATCTCACGGAAGAAATCTAAATCCCCAAACTGCCATCTACTATTGTGTTCCACTGATTTTCCTTTGGAGCACTTAGGATGTAAGTTGGAGAAAGGATAATATAATGATATAATCAACTGTGCAATTAACATAACAGAACTTTTGCAGTGTTTGAAATAAAATTAGCAGCCTCCTAGAGTAAGTGGCTTGTAAAATGACTTTTTTTAAAAAATAGAAAGTTCTGCACTGAGAAACAGACTTGAAATCTGGAATTGTGCTATATTTAAAAAAATCATATTTCTAAATTAAGGTTTTTAACCAGCTTTAGCCACACTTACCAGGTCTGGACTGCAAAAACCAGGGAAAAAATGCAGTGGATGTATTTCTTTCGTAGAAAATCTTTATTTGGATCAAACTTCCCACCCATATCTGGGCAATCAAACATGACGATCAAGTTATAGAATATATATATATATATTTAATTAAGGTTGTAATCTCTGGCATCTTCTTGGAAGTACATTTTTATAATTTTTAAATTTTGTAGAGATGTCTTGCCATCCTGCATCTTCATAACAAGCAAGAATGCTTAACCCAAAATGGTCTGGGTAACGTTTTGCAGATGCTAGCCACAGCAGCTAACCAGCCTGCCTCAGACCAAGATATCAGGAACCTTTATCTTGAAGATAATTGAAGACCCTTACTGCAGAGTTTACTAATATTTACTAGTATCATTAATATTTACTTCCTTAGTAGCAAACCCACGCTAACTATTTAAACTGTAGCTCTCTAGTAGTTAATATACGAAGTAGTCACAATTCTCTACCTACTATTCTCAGTTACAACATTTAGCTGCAATTCTTCATCTACCACAAGCCACCTAATTTACAAGCCACTTTCAACCAAGCCACAATACTTTCAAGCCAAGCCAGAGGCCACACCTATGCAAAGGTACATTATGTACTTTTCTCAGCCAACCAGGTTACGTTACAATTTGCATAGTCACCGTGACTAGGTAGTTTTACATTTAAAGTGATACAATTATACTCTCTGCAATTTATTTATTTATTTATTTATTTATTTATTTATTTATTTATTTATTTATTTATTTATTTATTTATTTATTTATTTATTTATTTATTTATTTATTTATTTATTTATTTATTTATTTATTTATTTATTTATTTATTTATTTATTTATTTATTTATTTATTTTTATTTTGTCCAATACACAATGAGGGTTTTAGTGGGTATATATCTATATACACATAGTAAAATACATGATGAAGGTTATAGAGGAGATACTCATAGTAAAATATATCTAAGAAATAATAGAAAAGAAGATATAGTAATAGAACATATCAATGAAAAAATTGAAGAAGAGATATAGGAATAGAAGGAAGGTATAGGAGATATAGGAGAGCAATAGGACAGGGGACGGAAGGCACTCTAGTGCACTTGTACTTGCCCCTTACTGACCTCTTAGGAATCTGGATGGGTCAACCGTAGATAATTTAAGGGTAAAGTGTTGGGGGTTTAGGGATGACACTATGGAGTCCGGTAATGAGTTCCATGCTTCGACAACTCGGTTACTGAAGTCATATTTTTTACAGTCAAGTTTGGAGCGGTTAATATTAAGTTTAAATCTGTTGCGTGCTCTTGTGTTGTTGTGGTTGAAGCTGAAGTAGTCGCCGACAGGCAGGACGTTGCAGCATATGATCTTGTGGGCAATACTTAGATCTTGTTTAAGGCGTCTTAGTTCTAAACTTTCTAGGCCCAGGATTGAAAGCCTAGTCTCATAGGGTATTCTGTTTCAAGTGGAGGAGTGAAGGGCTCTTCTGGTGAAGTATCTTTGGACATTTTCAAGGGTGTTAATGTCTGAGATGCGATATGGGTTCCAAACAGATGAGCTGTATTAGAGGATGGAAAACTCTCTCAGGTAGGCCTAATGCTGACAAACATTGCAGTGACTTCATATGTTTTCCATGAAGATTGTATTAAGTTGCATGTTTTTTTTTAAAAAAGCCTGACTTTCTTTTCTTAAGGACTGCTGTTTGAACATAATAATCTTTTGCTACTTAAGCCTCCCCTGAGGCCCTATTTCAATGATTTTTTTCTTATTCACATAATCCTCCATCAAAGCTTCATTTTATTTGAAAAGGCAGATGTGATCATCATTACAAATTTAAATCCCATTATCTTAGCTTGATGAGGTTGAGTCCAGAAACTGCTTAGCACAGTGAAATAGACAATTGATAACCATTGTGCCATCTGGCTGAACTCGAATGAATTAAAACTTGTTGGTAAAACCTACAAAATAAATTAAGAGGTTTGAGATTGGATGTTAAGAAGCTGCTGTAGTACCGCAAATGTGACTTTTGTTATTATCAGTTGCATCTTTGGACTGTGAGCAATTAACTTCTTAGATTGACAGCCTGTGCAGTGGTTAAGGTACTGAGGAAGTGGGGAGATAAAGCTTCAAATGTAAAGACATCCACAGAAGCATCCTGAGTAATTTATTTATTTATTTATTTATTGGATTTGTATGCCGCCCCTCTCCGGAGACTCAGGGCGGCTAACAGCAACAATAAAGCAGTGTACAATAGTAGTCTGATGTTAGAAACAATTAAAAACCCATTAATATAAAAAACCAAACATACATACATACATACCATGCATAGAATTGTAAAGGCCTAGGGGGAAGAAGGTCTCAATTCCCCCATGCCTGACGGCAGAGGTGGGTTTTAAGCAGCTTATAAAAGGCAAGGAGGGTGGGGGCAATTCTAATCTTTGGGGGGAGTTACTTCCAGAGGGCTGGAGCCGCCACAGAGAAGGCTCTTCCCCTGGGTCCCGCCAAGCGACCTTCTTTAGTTGATGGGACCCGGAGAAGATCCACTCTGTGGGACCTAACTGGTCGCTGGGATTCATGCAGCAGAAGGCGGTCCCTGAGATAATCTGGTCTGGTGCCATGAAGGGCTTTATAGGTCATAACCAACACTTTGAATTGTGATCGGAAACTGATCGGCAACCAATGCAGACTGCGGAGTGTTGGTGTAACATGGGCATATTTGGGAAAGCCCATGATTGCTCTCGTAGCTGCATTCTGCACGATCTGAAGTTCCCAAACATTTTTCAAAGGTAGCCCCATGTAGAGAGCGTTACAGTAGTCGAGTTTCGAGGTGATGAGGGCATGAGTGACTGTGAGCAGTGACTCCCAGTCTAAGTAGGGTCGCAACTGGTGCACAAGGCGAACATGGGCAAACGCCCCCCTCGCCACAGCTGAAAGATGTTTCTCTAATGTGAGCTGTGGGTCGAGGAGGACGCCCAAGTTGTGAACCTTCTCTGAGGGGGCCAGTGATTCTCCCCCTAGGGTAATGGAAGGACAGATGGAATTGTAAGGTAAGACCCACAGCCACTCCGTCTTGTCTAGGTTGAGCTTAAGTTTGTTGACACTCATCCAGGCCCCAACATCCTCCAGGCACCGGCACATTACTTCCACAGCTTCGTTGGCTGGACAGGGCCATTGGAATATCAGGTTAATCTGATATTACCCAAGTTTAATATATTTTACGGGTGATGAATTTTTTTAAAAAAAATGTTGACACCATCTTACTTTCTGAAAGAATGAGAGTCCATAAAAAACAGATATTGGGTATGCTTTAATAGCTTTCTCTTTAAATATCCCATTGACAAAATCAACCATCCAAGGTAGGGTTGTTGTTGTCTAAACTAGACAATAACTGTCAGCCAAAAAAGACGCATGACTTTATGAGCAAGATCTACTTCACTGTAAGTTTACATTAATGGAATCTTGCAAGTCTGAAAGCACAAGCTTTCCATCAACAATTTTGATCCATTAGGGCAGGTTATTCCTAAATTTCTTATCTGAGTTTCTTGAAAAAATAAAAACCAGAAGCACACACAGATAAATGATTCAGCTGGATTCATTAACTCTTTATAAATCTCCCTCCATCCATCCATCCATCCATCCATCCATCCATCCATCCATCCATCCATCCATCTATCTATCTATCTATCTATCTATCTATCTATCTATCTATCTATCATCTATCTGCTAATAATGAAAAAGAAGAGAGAATACTATAGATCTATTTCAAGCTTATTTGCTCTCATCGGGTAGCCATACCCTTACTGGGATTTAAACCTGGATCTCTGCCTTGTAAGGGCATGCGTGGAAGCAATTAACCTTGCCGGAACGCAGACGCACCTGCGTTTCCGTGTGTGATTTTCCTACCTGCATGGGCGCAGAAGCATAATTCCGCTCGGAGTCACGGTACCTCCAGAGCCATGGAGGCGAGCCCAATTAGGCCTTCTGGCTAGCAGCCCACCACTGTATACACATAGGCAGCAAAGAACAGTTAGTTTCATTTCAGCAGAGTTCAGTGTGCTCAGAGAGTACAGAATGGGCTAAGCTACGCCCAGCCTTGAGCTTCAGTTTTCAGTTTCGATTCTCTGCACAGACTCAGTGGCTGACCTAGTTGCTGTTATGTCTGGGTCACCCTGGAAGCTATGACCAACCCAAAAAGATAAGCCAGACACACCGGTAAAATTCAAATAGTTTTATAATGTTCAAGAGAAACAAAGCTAACAGAAAATGTCCTTACAAAGCAGGAAAACACTGGAACTCCAAATATATACAGGAAGGCAATTGTCCATGCATCAATATAGGATTTTTGCTGCCAAGACGAGGCTGTAGATAACAGACACACACCTCCCACAGTTCTTCAAGACTGCTGGGCCATGCGCCAGGAACAGAAACGCCGAGAAAACAATGCAGGTTACAGCAACACCAAACTGATAACACTCCATTTCAAGCTTCAAGAGCTTGCCTGCCTTATAAACCCTTCCCTGCTAATGAGGACCACACCCAAGCCCTGGTGTTCCTTATTCAATGCTGATAATATTTCTTCAATTGATCCTTCCTTTGATCTAAACATCTCTATCGCATGTCAATGACAGCTTGTGCTTCGTCATCTAATGACTCCAAAGACTCCAAGCTACTGGCTGGGGAGAGCCCCTCCCCGGGGCTCCCATGCTGTTCTTCCTCGTCACATTCCTGACTGTACTCTCCCCCGTCCTACTGCCCAGCCCCCTCCTCTTCGCTGTCATCCTCCTCCAGGCATGGAGCCAGCAGAGACGCAGCTGGTCCTTGATCTGCCTCAGGCTGAACCACAACAGTTGCTATGCCTATTCATTGGCTGACCTTGTTACCACCGGCTCTCCCAGTCCATGACTAGCTTAACATTTCTTTCTTAGGCTTCTAAGGCATTGGGATTCCCGAATCTCTTACTTACCGTCAATTGTTACCTGCGAAGATAAAATATAGCATAAAAAGTAGAAAGCATTGGCAGAAGCCACATGTTGATTCTCACAGTACATCTTTATGTTTATAGGTGCACAGGTCTGTATTATCTTATCTGCCCCTTGGCTCTCCAAGTGGTAGCACATGGCACGCTGCATCATTCTTAATTTCCAGCCTTTCTGATCTGACATTATCAGGTATACATAGCCCAGGGTGAAATGCTCCTGGTTCGCTCATGCCTGTCAGTCATCAGAGAGTCAATCACGAAGGTAGCATGAGGCTCCACCCTCTTGCCCGGATGCTGCCATTTGGGTTCTTTTACTCTCTGCACATGCACAAAGCATTCTGTGCATGAGCAAAGTGTAAAATAACCAATATGGCGGCATCCAGGTGGTTGGAGGGAGCCTTGCACTGCCTTTGAAACCATCTCTCCGATGACTGACAGGCACGAGCAAACCAATAGCATTTCACCCCTGACATAGCCCCATTGTTCTTTCAAATTATTATTATTATTTTTATTATTATTTATTAGATTTGTATGCCGCCCCTCTCCGTAGACTCGGGGCGGCTCACAACAATAACAAGAACAATGTAAGAACAAATCTAATAATTTAAAAAACACTAAAAAACCCATTATTAAAAGCAAACAAACACACAAACATTCCATGTATAAATTGTATAGGCTCAGGGGAGATGTGTCAGTTCCCCCATGCCTGACGGCAGAGATGGGACTTAAGAACTTTACGAAAGGCAAGGAGGGTGGGGGCAGTTCTAATCTCCAGGGGGAGCTGGTTCCAGAGGGTCAGGGCCGCCACAGAGAAGGCCCCGACCTGGGTCCTGCCAAACGACATTGTTTAGTCGACGGGACTCGGAGAAGGTCAACTCTGTGGGACCTAACCGGTTGCTGGGATTCGTGGGGCAGAAGGCGGTCCCGGAGGTATTCTGGTCCGATGCCATGAAGGGCTTTATAGGTCATAACCAACACTGTGCTGACTACATGACTTGCTAAATGACAAGTTGAGTGGCACCCTGTCCTTTATGGGGGAGCCCGAGAGTGACATGACCTATTTTCACGCTTGAGTTTTGCATGTCATTGTTCTTCTTTATTACCTATGGAGTTAACTGCTGGTTGAAACAAACTGATCCTGGCTAAAGATATTTCAATAACCTTCTTGGAGAACTTGCATGTAGAGATCCATTGCATCAGAATTGAAAACTGCTATTTTTCTCAGTGTCAGAGCTGATTCTCCATAAATATGTATATAGCTTTAGGAAGAAAACCACGGACTTGTATTGTTCAAAAACAAACACAGTGTTCTAATGTACACTAAATTATTGGCTAAGATAGATGAACATAATTGCATGGTGGGTTATATGGGGTTTAAAAAAATAAATGCAATGAATGGGTATTTAAATCCAATCAATTGTTACTATGCTCTGATACTTTGAGTTGTTTTCGCCTCCAAATTATGTGTTAATTCGTCAGTAAGGGGGAAAAAAAACCACTCAGTATTCTTGCCCACCATGGCTACTCATACATATACACATACACAAAGGCAATTTTCCAAGACACTGCAACCTCCTTATGAATAACAGCTAATAATGAATAGCTAATTCATTGTTTGTCTAATAGCCTTTTATGCTCATTTTCACACCAGCATTAGTTCCCCAGTGACAGTTCAGTCTGTACTATTTGAAATAAAGAAAAAAACTATTTTCTGGACAAACACAATCTAGCTATAGTTCTTCATGTGCTAAGAACCTCATGTTTTGATGGCTATAATGTTCTAAGCTAAAAAAGGAAAAGAACAAAGAGTTATAAGGATGATGTCTGTATCCATAAAATAAAAGCACATCTGTTTCTTAGGAGAAATGTATGTGAAGAATTTTGATTGCACTATTTGAGAACAATTGTTGAAGGCTTTGGACCACTGGAAGAACAAATAATTTTAAAAGGCTGCTTGCTAACATATTTTGGGACGTAATGGAGAAATGAAGCTACCACTAATTCATTTCAGGCGCATAATGGAAATGCAAGGATCTTAATGCTTGGGAAAAATCAAAGAAATTGAAAAGCGGGTCTACAGAATTCAAGGTAGTTAGACACAATAGAATTCAAGGTGGTTAGACATGATCCCTAACACATAAATTCAAAGAAACAATGACTGACAAATAATCCAGGTGAAATGCTAACCATGAAGAAACAGAATGGCGTGTCTACATGAATTGTTATTTAATATTAAGAGGCACGTGAAGAATGGAATAGCTGTGCAAATAAAATATTCAATTAGAATATTTCATTCATTCAGATCTAGGATGTGTTATTTGCGTATTCCCTTTATTTTTTTTGAGCAGTATATATTGTTTTGATTCTAAACTAATATAAATAGTGTAATTATAGTATACTATTATAATATAAATAAAATATAAATGCTATAAACCAATTTATTTGCTTGGATTCCTATGCCACCCTTTTCTGTAGACTTAGGGTGGCTTACAAAAAATTTCCTTGCTGAAGATAGATTATAAGAGTTTTAGAAGAATATTAACCAATAGACATAGCAACTATCTTCTCCAGTCATAGTCATTAAAAATCATAGGAGCCTAACTTTCTTAAACCTTCGGTTCCCCACCATTTCGTAAGATAAAATTATTACTAGCTAGAAAACATTTGCTTAACCAGAGAGAAACATCTAAGGCTTTAATTTCAGGCAGTGGGTGGGAGCTGGGCCGGTATGGTTTTCTTCAGCAGTATTTTTCCTTCCTTTCCCCAAATTCTGCATCAAACAGGATCCCGTGCTTGGCATTTTCCCACCTTTGCCCATGGGGAAAGAGAGAACTGCAGTGTTCCCTCGATTTTCGCGGGTTCGAACTTTGCGAAAAGTCTATACCACGGTTTTTCAAAAATATTAATTAAAAAATACTTCCTGGGTTTTTCCCCTATACCACGGTTTTTCCCACCCGATGACGTCATATGTAATCGTCAAACTTTCATATGCTTTTAATAAATATTTTTTTAATAAACTTTAATAAATAAACATGGTGAGTAATAATCTAAATGGCTGCTAAGGGAATGGAAAATTGCAATTTGGGGGTTTAAAGTGTTATGGGAAGACGTGTGATACTGTTCATAGCCAAAAATAGTGTATTTACTTCCGCATCTCTACTTCGTGGAAATTCAACTTTCGCGGGCGGTCTCGGAACGTATCCCCCGCGAAAAGCGAGGGAACACTGTATACAATAAAACCGCCTGGGTGGAGAGGATTTGGTCCAGCCACTGAGCTGGAACAGAGAGCGCCTCCTCTTCAGGGCTCAGAGGCAAGATCTCTCTCTCTCTGTGTCTCTCATTCTTTCCCTCTTCCTCTCTCATTCTCTGTCTATTTATTTTATTTATTTGTTTTGTCAAGTACGTATTGGTGGTATACAAAGATATAACAAGGTTTATATACATGATATTAGTAAGAGAGAAATATTAGGACAGGGGACGGAAGGCACACTGGTGCATTTATGCACTCTCCTTACTGAGCGCTTAGGAATCGGAAGAGGTCAACAGTGCATAGTCTAAGGATAAAGGTTTGGGGGTTAGGTGATGATACTACAGAGTCAGGTAGTGAGTTCCATGTATCAGCTACTCGGTTATATTTCCTGCAGTCGATTTTAGAGTGGTTTATTTTAAGTTTGTATCTGTTCTGTGCTTGTATGTTATTGTGCTTGAAGCTGAAGAAGTTGTTGACAGGAAGGATGTTGTAGCAGATGATTTTATGGGTTATGCTTAGGTCGTGTTTAAGGCGACGTAGTTCTAAGCTTTCTGAACCTAGGATTGTAAGTCTAGTTGCATAAAGTATTCTCTTGCGAGTGGAGGAGTGGAGTCTCTATTATTATGTCTCTCATTCGTTTCTCCTTTCATTCTCTTTTCCTCCTTCTTTGTCATTCTCTCTCTCTTTCTTCTCTCTTTCTCCCTCCCTCTCCCCAACTCCCCAACCCCACTTCCCAATCCCCACACCCAGAGAATAACTGTAAGGAAATTTGGCCACGTTATTTCTGTCTTTGGAATGATACAAAAATAATACAGTGGCAGGAGTGTGTCTCCCCATATTCCTCTCGCTGCCTACATGGTTGCTTGTTGATTTTTGCACTTAAACTTAATAGTGGCTGTTTTTCCCTTTTGCTGTTTCTCCAAAAATAGCAAAGAGGAGAAACAGCAAGTGGAGAGCACATGGACCGGCTCCTGCAATGCGGCTTTGGGAGATGCTAGACCAGTGGCTAACCCTTGAAAGATGCTTCCCGGATGAGACAGGGATGGGTTCTAACTTACCTCGCTACCACTTCCTCCCATGCTGCATGGCTATACATGCACAGTGCCTAAAAACAAGCAAAGAATTCCTTCCCCGTGTTGTGGTTCGCTCTGGCCCAGCTCCTGCCCCAAGGACTGTGGATGTGGGGGAGACATCCACATGCTGCAGGTCTGTTTTGCCCCTGGTGGAATCTGATGATGAAGGCTCCTCTGACCAAGAAGACATGAGTGACAGGGAGGAGGAGAGTGTGGCAGACAGCTCAGAAGGAGATCAATTATCTAGCTCCTCCTTGGATTCAGAACAAGAGTTAATGATACAGCCACGCATGCGGAGAGCGATGCATAGGCAACAACAACTGAGAGATTATTATCAAAGAAAATGAGGCCACCTGTGGTTGGGTGGGGCTGTGGTAATTAGTGAGGCTGCTATAAATAGCAGCCTGTGGGTTTGGCCATTGAGGAGGATTATCTGATTGTTGTGTTTCGTGACTGCTTTGCTGACCTTTTGTGTGCTGATTTTTCCCCACTTTGAAACTAAACCAGAGCAAAGTGTGTTTCGCTTTGTGAAAGAAGAAGGACTGTGAATTGCCTCACAGCTGCAAGCTAAGTATCATAGAACTGATAAGGGACTTGTACCAATTACCAGTTTGTTTAGAGACCAGTGCTCTTGGCAATACCAAAAGAGGGCTTAGGTTAAGTGAATTTTCATTATAAAGAACATTGTTTTGAATTTTCAAACGTGTGTGTGTCTGAAATTTGTACCTGTGAATTTTCAGAAGGAGTCTACCAGAGAGCCCGACAGAACACCCCCCAAAAAAATTCAGAAAAAAAAGATTTTGTTTCAAAAGAAACAGCAGCACCCATGGACCAACCAATCCGATGTGGTGACATCATCATGTTACCAAATGTTGCTACCAGTTTGGTTGAACTGGTCTGAACTGGGAAGAACCCACCCCTGAAGCAAGGATATCCATTCCTTTATTATTTATTGCATTATAAATATTGGCAGGAAAAAACCCCGAGGCGATAAATAAATAAAAGGTCTTAAAATTCACAGAGAAAGCTATAAAAGCTTTACTGCTTAGAAGATGATTGAGTATTAATTATAGAAGATCCCAAACATCCATAAATAAGTTGATGAGAGCAATTTATAGTTTGAGAGAATATTCTGGATACAAAATCTATGTTCGAAAAGCAACGATGAACCAAGCAATCACTCACTTTCACCTATGTTCACTTTGTCTGACCTACTGTATATTCCAGAGTTGTAAGAAAGGATAGATATGGAATAGAACTTCAAATAGTTTACAAAATCCAGAGCAAGCTCAAATGCAAATTATAATCTGAAGAGGTGGGAAGCTGACAAACTGGTTATCCGAAAGAGCCCAGAGAAATATCATCCTGCAATCTATTTATCCTTTCTTTTTTAATGGCAATTCCACTCCACTCATTTAAATTTATTTCAGATTGCTTTGCTGACAATAACAGCACTGAAGCACAGATGAAGTGTGTCACTTCAGCATTTAACGGAGGTGGCATTTTTCATGCTCATAGATAGATAAAATATAAGTCATTCACATGTAATAAAGAAGGGGAATATACCGTATTTTCCAGAGTATAAGACACACCAGAATATAAGATGCACCTTAGTTTTGGAGGAGGAAAATAGTGGGGAAAATCTACCTACAAGGTATTCATTTGGCTAGCATCCTTAGTCTGTTCAGTTTCAGCACATTATTTTATCCCCTGGTTAGGGCTGAAAAAGCCTTTTTCAGAGGGATTAGGAATGAAAGACTTAGGGCTGGAAAAAAACCTTCTTTGGAGCAAATAGAAATCTGGGAAGATCATTAGCACCTAGTTAGGGCTGGAAAAAAACTTTGAAAAGCTACATTCAAAGTATAAGACACATCCATATTTTCAGCCTTTTTTGTGGAGGAAAAAGGTAAATGTTAAACTCCAAAAAATATGGTATAAGGAAGGAACTTACTTTCCCCATTTATATCATATTAATGACTCTTTAGCTTGTTTTTTAAAGTGATATAATCTACTTCCACCATCTCCATATTCTTTGCAGATTTCAGGTTTTATTTCTGCTGTACTCTAGATGTTTACATCCTTGATGTTGGGACCAACTGTCCCAGTCAAGAGGAGGGTTCAAATGAGGAATGAATCTACACTCATTACATAAACACAAGAGGGCAAGGTCTGATCCTCCCTGAATGCTTTTGAGTTTTATTTAGTCTTTCCCAGGGGAAGCTTGAGAATTCCTTGGAATAGGCATAGAAAAATAAAGTATCTAGTCTGAACTCTATTTATGTGGGTTTGGTGGTTAATTCCTGGCCTGCTTAACTTCATATTCATTTGGTTTCAATCAAGCACACTGCTTGATATATGGTATATTTTACCATTTAAGTTGTAGAGTAGAGTAGAGTAGAGTAGAGTAGAGTAGAGTAGAGTAGAATAGGTTGTGCATAAGTGCACCAGAGTTCCTGCCATCTCCTGTCCTAATGTTTCTCTTTTACTAGTATCATGTATATCCCAGTGACTGGTTAGGTCCCACAGAGTTGGCCTTCTCCAGGTCCCGTCGACTAAGCAGTGTCGTTTGGAGGGACCGAGGAGAAGAGCCTTCTCTGTGGTGGCCCCAACCCTCTGGAACCAGCTCCCCTCAGATATCAGAGTTGAGCCCACCCTCCTTGCCTTTCGCAAGCTCCTTAAAACCCACCTCTGTCATCAGGTATGGGGGAATTGAAATTTCCCTTCCCCCTAGGCTTATAGAATTTATACATGGTATGCTTGTACGTATGAGTGGTTCTTTAAATTGGGGGGGGGGGTTTAGATTATTTTTAATATTAGATTTGTTTACATTGTTTTTTTATATTGTTGTTAGCCGCCCCGAGTCTTCGGAGAGGGGCGGCATACAAATCTAATAAATAAATAAATAAATATAAATATTATTGTATCTTTGTATACCACTAATACCTACTTGACAAAAAAATATTAGAATAGAATAGAGTAGAATAGAATAGAATAGAATAGAATAGAATTCTTTATTGGCCAAATGTGATTGGACACACAAGGAATTTGTCTTTGGTGTATATGCTCTCAGTGTACATTTGTCAAGAATCATGAAGTACAACACTTAATGATTGTCATGGGGTCAAATAAGCAATGGGGAAAAACTCAATAATAATAAAAATGTTAAGGATACAAGCAACAAGTTACAGTCATACAGTCATAAGTGGGAGGAAATGGGTGATAGGAATGATGAGAAAAAACTAGTAGTAATAGTAGTGCAGACTTAGTAAATAGTGACAGTGTTGAGGGGATTATTTGTTTAGCAGAGTTATTCATGCATTAGTTCATTTACCAAAGCTGCCATTGAAAAATAGCCACAACAATATTCTAGACTTTTATTCATCATCGCTGCATTGGAGAATATACTAACTAGGTTGCTTTATTATCTATGCTACCCAAATGGGGTAGAGAGGATATTGGAATTAAAAGGCAATAGCCTGACATATTTCTGAGATTTGCCTTCCAAACCCAGCATATTTCATTAGTTTCTTTCATGTTACGGGGTTGATGTTTAAAGGTTTTGATAATGAGATGCTCGACTCTTGCTTTCCGCTAAATGGGCTGCAGTGTGAAGGATAATGCTCAATCCAATAGATGAAAATCAAATCAATTGTGCAAGAGCAGAAAGGAAGTTCTTGAATAGATCAAAATTGCACAGGAAGGATAATATCTCAGCCAAAAATAAAAAAGGGTAACATTATTGGAGAGGCCTTGCTAATAATATCGAATTCTGGTTTTCATCCTGCTTAAATTAACCCACCTTAGCGTTCTTTTGTAACGGCAGTTCGTGAACCAGAGTGGATTCAATGGTGTCTCTAACAAACTGTGATTATGTTAAACTGATAGCATGTATGGAAAGGTATTTGTGGATTGATATTATTACTTCATCATCTTCAGTCCCAGCAGCATGGACATTAATGGACTGATAGAACAAAATACTTAAGTTATTAGTGTGGATCTATCTTTGTTAGATTCGTGAGTCAATGAGGAGATGAGTCAGAGTAACAGTTTAGCAAGGTGATGGCAAACCTTTTTTCCCCTCAAGTGCCGAAAGCATGTGTGCATACATTATTGTGCTTGAGTGAGTGCCCACACCCATAATTCAATGGCTGGGGAGGACAAAAATTGCTTCCCCTGCCCCTCCCAGAGGCCCTCTAAAGGCCAGAAACAGCCCATTTCCAAACTTCTGGTGGACCTTGTAGGGCCGTTTTTCACCCTCCACAGGTTCCAGAGGCTTCCCTGGAACCTGGGAAGGGCAAAAACGCCCTCCCGCATGCCCCTGGAGGCCCTTTGGAAGCCGAAAATGCCCTCCCAGAGCCTCTGTGCAAGCCAAAAATCAGTTGGCCAGTGCACACATGCACAAGCGAGAGTAAGAGCTCACTTGCCGGTAGATATGGCTCCGTGTGCCACCTGTGGCACCTGTGCCATAGGTTCTCCATCACGGGTTTAGCACTTTATTTCTCCTAACTGTAGTTAATACAGAACTGCCGGCAGGCTACAGGGAAGCCACTTTTAAGGGCTTGCATGGAACCTACTAGCCACTGACAGCCACTTAAAACTTCTGCCACGTGATTAGCCAATCAGCGGCCTTTATGCAAATAATTCTACACGCGTCTGAATGTAACAAGCCTTGGTTTGTTTTAACAGGTACAAATTCTTATTCACAAACTGGATCACTGTGACTTGAGTTGGAATGCTGGGCAGGAGGTTAGCAAGTCCACCTTTGAGACCCGAGAGCTCCCATGAGATATGTTTGACCTCCCATCCATCACTCTAGCTCAATGACAGCTAAGCTTTTTTGGCTCACTAATGCCCACAACCATAATGCAATGCCCTCCACCAGTGGATGTGCATAACCCCCCGCATTCTCCTCCCACCCAGCGCATGCACACCAGCCTCATTGAAGCTTCTGGATTTCCAATAGGCCCATTGGGCCATTTTTCGCCACCCCAAGGCTTCAGGAAATCCTCCTGAAGACTGGGAATGGCCAAAAAATGGCCCAATGGGCCAACCAGAAGTGAACCCTGGGGGATGGCGAAAAATGACTGGTTGATCCAATGCAATGCAATGTATGTTTAATTGATATGTTAACATGGATTTTTATAACATAGATAAATGATGGTATATTTGTATGTTTTCTGCAATATTGGAATATTGGAAGGGGTTTCAAGGTCAGAGCCTACCTGATGCAATATTCCAAATTGCAGAGAGAGGAATTGTAATGACTTCAACCATGTAAAACTGCTTAGTCATGGTGACTATGCAAATTGTAATGTACTCTGATTGACTGACAAAAGTATATTTACATAAGGCACCTTTGCATAGGTGTGGCTTTGGTGGTTTGTGGCTTGGCTTGAAGGTAGTGTGGCTTGGTATGGTCTTTAGTGGTTGAAGAGTTGTAGCTGAATATTTAACTGAGATTAGCAGATAGAGAATTGTGAGTACTTTATATAGTAACTGCTAGAGAGATAGCTACAGTGTAAATAGTGTAAGTATGCTATGGAAGGAATAAATATTTTTCTAAGAAACTCTGTAGTACAAGTCTTCAATTAGAATCTTTTGAGAGGGGCGGCATACAAGTCTAATAAATTATTATTATTATTATTATTATTATTATTATTATTATTATTATTATTATTATTATCATCATCTTAAGGATAAAGTTCCTGATATCCTGATCTGAGACAGGCTGGTAGCTGCTGTGGCGAGGGGGGCGTTCGCCCAGGTTTGCCTGGTGCACCAGTTGCGATCCTATTTGGACCGGGAGTCACTGCTCACAGTCACTCATGCCCTCATCACCTCGAGGCTCGACTACTGTAATGCTCTCTACATGGGGCTACCTTTGAAAAGTGTTCGGAAACTTCAGATCGTGCAGAATGCAGCTGCGAGAGCAATCATGGGCTTTCCCAAATATGCCCATGTTACACAAACACTCCGCAGTCTGCATTGGTTGCCGATCAGTTTCCGGTCACAATTCAAAGTGTTGGTTATGACCTATAAAGCCCTTCATGGCACCGGACCAGATTACCTCAGGGACCGCCTTCTGCGGCACGAATCCCAGCGACCAGTTAGGTCCCACAGAGTGGGCCTTCTCCGGGTCCCGTCAACTAAACAATGTCGCTTGGTGGGACCCAGGGGAAGAGCTTTCTCTGTGGCGGCCCCGGCCCTCTGGAACCAACTCCCCCCAGAGATTAGAATTGCCCCCACCCTCCTTGCCTTTCATAAGCTACTTAAAACCCACCTCTGCTGCCAGGCATGGGGGGATTAAGATTCCTTTTCCCCCTAGGCCTTTAGAATTGTATGCATGGTATGTTTGTATGTGTGTCTGTTTTTTTATATTAAGGGGTTTTTAATTCGCTTTTAGTATTGGATTATTATTATAAACTGTTTATGATTGCTGTTAGCCGCCCCGAGTTATCAGAGGGGGGCGGCATATAAATCAAATAAATAAATAAATAAATAAATAAATAAATAAATAAATAAATAAATAAATAAATAAATAAATAAATAAATAAATAAATAAATAAATAAATAAATAAATAAATAAATAAATAAGCAAGCAAGCAAGCAAGCAAGCAAGCAAGCAAGCAAGCAAGCAAGCAAACAAACAAACAAACAAACAAACAAACAAACAAACAAATAATAATTTGGATGGGCTAGCTTCTGCAAACGTTGCTCCACCATATTAGTCCATTTTTAGTCATCCCTGGGATTCCGGAGGTTTTCCTAAAGCCTGAGGAGAGAAAGAACAGCCAAAAAGAAGGTGTTTTTTTTCCTGCAAAAGGCAAATGAACTGTTTTATTTTTTCTTTCCTCCTTGAGGAAGAAGAAGAAAATGTTTTGCTTCTCATCCAGGAAGCTTCATCAATTAGCCCAGTTGCCTTTTGAAGAAGAAGAAGAAGAAGAAGCACCTTTGAGACAACTGTGACCTGGTTAACTGAGAATCCCCACAGACATTCTCCTTTGGTTGTTTCAAACATGGTGTTTGTGATGATCGAAATATGTATAGCCAAAACAAACAAAATAAACACAGGATTTGGAGTGTTTCCCAACTTTGCAGTTCATCAAGCACACTGTTGTGTTTTGTCAGATTTACTGAAAGCAAAAGTGGTAGTGTTTACTTTATGTCAAAATATGTAAAACTCTATAATACACGCTTGGTAGCACTCACTGAATTACAATGATGAACATATTAGAATGTATCATACAAACAAGCGTCTAATCCAAAAGTAATTGAGACTGACTGGGATTCATTATGACAATCTGAAGCAGGAATTTGTAGCTGTGGACTGTGGAAGATACTTTGATCATTATTGCTCCCAGTTAAAGCGAGCAAGAGGTCACAGAGGTGAAAATAACCAGAAGCCAGATAGCTAATAATAACCAGAAGCTAATACAAATCTCATCAGTTTCTTGATTTACAAGATTTCATACAGAACAATTATGCTTATTCTGGAAATTCTTCATTGGAAACCTTCAGTCTTTCATTTGCATATGCAAGGGCTCCAGTTACTTAGAACAAGCAATAGCAATAGCATTTAGACTTATATACCACTTCGTAGTGCTTTTACAGCCCTCTCTAAGCAGTTTCCAGAATTACCATATTTTCCCCCAACAATTTGGCTCCTCCTTTTACCCAGTAGTGCTGCACTCTGACCACTGTGTCATACCGGTTCTAATATAACAACCACAATCTAATTATATACTATTTATATATTTTATACTGTTGTCATTATTTCTTTTCTTTTCTTTTCTTTTTTTTTCTATTATTATTGTTGTTTTTGTTATTGTTATTATTATTATTATTATTGCTGTTATTATTATTATTATTATTATTAATTAGATTTATTTATTATTTAGATTTGTATGCCGCCCCTCTCCGCGAACTCAGGGCGGCATACATTTAGATTTGTATGCTGCCCCTCTCCGGAGACTTTATGTCAATCAATCAAGGACAGTAGTTTATATAAACATAACATAGAAAGTATCTCCGAGACCGCCTGCTGCCGCACGAATCCCAGCGACCGATTAGGTCCCACAGAGTGGGCCTTCTCCGGGTCCCGTCAACTAAACGATGTCGGTTGGCGTGCCCCAGGGGAAGAGCCTTCTCTGTGGCGGCCCCGACCCTCTGGAACCAACTCCCGCCGGAGATTAGAACTGCCTCTACTCTCCTTGCCTTTCGTAAGCTCCTTAAGACCCACCTTTGTCGTCAGGCATGGGGGAACTGAGCCATCTCCCCCGGGCATATACAATTTATGAATGGTATGTCTGTATGTATGTTTGTTTAGAAAATGGGGTTTTTAAAAATATTTTTAAACTGTAATTTAGATTTGTTGTAAATTGTTTCACTTTGTTGTGAGCCGCCCCGAGTCTGCGGAGAGGGGCGGCATACAAATCTAAATAATAAATAAATAAATAAAATAAAATAAATAAATGATCAAAAAAGACAATAGGACAATAGGACAGGGACAGTAGGCACAATGGTGCGTCTATGCACGCCCCTTACAGACCTCTTAGAAAGGAGGAGAGTTCAACTGTATTACTTGTTTTTAAAAGGATACCCTATCTTGTTGAAAGGCAGCTATGCATTCAACATAAAGTTAGTTCATGTGTTGAGAAAATCTTTCTGTTGTACTGCACATTTTCTTTGCAGTTGACCCATTGATCTCAAATAACTCAGAATTTGCTTCATTATGTTGCTATTGCTTTGATTCACAAATAGTTTAAAAGCCTACTTTTCACAATCAATTATTTAATTACCCTTGATGTTAGCTTGCATTGATCTGTATTTCAGAAGTAAAGGACGAGACAAAGAAAATATATTCTATTTTTAAATCCTTCTTACTCTCATTGGACGTACAAGGGAAAGTATAATTCTGAATAAAATATTCGGCTTTATACATTTAAAAAATGAAGTCTCACTGGGTTTTGGGGTTTTTTGGTTATTTTTCATCCCTGCTTTCCAGCCTAGCCAAGAGTCTGGAATTCTTAGATGGTCGACATCCAATTGTTAACAATCTCTGAACCTGTTAAACTTCTGAGATCAATCAAAATTGACCAAGTTGGTAGTTTGGCTTAGATGTATGCATTTTTTTTAATTAAAAAAATGTCTTCATCCTAAAATTTTCACTGCTGCTCAATTCAACCAATACCAGAAAAATCAGTATCAGATACTTCACTGAGCATCAGCTTCAGACATCTGACTGCCTTGAATTACAGTATATCTTCATGTTTTCTTCTGCCATCTTTCATAAGTACTTTAAAAAAAACTATAGTCCTTCAAAAGCAAAACTAAATGAAATCAAATAGGCTGTGTAACGAAACTCTCTTTATGAAAACTTCTAGGGCTAATGAAGGATCTTTAAAGAAAATAATTAAAATGGAAGCCACTTAATTATTGCAGAGTTTTCAGGGAACGTATTAGCAATCAAAATGTAAACTTTTAGAATCTGAACAGCATTTCAAGACAGTACTACAATTGCTGTAATTTTAGGGATGGAAAATGATAATATATTCCTTAGCACAAAAGTAAAGCCTTTTGATATCCAGTCAGGGATAGGGTCTTTGTTAAATAATATTCATTGGTGTTAACATAATTAAAAAAGAATCCTTTGAAACACTAGACAGCTTATATTTCGAGAAGTAACATAGTAATTTACAGCTGAGTGACTGAATTGTGACAGGAAATACTATTCGTTACAAACTACATTTTCCATGAAATACACAAATGTATCTGGGCAAATTATCTTTGGTGCTTTGGAGAACATCAACATCCCTGCCTTGATAACGTTATCAAGGGCTGCTGGGGATTAACATAATATTATGGACATAAACTGTTTCAACTCCTACCCTGAAAACGCCACTACAGAGCATTGCACACCAAGACAACTAGACACAAGAACAGTTTTTTCCTCAAATACCATCACTCTGCTAAACAAATAATTCCCTCAATACTGTCAAACTACCTGTATCATGAGTGTTGTACCTCATGATTCTTGACAAATATATATTTTTTCTTTTATGTACACTGAGACCATATGCACCAAAGACAAATTCCTTGTGTGTCCAATCACACTTGGCCAATAAAGAATTCTATTCCATTCCATTCCATTCTATCTATTGTATTCCATTCCATTCCATTCTATTCCATTCCATTCCATTCAAACTGTTGGTAATGACCTTTAAAGCCCTACATGGCTTTGGACCAGACTACCTCTGGAACCGCCTGCTACCCCACAAATCCCAGCGACCGATAAGGTCCTACAGAGTTGGCCTTCTCCGGGTCCCGTTGACTAAACAATGTGGTTTGGTGGGCCCCAGGGGAAAAGCCTTCTCTGTGGCGGCCCCGGCCCTCTGGAACCAACTCCCCCCTGAGATTAGAATTGCCCTCACCCTCCCTGTCTTTCATAAACTACTCAAGACTCACTTATACTGCCAGGCATGGGGGAGTTGAGATATTCCTTCCCCCTAGGCCATTACAAGTTATGCATGGTATGTCTGTGTGTATGTTTGGTTTTATAATAAGGGTTTTAGTTGTTTTATTATTGGATTGTCACATGCTGTTTTTATCATTGTTGTTAGCCGCCCCGAGTCTACGGAGAGGGGCAGCATACAAATCCAATAAATTATTATTATTATTATTATTATTATTATTATTATTATTATTATTATTATTCTACCCTACTGTATTCTACCCTACCCTATTCTATTTTAACAAACAATAAATTGCTGGTCCAAGAAGGTGGTAAAATAATGGCAGAGTCCACTTCCTAATGAGATTCCAACTGATGAATATCTCATCTGCCTTAAGGTTGTTGCCATACCCTTAGAAGGATGCCCCTTACAGAATCCCAACGTCCTGTGACATTTCCCAGGTTAAAGTTTGTTAATCTTTGTGAGGCTCTACTTATGCTATGGATCAGAAATGGGCGGGTTCTAACTTATCTCGCCGCCGGTTTGCTTCCTCCTGTGCTGTGTGATAACTCCTCATGCGCAGTGTTGAAAAATCAGATTTAAAAAATAAAACAAAATGGTGACGCATGCAAAGCGAGGAAAACTCTGCTTCTGTGCATGCTCAGAAGAAAAATTAAATTTTAAAAATTAAAAAAAAATAAAATATATATGGCAGCGCCCACAGACCATCATGACTGTGACGTCACCATGATGTCACCAGCGGGTTGCTACCGGTACAAGTGAATTGGGAGGAAACTCTGAAGAGAAAGATGGGACGATGCTAACACCATCATTAGAGATGTGGTTACTCCAAAGACCTCTGAGAATTGAGGCAAGGTATGTGATACAGCAGAAAGCAACAGATCAAATAATTAAAGAAATTAATGTGATGTGAGGGGGAGGGGGGAACCAGACATCCTTAACATTTGTTGCATTTTAGTTTAGTTTAGTTTTATTGGATTTGTATGACCGCCCCTCTCCGGAGACTCGGGGCGGCTAACAGCAATAATGAAACATTGTACAGTAATAATCCAATACTAAAAATGATTAAAAACCCATTAATATAGAAAAACCAAACATACAGACATACCACGCATAAAATTGTAAAGGCCTAGGGGGAAAGAGCATCTCAATTCCCCCATGCCTGGCGGCAGAGGTGGGTTTTAAGTAGCTTACAAAAGGCAAGGAGGGTGGGGGCAATTCTAATCTCTGGGGGGAGTTGGTTCCAGAGGGCCGGGGCCACCACTGAGAAGGCTCTTCCCCTGGGTCCCGCCAAGCGGCATTTTTTCTATCCAGACTTGATTCTTTAACCCTTGCAACATTCAAGGATGCAGCTCTATTGTTTAGTTTCTAAATCAACTAGTCTTTTTTTCTTTTTTTGCACATAAAAAGGAAATGGCTTTGACTAAAAGCAAAACTTGTTTCCTGAACTTCAAAGCAAAGCAAGAGCGCCATGCTAAAATGCTAATATTGCCTTTTACAATGCTAATAATGAAGCTTAAAATGCCAGGTACAAAGTATGAGTTCAATTTATTGCAGTTACAGCAATCACAAGTACTGTTATCAATGTTCAATAGAATAAAGAAGATTGGCTTCAAACAAAGAGCTTGCAGGTTGGATTCTGACTTGCTTATAGAACTGAATCAGCCCTAGTCTACTCAATGCATGATTTTTACAAGTAGGCAGTGATAGGTTCCTACGGATATGGTCAGGTACGCAGAACCAGTAGAAAAAAAATTGATTTTTTTTCTTTTTTTCCCCCTTCTGGGCTCTCAGTATGTTTTTGCTATTGCAGTAAATGAGGTTGAATGTGTATAATTTTAGAAGAACTCTGCTTGTGTGTGTGTACATACACATACAGTTTAGATTGTGTTGTGGTTAGCTCTGGCCCAGCTCCTGCCCCAAGGACTGTGGATGTGGGGGAGACATCCACATGCTGCAGGCCTGTTTTGCCCCTGGTGGAATCTGCTGATGAAGGCTCCTCTGACCAAGAAGACATGAGTGACAGGGAGGAGGAGAGTGTGGCAGACAGCTCAGAAGGAGATCAATTATCTAGCTCCTCCTTAGATTCAGAACAAGAGTTAATGATACAGCCACGCATGCGGAGAGCCATGCATAGGCAACAACAACTGAGAGATTATTATCATAGAAAATGAGGCCACCTGTGGTTGGGTGGGGCTGTGGTAATTAGTGAGCCTGCTATAAATAGCAGCCTGTGGGTTTGGCCATTGGGGAGGATTATCTGATGGTTGTGTTTCATGACTGCTTTACTGACTGACTTGTTGTGTGCTGATTTTTCCCTGCTTTGAAACTAAACCAGAGCAAAGTGTGTTTCACTTTGTGAAAGAAGGACTTTGAATTGCCTCACAGCTGCAAGCTAAGTATCACAGAACTGATAAGGGACTTGTATAAATTACCAGGTTGTTTGGAGACGAGTGCTCTTTGCTATACCAAAAGAGGGCTTAGTTTAAGTGAATTTTCATTATAAAGAACATTGTTTTGAATTTTCAAACGTGTGTGTGTCTGAAATTTTTACCTGTGAATTTTTGGGAGGATTCTACCAGAGAGCCCGACAGAATAGATTGTAGATAATGTATATTTTTGTCTCCCCGTGTGTAATATATATGTACACATGTGGCATATATACATAGAATTAAATAGTATATTTTGGATGTTCAATAATAGTAAATAGATAGGGAAACTGTATTTGAGGCGAGGAGAGGCCAGGCACCTTAACCCAAAAGCAAAAGGAGGTGGGAAATCCCACGATGGAATTCCCCACTCTCCTCCCGGGCGGTGGCGTTTCGCGGTGTTTGGCCGAACTTTACCCGAACTTTACCCGAACTTTTTTAAAAGTTCGGGTTCACGTTCCGCATGCTGAACACTGCAAAGTTCGGCACGATCCCGAACTTTGCAAGTGCGGTTCACCCAGCACTAATCATAGCTAACTTTTGGAAACAGGCAAGGAAAGGGGGAGAAAAAAAACTAGGAAAACTCCCAAGGCAATTAATGTGCAATTAGAGCTTTTAATTGGAAAGCAAGTCTGTACTTCCAAACAGAAAAGAAAAGAAACCTTAACTTAAGCTATACTAGCTTTTCAAGCATCAGCACTCTTCCTGTTCCTAAAGCTTTCCTTTTGGCTCATTGAAATAGTGACTATCTTTGTTGAGTGTTATCTTCTAGTTTCCAGGGTTCTAGTTTTGTTTCCTCTGGTAAAGTAAGAAAAATGTCTCTTTCTCTGTTAAAAACTATCCTAGAGGATGTGCTAATTTTCTGTTGCAACGGGCATTTCTCCTAGTCAGATAATTAAGAATTTTGGTTGAATAAGCATTCGCATCTTATCTAGTAGACGCTTCTGTACTTCTGCCCCACATCGGCAGTCCAAAATTCTTATATAAAGAGTGTGAATGCATTTGCTTGTATTAATGCAAACCAATGTACCCGATTTGCTAAAGGACTAGAAACTGAGATGAGCTTGTGCTTTGCTGATGAAAAAGCACGAGAAGCTATCTTAACTTTTTTTGTGCTGAGGCTGTTCTGATGTTGGCATAAAATCATTTATTTATTCATTCATTCATTCATTCATTCATTCATTCATTCATTCATTTATTGTATTTGTATGCTGCCCCTCTCCACAGACTCGGGGCGGCTAACAACAGTAATAAAACAGTATACAGTGATACCTCGTCTTACAAACGCCTCATCATACAAACTTTTCAAGATACAAACCTGGGGTTTAAGATTTTTTTGCCTCTTCTTACAAACTATTTTCACCTTACAAACCCACTGCCGCCGCTGGGATGCCCCGCCTCTGGACGAAACACCCGTTTTTGTGCTGCTGGGATTCCCCTGAGGCTCCCCTCCATGAGAAACCCCACCTTCGGACTTCCATGTTTTTGTGATGCTGCAGGGGAATCCCAGCAGGGAATCCCAGCAGTGCAAAAATGGGTGCTTCGCTGGCAACGGTAGTCCGGAGGTGGGGTTTCCCAGTGAGGGGAACCTCAGTGAAATCGCAGCATCACAAAAGCACAGAGGTCCGAAAGTGGGGTTTCAAGGACTTCGGTGTTTTTGCGATGCTGCGATTTCACTGATGCTCCCTTCGCTGGGAAACCCAATCTCCGGACTGCCATTGCCAGTGAAGCACTCGTTTTTGCAATGCTGGGATTCTCCTGCAGGGATTCCCCTGCAGCATGGCAAAAACACAGAAATCCGGAGGTAGGGTTTCCCATGGAGGGGAGCCTCAGGGGAATCCCAGCAGCTGCAAAACGGGTGCTTCAGCTGGGTGAATTTTGGGCTTTGCACGCATTACTCGCTTTTCCATTGATTCCTATGGGAAACATTGTTTCGTCTTACAAACTTTTCACCTTAAGAACCTCGTCCAGGAACCAATTAAGTTCGTAAGACAAGGTATCACTGTATAACAATAATCTAATACTCAAAACAGTTAAAAACCATTATATAAAAACTAATCATACATACAGACATACCATGCATAAAGTTGTAAAGGCCTAGGGGGAAAGTGTATCTCAGTTCCCACATGCCTGGCGGCACAGGTGGGTTTTAAGCAGCTTACGAAAGGCAAGGAGGATGGGGGCAATTCTAATCTCTGGGGGGAGTTGGTTCCAGAGGGCTGGGGCCGCCACAGAGAAGGCTCTTCCCCTGGGTCCTGCCAAGCAACATTGTTTGGTTGACGGGACCCGGAGAAGACCCACTCTGTGGGACCTAACTGGTCGCTGGGATTCGTGCAGCAGAAGGCGGTCCCTGAGGTAATCTGGTCCGGTGCCATGAAGGGCTTTATAGGTCATAACCAACACTTTCAATTGTGACCAGAAACTGATCAGCAACCAGTGCAGACTGCGGAGTGTTGGTGTAACATGGGCATATTTGGGAAAGCCTATGATTGCTCTCACAGCTGCATTCTGCACGATCTGAGGTTTCCGAACATCATGCAGTCAAAGAGGTCCCCAAGGTGCTTTTTCAAAAGGCAACTGGACTTTGTTGTTAGGCTCACCCCCACCCCACCCCCTTGAAGTCGTTTATCTTCTCATCCAAGAAGTTTCTTCAGTTCTTCTTCAATTCTTCTTCTTCAGTTCTTTTTGGAGGAGAAGTGAAATGTCTTCAAATGAAAAAAAAAAAGCAGTCATTTTGAAAAAACACTTTTGGGACAACTGGATGATTGAGAATCTCCACATGCAGTGAAGAAATGTCTCTGAGATTATTAAGTCTATCTAGATCTGTGAAGGAAAGCAAATAATGTTAATGTCTATCTTATGCTAGAGCAGTGATGGTGAACCTATGGCACGAGTGCCACAGGTGGCACATGGAGCCATATCTTCTGGCACACAAGCCGTTGCCCTAGCTCAGCTGCAACGTGCATGTGTGTGCAGGCCAGCTAATTTTTCGCTCGCAAAGAGGTTTTGGGAGGGTGTTTTTGGCTTCTAGATAGGCTCCAGGGGGATGGAGGAGGGTGTTTTTACCCTGCTCCTACCTCCAGGGAAGTCTTTGGAGCCTGGGGAGAGCAAAACATGAGCCTACTGGGCCCAACAGAAATTGGGGAACAGGTTATTTCCTGCCTCCATGGGGCTTCCAGGGGGCCTCCAGGGGGCAGGGGAAGATGTTTTTGCCCTCCCCAGGCATTGAATTATGGGTGTGGGCACTCGCAATAGGCTGCGCCCATGCTCTTTCTTCACCTGAGGAAAACAAGGTGCGCCATCACTGTGCTAGAGCATACTGAGAGAAATTTAAACCCAATCCCGAGTCCTAGGGGATTGGGCGGCATAGAAGTTGAATAAATTAAGTTAAGTTAAGTTAAGTTAAGTTAAGTTAAGTTAAGTTAAGTTAAGTTAAGTTAAGTTAAGTTAAGTTAAGTTAAGTTAAGTTAAGTTAAATTAAATTAAATTAAATTAAATTAAATTAAATTAAATTAAATTAAATTAAATTAAATTAAATTAAATTAAATTAAATTAAATTAAATTAAATTAAATTAAATTAAATTAAATTAAATTAAATTAAATTAAATTAAATTAAATTAAATTAAATTAAATTAAATTAAATTAAATTAAATTAAATTAAATTAAATTAAATTAAATTAAATTAAATTAAATTAAATTAAATTAAATTAAATTAAATTAAATTAAATTAAATTAAATTAAATTAAATTAAATTAAATTAAATTAAATTAAATTAAATTAAATTAAACCTTTCTAGAGAATTAAGCCAGGTTCACATATCACTCACTAGCAGAATTCTTGTTTAGAATAAATTAAACAATATCTTCAGCATAGCCATGAGATGTTGGTCTTAGTAGGGCAACTAGAGAACCATCATGGCCCTTATTCTTCCAACTGGATTCTCTGTTCCTTTTAATTGATTTTTTTTATATGAGTCAGCCTTGACCTCCTGAAAATGACTGGACAGGTTCCTGCAAATTTCTTGGCAAAAATTTGAAAGCAGTTTGCCATTAATTCCTTCCTAAGTCTAAGAGAACGAAGGACTTAGGACTGCTGTCTTTGGCTCTACCGGTGCACCCTATGAGGCCGTTGCGGGCACGGGCACATCCAGTGTGCATGTACACACCCATCGGTACAAGATTTGTCTACTAGTCATGTGCAGCAAGTGAAATATCGCGTGAGAGCAAGATTTTGCCGATTTCCACTGATATTTTTGCTTCTGTGCATGCGCAGAAGCAAAAATATAGGTGAAAATTGCCAAAATCCCTCTTGCGCGAGTGTCTTCACACAAGATTTTGCTTGCTGTGCATGCGCAGAAGCCAAATCTCATGTGGGGGTGTGCAGGCGTGTGTCAGGGATGGACAGCTGCATACTCATCCTGAAAATCACTACCAGAACGTAGCACCTTACCCTTCCAGTAGCAGGCCATCATTGGACTGGCCCAAAATCACCCAGTTGGCTTCACTCCTAAGGCATAACTAGGATTCACAGTCTTAAGCACTACAGCCAAGTGGCTTTCTTATACAGTGGTACCTCTATCTAAAAATGCCTCTACTTACAAACTTTTCTAGATAAGAACCGGGTGTTCAAGATTTTTTTGCCTCTTCTCAAGAAGAATTTTCCACTTACAAACCCGAGCCTACAAAACTGTAACTGGAAAAGGCAGGGAGAAGCCTCCGTGGAGCCTCTCTAGGAATCTCCTGGGAGGAAACAGGGCCGCAAAAGGTGGGGAGAAGCCTCCATGGGGCCTCTCTAGGAATCTCCTGGGGGAAAACAGGGCCTCCACCCTCCCTGTGGTTTCCCCAATCGCACGCATTATTTGCTTTTACATTGATTCCTATGGGAAAAATTGTTTCTTCTTACAAACTTTTCTACTTAAGAACCTGGTCACGGAATGAATTAAGTTCATAAGTAGGGGAACCACTGTATTATTATATTTTATTGATATTGCTGAATATTAGATTTTCCAGAATTATTTCCTCATTCAAAAAATAAATCCATATTCCGATCTGTTTTAAATAATATCCATCATCTTGGTGCTTATTCATGCTTTGTTTTGCTTTTCTTCCAAGTTATATATGATCGATTGCTCAACGGGTTCTCCACCTCACTGTAATGGAAGCAATTCCCCAGGCTGATTTGAATTCACTCAGAGGACTGAGAAACAAAGAAATAAAATAACTTTTTATTTGAAAGATACATCAGCCTACAGTGGATTTAAACAGTACTTACAACTAGTGCAAACAGCTAGTCTCTGTGAAAATTCTTTCCAAATTGAAAAGCACAAAACTTGGTTGTCGATTTTCTTTTCTAAATTACTATGTAATTTTCTCCACTCTCTGAAAACTATATAATCATATATGATCAAAATACAGACAAGCATAATGAAAAAGACATTCAACAGGAATTGCAGCTCCGTGGACTTTAAGTTGTTTTATCAGGACTGGAATTAAAACTGTTATTTATAGACTGAGACTTAGCAATGAGTAGAGGTAGTACCAGGGACTCAAAAGCTTTTGTCAATAGATACAGCTGGTCTGTGTCAAAATAATTTGCACAAAGCAATCATACCAGAGAATTCACATTTTCATCTAATTTGCATTTCAATTAATTTGCAAGAGGATCCAGGGATTTTCAGTGTAGTAATATTAGAAAGGGGTAGGAGGGAAGAAATTGTCTTCAAAGAATATTAAAAAAAAAACCAGTCGTGTCATTTGGGAACCTATTTTCTGGGTTTGTCCTAAACACTGTACCAGTTCCATGGGAGGAAATATATGGAGAAATAACAGAATGATTGTCTCCATACTTCACATCTGGGATGCCTTATTCCAGGGTTGAGTTATTTATAAAGACAATGAAGGTGGGAAATAAATAAGTAAATGCACGATCCACTGGTTTGGAATTCAGTTTCCAATTGTTTTGGGCTTTTTAGGAGCCACGTTTTCTGGCTCCTAAAATGTTTTAGGACACACACCCCCCAATTACAGAGTTGCAAATTTTCAATTGCTTTCCAACGACAACAAACATGTTTAAATCTTCCTATGAAAACTATAGAAATAAAATGCTTCATTAATAAATGTATATTCTAACCTGCAAAATCAAAGAGCCACCTGCTTGCAAGTCATTACATCATCACCACATCTCTTGGAAAAGCTTATTATATTCTGCATTGTTTAGTCTACAAAGGTTCATTAAGACTATAGGTAAATATTGGAGAGGAGGCTAAATATTTTTTAATTCCTTCCTTCCCTCTTCCCCCCCTCCTTCCCTTCCCTTCCCCTCCTTTCTCCAGCATACTTTCTGATGAGAATAAAGCAAGGAACATATTGAAGGAGTGCTGAAGGATGGCACTACTTTTCATAAGATGCAAAAATCTCTGAAAAGGGAATGGATACAGCTACTATTTTGGGTTCATACAGGATGAACAAGTCCTCCTCCCTTCGGCGATATGGTTTAAAAATAGTTGCCTTTAATTGCATGCAAACATATTTGTAATTAATAGGTAGATTTACATACAAATTATGTAAGTAGTAATTGGAGTGGGGCTCTTGGAAAAGCTACATGTTTTGACATTAGGGAGGTTGATACACTTTAGTCTACCTGTCTCATAATTGCAAGAACCCATTTCAAATGGTGCAGTTGTGTTGATTAATGAACAGCTGGAAAAACGGAGGAGGAGGTCATGACACATCATTATAGCCGAAGTCTGATTGCCTAATTAAAGATGAGGTTGACAGAAAGTGGGGGCCTTACGTCTGAAAAGGATTGGAAACTGAATGTATGTTTGTTAATCCTCGGCTGAATTCTGTCTTCTTATTCCCTGCAAATTTTCGTTTCCTGGTATTAAATGGGCTATTCAGTGTTCTTTGTTTCATTTTGTTTCAAGAGAGATATTTTGATATTATAATGGGGTTTTGTAAAATTTCAGTTTCCATGTAATATTTTCCCATTCCTTAGCAACATCTCTAGATGTCCTTGATGATCTGAAAATATTCCTTTGGTATCTTTCTTCGGTATGCCTTTCCTTTAATGCTGGCTGGGGAATTCTGGGAGTTGAAGTCCAGATATATTCAAGTTGCCAACGTTGGGAAACACTGATTTAAATATACTTGAAAGATGGAAAGCTCCTTGTTACTGGAATTTTTTTTTTAATATAGACATGTAAATCTTCTATCTTTTATTGTTTTATGAAAGCTTCATTCTAATTCTCATTTGGGAGGAAAACTTTCAACATCCTATTGTGAAAAATGATCATAAGTCACTTTTTTGAGTGCTGTTGTAACTTTGAACAGTCACTAAATTAATTGTTGTGAGTTGAGCACTATATGTATACACTTCACTGATGGTGTTAAACTAATTAACACTACAGACAATACTACTACCCTTCAAAAAGACCTTGACTATGTATCAGGCAACGCCAAATCTCAACCAACAAATGCTCTTTCGTACACATTGGCAAAAAGAATCAGAACACCAAATGCAAGTTTGGAGGACACAACCTTGTAGACGACCCTCACTCCGTCAAGGACCTTGGAGTGACATCGGTGGGGGTTGGTTCCATAGAACCGGGGCGGCCACAGAGAAGGCCCTCCCCCGCAGCCCTGCCAACCTGTATTGCTTAGTTGATGTCTATGTTTATACCTATATTTGCTATCTTGTTTCACAAACAAAACCAATACAATACAATACAATACAATACAATACAATTACTATTGTTAAAAGGAAGGATGTATGAAGTTGTTAAAGACAGCATGCGTACAAAACCTAAGATTCCTCAATCTTTGCTTCTGTATATTCAGCAGAAAGAGATTTTCCTTAAGGTTGTGTGGCCACAACACCAAAAAGAATTCATCTTTGATCTCTACTTTTTTCCTGATACTGTTATTGTTACAATGATTATTCGCACTGCTTTTCGCTTTTCTAAACTACAGTACTTTTAAATTCTTTGAAACTATGGCCTTAATAATGCAGTATGATCCGCATAAATGTGATATAATTTGTTCTACCTAATTTAATTGCATCAATAGCTATTCATTGGACCTTCATTGTAAAAGATTTAGGTTCGGGTGACTTCATGGCTAGTTAAAGTTCGAACATAGATCCAGGTAGTAAGGGCATAATCACTTGCTAATTGCTATGTGATTATATTTACTGTTGCTTGTCAAAAGTAAAATGGCATCCTAATTACATTTCAAATAATGCTATTCTTGTACCAAGTAGCTGTTGCTCAACTGCATAGAAAATCAAGGTGAGTTAATTAGTTATTTCAAGGCATAAGCCATCTAACTCCATACACTATAGGAAGAGTTGATGAAATAAGGTTTAAAAAGAAAACTTTACAATGTGACAAATGCTATTTAAGGATGATACAAAACATAATCGAGCTGATAAATCAGTAGCTACTTTTAAGGTGTATGAGTTTGATTTTCATAACCATGTCGTAGGGTTTCCTGCCTAAGCAGGGGGTTGGAGTAGAAAAACTTCAAGATTTTATTATTTATTTATTTATTATTTAGATTTGTATGCCGCCCCTCTCCGCGCACTCGGGGCGGCTCACAGCAAAATATAGCAAATCGTAACAAATCCAAATAAATTTAAAATATTTTAAAAAGTTTAAAAAGAACCCAATTTACTAACAAGCACACACACAAACATACCATGCATAAATTGTACATGCCCGGGGGAGGTGTTTCAGTTCCCTTCCAACTCTGCTGCTGTTGTTATTATTATTATTATAACCTGAAAATTATCTGGAAGTCATCACCATGAACATTTTGGTCGCTGTCAGAGGCAATGTCATGTAGAAAAAATGGAGGAAAAAAACAGGAAAATATTTGTATGCTATTTGGTCAGCAGAAGAAAACCTCAGTGAAATTTTCATGAGTGGAATACAAGGTCCTTGCACTTCTATTATTAATAAATGGCCAAGAAGACTGTGTGAATACCCATTTACATTGTAGAGAGATTCCGTCCTTCCTTCCTTCCTTCCTTCCTCCCTCCCTTCCTTCCTCGAATGTGGAAAAGCCGGAGAAGTTGATGGAAAGATGGATAAACAGCAGCAATCAGATAAATTTCTCTCTCTATCACTTCTCTTTTGCGTCTTTCACTGGAGAGGTGTTTGTATGTATGTATGTATGTTTCTTTCTTTGTTTGTTTGTTTGTTTGTTTGTTTGTTTGTGTAGTAGAATGTTAAGATATTCATGAACTGGGAGAGCCATGTTAACAAGGTTAGTCAATGAATGGGCATAGCTATTAAGTCAGCCAATGGGAGCTAACCACTTCTGGGTCTGTGCAGAGAATCAAAACTGTAACTTAATGGTATTGAAAATTTATCTGTTATTATGTTTATAAAGAAATACAGTGATACCTTGTCTTACAAACTTAATTGGTTCTGTGAGGAAGTTCATAAGGTGAAAAGTTCATAAGACGAAACAATGTTTCCCATAGGAAACAATGGAAAACTGATTAATGCATGCAAGCCCCTCCCAAAAATTTGCAAAAGTAGTGCTCCGCTGGGTGCTGCCGCCCAGCTGTCACCTTCTGAAACAGCCGGGCGCTTCTCGGTGTTCTCCCGAACATCAAACCTGAAAGTTCGGCAAAAGTTTGGGTTCGGGTTCGGGTTCAGGAGAATGCAGAGAAGCGCCGCCACCCGGCTGTCACCTTCCGAAACAGCCGGGGGCTTCTCGGCGTTCTCCTGAACGCCGAACCCGAAAGTTCAGCAAAAGTTCAGGTTCGGCGTTCGGGTTTGGGAGAACGCTGAGAAGCCCCGCCGCCCAGCTGTCACCTTCCCAGAAGAGCCGTGGAGCTGTTGGCCGGTCGGGAGGCTCAAACAGAGGTTGGGAATCCCAATAGGGAATTCCAAGGGCGGAGCTTTGATGTCACAGAGACATCCTTCCTGGAGTCCCCATTTCAGCCGGCCAGGAAGGACGTCTCAGTGACATCAAAGCTCCGCCCCCGGAATTCCCTCTTGGGAATTTGAACCTCCCGACCAGCTGACAGCTCCACGGCTCTTCTGGGAAGGTGACAGCCAGGCAGCAGCACTTCTCGGCATTCTCCCAAACCCAAACCTGAACTTTTGCCGAACTTCTGGGTTTGGCATTTGGGAGAACACCGAGAAGCGCCCCGGCTGTTTCAGAAGGTGACAGCCTGGCGGCGGCGCTTCTCGGTATTCTCCTGAACCTGAATACCAAACTCGAACTTTTGCCGAACTTCTGGGTTCGGCGTTTGGGAGAACACCGAGAAGTGCCCCGGCTGTTTCAGAAGGTGACAGCTGGGCGGCGCCGCCCGGTGGAACATCTGGAGGTGGGGCATCCCGGAAGCAGCGGCGGGTTCGTAAGGCAAAAATAGTTTGTAAGAGGAGGCAAAAAAATTCTGAACCCCGGGTTCGTATCTCAAAAAGTTCGTATGATGAGGGGTTCGTATCACGAAGTACTACTGTAATTGAATCCAGCTGAATCAGTCATCTGCGTGTGCTTCTGGTTTTGATTTTGCAGCAAACTCTGATAGGGGATGTTTTTGCAGTAAGGTAAGAAAACAATAAGTTGAGAAAGGGATGTGCATGATTTTCTTGTCTTCAATTTACATGCACCTTTCCAATGGTATGTAACTGCCATGATTTTTTTAAAAAGGCAAGATTACATTTAAATACCACTTTGTGATTATTTTCAATAATAATAATAATAAAATTATAGCAGTGGCTGTGCTACTAATCTCTACTAATTATTTAGTAAGCTCTTGTTACTGTTAAGGGGATGCTAACCCTTGAGAATTTTCCTCTTGGAGAAAGTTGTAAAATAATTAATCTCACTTCTTTGTCTACGATGAATTTCGGAAGCCTATTTATTCTTAGCTTTGTTTCAAGGCAACACATAAATTTATAACTGTTGAGAGGGACTTCATACCATCGAGCTATGGACAAATTCTCTATTTTAGAGGAGAATCCATTATTGCCTCTTAGATGCTTCTCCATTAGTATTTTTTTAAGGAACCCACAATAATGCATAACAATTATGCAGTGCAAATGGATGCATGCTATCATTACAACTCGGGAGAGTTGCTAAGTGTGCAAGATTCTTTTCTATCTAGGGTTTTGCCACTGCATTCATCATTCAACAAGGCAATCCCAAAAGGTATAGACACAGTTTCTGCTGAGATATCCTGCACTCAAACTCTCCCCTCACCCCCCTATTTTGTTTCATCTTTGAATATAGGACTAATGGATCTTTGATTTCAATGTCCCAAGAGGGAATAATTGATGGTGTGTGCAGTTGCTAATGGTCAAGCCTTGGAAACTCTCCCAGCTCTTACATGCTTGTGTAGCAATTGAATTCCTTCCTATATTTTGTTTCTTTCTCCTTGGAGAATTAAATAGAATCAAATGCCAAATTTACCTGCAGTAATCTGCAGGAGTGGGAATGTCAAAAGGCAGACTCAGCACCTTTGCCAGTATTGTCAAACACAGGATCGTTTTAGTAATAATTGGTAAAAGCAATCAATCAAATCTACACAGATTTTTTTTGTTTGTTTATAGTATAATGCAAAATTCATGCACAACTTCTGACCTAAATTATGCACTCTCTGATATTCTTAACCTTTTCAGGTAATATTTATTTTTTTTCGATGCAGAATCCCTGCTTTCAAAAGGATGCAAAAATTTCTATATTGTGTGTGCACGCATGCATGCACGAACATCTAAAGTATGTGCTTGCAGAAGTTTGGCTTCTCCTCACCATAAATGGGTGAGCAGTGTGGTCAGGTGGTAGGAAAAGCAAGTAGGATGCTTGGCTGCATAGCTAGAGGTATAACAAGCAGGAAGAGGGAGATTGTGATCCCGCTATATAGAGCGCTGGTGAGACCACATTTGGAATACTGTGTTCAGTTCTGGAGACCTCACCTACAAAAAGATATTGACAAAATTGAACGGGTCCAAAGATGGGCTACAAGAATGATGGAAGGTCTTAAGCATAAAACGTATCAGGAAAGACTTCATGAACTCAATCTGTATAGTCTGGAGGACAGAAGGGAAAGGGGGGACATGATCGAAACATATAAATATGTTAAAGGGTTAAATAAGGTTCAGGAGGGAAGTGTTTTTAATAGGAAAGTGAACACAAGAACAAGGGGGCACAATGTGAGGTTAGTTGGGGGAAAGATCAAAAGCAACATGAGAAAATATTATTTTACTGAAAGAGTAGTAGATCCTTGGAACAAACTTCCAGCAGACGTGGTTGGTAAATCCACAGTAACTGAATTTAAACATGCCTGGGATAAACAAAAATCCATCCTAAGATAAAATACAAAAAATAGTATAAGGGCAGACTAGATGGATCATGAGTCTTCTATGTTTCTATTTTTCTATATTTTCATGGAACCCTAATAGCTTTATCTTTCGTTGATAATCAATGGAATTACCAACAGTGACCCACCCCTATGCATAATACATAGAATAATAGGATTGAAAGGGACCTTAGAGATCTTCCAGTCCAAAGGCCTGCAGAAGCAGGAAACGCTATACCTGGGTTGTCAAACTTGTGGCATCACAGTGGTGTCACATGATGTATCACGAATCCCCCCCCCCCTTCGCTAAACTGGGTGTGGGTGTAGCCAGCACGTAATGCATCCAACTCATGGCCATGAGTTTGACAGCCCTGCCCTATAGCATTATGGACAAATGGCTGTCCAATCTTTCTTAAAAACCTTCAGTGATGGAGCAGCCACAATGTCTGGAGACAAGACGTTCCACTGATTAACTGTTCTCATTTTCAAGAAATTTCTCCTTAAGTCAAGGTTGGACCTCTCCCTTCAACCAAAACATTAAAAACATAGAAAAAATCCAAAACTTTATCCTGAAGATATTTTACGTAAAGCTCATTCTCACATTTGTAAAGAATGAGGAGCATTTTCAGATGATGGTGGTACACAATAAATAAGAAAAAAGCAAAAAAGTGAAAAAGAAAAAAGGAAGGAAGGAAGAGAGGGAGGAAGGGAAGGAGGGAGGGAGAAAGGAAGGAAGGGGGAAGGAAGGAAGGAAAAGGAAAGGAAAGGAAATGAAAGAGGGAGAGAAAGAAGGAAGGAGGGAAGGAAAGAAAGAAAGAAAGAAAGAAAGAGAAAGAAAGAAAGAAAGAGAAAGAAAGAAAGAAAGAAAGAAAGAAAGAAAGAAAGAAAGAAAGAAAGAAAGAAGAAAGCTGGACTTTATCCAGCGGGGGGAAAAAACACTTCCTTATAGAACATATAACTTGGGTGATAAAACCTTCCCCAGTTCTCCTTTAAAACTGGGGTGGTATTCCATAACTGCAGTCTTTTCAATCTTAAGGTAAAAAAAAAGAAAAATTAAATCTCTTTTTGGCTTGAATTCACCACCAGATGATGCCACAAACACATCCATTTAGCTTTCTTGTCAATAGTACTGGAAGTAGATTTGCTTCCTTTCAGATATATTTTCTTTTTTGAGGGGTGGGGGATGGACGTGGGGAAGTTTGCCTGTCTAGTTTATAATCTGGGGATTTGAACTGGTCTTCCATATAAATACTAACCAGGTTGGATCTTCCTTAGCTTTTTCAAACCCACCAAGAGTAGTTAGATATCAAAAACTGCATCAGGCGGAAGCCATTTTAGTTGGTGTCTTTGGCCTGTCGCACTTTACAGTCTTTGAGTGTGCATTCTTTACTGTGTGGAAGCTGGGGAGGGAAATTGCAGGAGAGCTGTATGTAAGTAGGCATAAAAAAAATTCTTTCCCGGTAGTCAAGTTCATATTTTGTCTTCACACTCCTGCACCTGCCCGGAAGGAGATGGGTGGATATTGCCAAGCTGGCAGCTGGAGATTCATCCACATTATATTTATTTATTTGTTTGTCAAGTACGTATTGGTGGTATACAAAGATATAATAATATTTATATATATGATACTAATAAAAGAGAAACATTAGGACAGGGAACGGAAGGAACTCTGGTGCTCCTTGCTGACCTCTTAGGAATTGGGAGGGGTCAACAGTGGATAGTCTAAATGTAAAGTTTTGAGAGTTTGGTGATAATACTACAGAGTCTGGTAGTGAGTTCCATGCAGCAACTACTCGGTTACTAAAGTCATATCTCCTGCAGTCAAGTTTAGAGCGGTTTACTTTAAGTTTGTGTCTGTTGTGTGCACATGTGTGGTTGTGTATTCAAGGATTGGCCAGGGTGGAGAAACCCCCAGGACTTCAGATTCCGGTTTCTCCCAGATATGCCAACAAGGCTCTGCTAATAAATTGGAACTTTGAGGAATACGATGCCTCGGACTCCGATTTAATGTTGGATGCTATTTGGAATCCTGACACACTGTTGTTATTGACTCATTTAATAGAATAATCTGAACAGGTGGATCTAGTTTCCCAGGGTAAATCCATTGACCTTTATTTGGCTTTCTCCATTTCTCCCTATGCAGTTAATTAAACGGTTCTTCTCTACTTTGGCTCAATTCCAAACTTCAAAGATCAACATTCATTGTGAAATCATGTTCTTACATTGCACTTAATAAATTGGGTACTGTTGAGATTTGGACACTAAGAATGGCTGATGGAAGAAGAATTAGACGCCTTTGAATTGTGGCTCAGGCATAAATGATTGTGTATACCCTGGACAGCCAAAGAAACTGAGAGGTGTTAAATTACACAAAACAAGACACATCACTAGAAGTTAAAATCACAAAACTACATTTGATTTACTTTGGCTTTGTCATGCCTGCAAATCAAGGGTGGATTTCTGCCATTTTGGACCAGAATCACCTGAATCGGTAGTGAACCACTGGTGATGTCACAATGGTACCTTGGATCCATTTCAATCGGTGCTGGTCTACGGGTGCCACCATGTTGGGGGTTTTTTTCCCAATTTTTTCAGATTTTTTTTTTTTACTGTTTTGAAGTTCTTTTCCTCTGCTTCTGCTTGAAAAGGGGACCTCCCGCCTGCCCCCAGGTTTATACTTAACTTTATTCCTTTATTTATTTATTTTATTCATTTATTTAATTTGACTTCCATGCCACCCGATCCCGAAGGACTCAGCGGCTTACAATAAACAATATAAATACAATACAATAAAAAAGAAGTCGAATATAAAATCTAAAACAATAAAACCTTCATTAAAAAAACATGATAGAACAGTCACGACAACATGCATACATACCA
Organism: Erythrolamprus reginae; assembly: GCF_031021105.1. Classification (NCBI taxonomy): domain Eukaryota; kingdom Metazoa; phylum Chordata; class Lepidosauria; order Squamata; family Dipsadidae; genus Erythrolamprus; species Erythrolamprus reginae. The sequence continues at coordinate 16,678,456 of NC_091958.1, read as the reverse complement.
TTCATATGATTTGGCCATGATGGTTGTTAGTTTATGGCCCCCAGGCCTGCTGGCAAAGCCATGTCTTTGTGGTCTTATGGAAGGCCAGTACAGTGGGAGCAATACGGACCTTGGGGGAGAGTTGATTCCATAGAGATGGGGCGGCAACAGAGAAGGCCCTCCCCTGCGGTCCTGCTAACTGTCATTGCTTAGTCGATGGGACCTGGAGGAGGCCAACTCTGTGTGCTCTTATTGGTTTCTGGGAGGTATTGTATGCAGCAAGATGCGGTCCCATAAATAGTCTGGCCCCAAAGCACAGCTGATCAGCTCCTCAGCTGTGCTTATAGCTATTGAGCAGGCACAGAAGCAGAATTGCATGAGGGGACACGCATGTACATGCAAGCAAAGAGAGCAAAGCAATGCGAACGGGTGGTGAAACAGTGGTGTGGTATGAACCGGAACGCTAAATTGCCCTCACCGCTGCAGCTCATACGTTTTTGTGGGATTTTGCTGCTGCAACTGCAAAACCGCACACGGAGCCGCAGGTGGGCCCGTGTTTAAGTGAGGTTTTTGTACTTCCACACATGCTGAAACAAGGGCGCACCTGTGGCTCTGTGCGCAATTTTGCTTCCTCCACAGTTGCAGCAACAAAATTGTGCTGGTCCTGCAAGAACTTATGAGCCACGGCGGCGAGCGCAATTTAGCATTCCGGCTCGTAGCCCACCATTGTGGTGAAGGTAAGTGGAACCCACCCCTGCTGCAAATTCACTGGAGAAGGCAAGGATGCTAGGAACTCCGTGAGCTGCATTGTCTGCCAGTTAGTCTCCGAACGCAATTCAAAGTGTTGGTTATGACCTATAAAGCCCTACACAGCATCGGACCAGATAATTTATGGGACCGTCTTCTGCCTCATATAGCCCAGTGGCTGGTCAGATCCCACAGAGTTGGCCTTCTCCAGGTCCCATCAGCCATCTGGCGAGGCCTAGGGGAAGAGCCTTCTCTGTGGTGGCCCCAGCCCTTTGGAATCAACTACCCCTGGAGATTCATACTGCCTCCGCCCTCCCAGCCTTTCGTAAGGCCTTAAAAAAGCACCTCTCCCGACAGGCTTGGGGCCATTGAATTTTAACATCCACCCCGGCCTATGATTGAATCTATGATGTATGACACAATGAATATGGATGATTGGTTTTTAAATGAATTGAGTTTTAGAATTTGAATTAAGTTAGGGTTTTTTTACCTGTTTTTAGAATTGAGGGTTTTAGAATTTTAATGTTAGATTTCTTCTACGTGCTGTATTGCTTTGTTGTGAGCCACCCTGAGTCTCAGGAGAAGAAATCTAATTAATAAATAACAAATGAATAAATGGTTAGTGGAACAAGAAGAAGAGGCAGGTAAAGAACACAATGGCTTGATAACATCAAAGCTGATACAAAGCTGAAAATCCAACAGTTGAAATAAGTTGTGCTTGACACATTAGCATGGAGAGCCCTTGCCTATAAAGTTGTCAAGAGTCAGACACGACTAAATGGTTAAAACAACAACTATTCATCTGCAATAATGAAACAAAATATTAGTTACAATTCTATTGTAAAGAACAGATTCTTTCTATCAGATTTAACAGTGTCATTTTGTTCCTGTAATATTTTGAGAGGCTTCCAACTCTTCTAAAGTGGTGGCCGGACTTATTACCTCTCCATCTCTTCTTGCCCATCTTTCATATATGTCCTCTTTAATGGCTTTTCTTTTAGCCTACCCTTGTGTAATATACAATGCTGGGAATGCTATATGACAGCACATTTTTAGTCGTCTTACCTTTCTCTTTATGGCAGGAGAGGGAAAAAAATGACTGAGTTTCATAAGTAATCCCCAGTGAATGGTGCAATGGAAACAAAACGGCTTTCAACTCCGCTTAGAACTTAGATGGCTATCAGAAAAAGTTAGTGACAAAATGAACAAAGATGGGGGAAGGAGTATAACTCCTCCGCTTCATAAGACACACTCCATCCCCCCCACCAGAACTGGGTGGAAATGTCTGTGTGTCTGGAGCAAATAGATGATAGATAGATAGATAGATAGATAGATAGATAGATAGATAGATAGATAGATAGATAGATAGATAGATAGATAGATAGATAGATAGATAGATTAGATAGATAGATAGATAGATAGATGATAGATAGATAGATAGATAGATAGATAGATAGATGATAGATAGATAGATAGATAGATAGATAGATAGATAGATAGATAGATAGATAGATGATAGATAGATGGATAGATGATAGACAGACAGACAGACAGACAGACAGACAGACAGACAGACAGATAGATGATAGATGATAGATGATATATATAGATAGATAGATAGATAGATAGATAGATAGATAGATAGATGATAGATGATAGATGATAGATGATAGATGATAGATGATAGATAGATAGATAGATAGACAGACAGACAGACAGACAGACAGATAGATAGATAGATGATAGATAGATGATAGATAGATGATAGATAGATAGATAGATAGATGATAGATAGATAGATAGATAGATAGATGATAGATGATAGATGATAGATGATAGATAGATAGATAGATAGATAGATAGATAGATAGATAGATAGATAGATAGAAGATAGATAGATAGATAGATAGATAGATAGATAGATAGATAGATGATAGATAGATAGATAGATAGATAGATAGATAGATAGATAGATAGATAGATATACACACATATACATATACATATGCAATCTTAGTGAATAGTTTGACAGTGTTGAGGGAAATATTTGTTTAGCAGAGTGATGGCATTCAGGAAAAAATGTTCTTGTGTCTAGAACAGGAGAAAGCAAAGTTGGCTCTTCTATGACATGTGGTTGGTTCATGATTGGTTCAAGTCCACAAGTTATTAAAAATCTGGGCTGTCCCGCCAAAAGTGGGACATCTGGTCACCTTACTTTACACATGTCTGCAGTTTTCTTGGCAAGTTTTTTCAGAAATGCTTTTGCCGTTGCTTTCTTTCTTCATAGGATTAAGAGAAGTTGACTTTGTCCAAGGTCACTAGATGGCTTTGTGCCTAAGGTAGGATTAGAATTCAGGGTTCTTGGTTCCTGGCTTTTACAGTCTCCTCAGGCTCCTTAGTTATCACTACCATTAAAACTAAAATCCCATTCAAAAACTGTATCTTTCCCTGCCTCACAAATTTTGGTAGAGAATTCTGAAATTACTGTTGAACCAAACTCAACTCCGTCTGCCATTTGATTTCATTGATTGCCATGTAACATGTGTGAACTTTTCACTGATGTAACCTGTTGTGGTTCAGCCTGGGACCCCTCCGGGAATGGCTGATTTGCTGTCGGCTTCCAGCTCAGAGGGAGAGGCTGAGGACCAGGAGGTGCAGACTGACGAGGAAGCGGAATCCCAGGCTGAAGAAGAAGGACAGCCAGAGTTCCACCAGGGGGAGCTCTCCCCAGCAAGCAGCCTGGATTCCCTGGGGGAAGATGCTCATGACATCATAGATATGCGACAAAGGAGAGCTAATCAGAGACGAACTCAATTGGCTAGGTATTTCCAGCATTAGAGGTCACAGCTGGGTTTGGGTGTGGTGCTTGGGAAAGGATAAAAGGCGGCCCCACCCTTCCTGGCTTGTGGAGTTTTATCTTGGAGATTCGTGAGACCTGTCTGTGAACTTTGGTGGCTACAATCCTGGTTTGTGCCTTGGACCATTGAAACCTTGGGGGGGTGTGCCAGCAAGAAGCTTGTGAAATTGACTGGACATCAGGACCCTGTTGTAACGTATTGTAACCTGTCTGCTGTGAAGACAGGTTTTCCTTTGTGCTTATTTTTTCCTGCTATAAAATACTTTTGGATTTTACCAGAGTGTCTGGCTGTTTTTTCAGTGGGTGTGGAGGTCTGGGAAAACCCAGACAGAACATAACCCAGTCAGCGAAAGCAAAAGTTTATTTAAAGCAATTGGGAACAGAAATGTAAATTTCATAGACCTTGTAAATAATTTAGAAAGATGTGCATGTGTGGAGGAATGCGCTACAGGTGGAATTTCCTCATGAGTTTTATGAGCAATAATGCTTAAGGCAATAGACTATTACAGGAGAGAGCTGGTTATCCTTTTTGCAGCTGAACAAACACACATTAAAAAAAGAAAACACCTGAAAACAGTGCCATGTGTTTGCCATTTTCTTTAATCATCAGTGTTGCATTGATTCGTTCACTTGCTGCAGGCCAGTTCTGTTTGATAAGGATTCTTCCTATCTCACACAAATTCCACTGGTTGTTTTCCAGAATAAACTGAAATTAGAGGTAAGCACTGGGGCTAATTTAGCAAAACCAGGAAGATGTGGGATGGTGGAAGAGAAGTAAGAGAAGAAAAATGTGAGGGGAAATCACAAAAGAATGTTTTACTGTTTTTCGTTTGATTTATGAAACCCTACAACTGTTCCATGGGTGGAATTTAAATGTAGAGGAACATATCTAGATACTGTCACTGTTTAAACCATAGCCTTGCTTCTTATTAACTGCTGGAGGATTGGCCTGTTCACGGATTGTCTTCAGTTGTTTTGAAGGCCAAAACATTCAGACAAAAAGCAAAGAAGGAAATACAAGTTCTGAAATGGATCCTAATAAAAACATTTCTATTTTAGTTATTTCTTACTACCTAGAAACATAGAAGATTGACGGCAGAAAAAAACATCATGGTCCATCTAGTCTGCCCTTATACTATTTTCTGTATTTTATCTTAGGATGGATCTATGTTTATCCCAGGCATGTTTAAAGTCAGTTACTGTGGATTTACCAACCACGTCTGCTGGAAGTTTGTTCCAAGGATCTACTACTCTTTCAGTAAAATAATATTTTCTCATGTTGCTTTTGATCTTTCCCCCAACTAACTTCAGATTGTGTCCCCTTGTTCTTGTGTTCACTTTCCTATTAAAAACACTTCCCTCCTGGACCTTATTTAACCCTTTGACATATTTAAATGTTTCGATCATGTCCCCCTTTTCCTTCTGTCCTCCAGACTACACAGATTGAGTTCATGAAGTCTTTCCTGATACGTTTTATGCTTAAGACCTTCCACCATTCTTGTAGCCCATCTTTGGACCCATTCAATTTTGTCAATATCTTTTTGTAGGTGAGGTCTCCAGAACTGAACATTTATGTACCCTCCTTGCTGACCTCTTAGGAACCTGGAGAGGTTAATCATGGATAGTCTAAGGGAGAAATGTTGGGGGTTAGGGGTTGACACTACTGAGTCCGGTAATGAGTTCCACGCTTCGACAACTTGATTGCTAAAGTCATATTTTTTACAGCCAAGTTTGGAGCGATTAATATTAAGTTTGAATCTGTTGCGTGCTCTTGTGTTGTTGCGGTTGAAGCTGAAGTAGTCTTTGACAGGCAGGACGTTGCAGCATATGATCTTGTGGGCAATACTTAAATTGTGTTTTAGGCGTTGTAGTTCTAAGCTTTCTAGATCCAGGATTGTTAGTCTATTTCCGTAGGGTATTCTGTAGGGCTCCTCTGGTGAAGTATCTTTGGACGTTTTCGAGGGTGTTGATGACCGAGATGTGGTATGGGTTCCAGACAGATGAGCTGTATTCAAGGATGGCAAAATTTTTGTAGGCTCTGGTGAGTAGTGTGAGATTGCCGGAGCAGAAGCTACATAGGATCAGGTTAACAACTCTAGAAGCCTTTTTGGCGATATTGTTGCAATGGGCTTTAGCACTTAGGTCATTTGATATTAGTATTCCAAGGTCTTTTACTGAGTGTGGGTTGGCTGTGAGATTTTGTTTATTCAGATCTGATTTTATGACTACTTCTGTCGCAATCATTACGCCAACGCAGGTAGGCGAGAGAGATATTGCAGTGTTTATTTGCTTCTGCGCATGCAAAGAAGCAAAACCCCCACCAAAATCTCTTTCTCACACATGTCCCCTCACAAGAATATACTTCCTGCGCATACACAGAAGCAAAATCTCAGATTGGTGCATGCACATGCCAGAGATGTGAAGCTGCATGCACAGCGCAACAAGAGCACCGTGAGTAACAACCCCCGCCTGATTTGGACGATGCATTGTGGAGGATTATGTTTTGGAGCCTTGCTTAGAAGCTGGTTTGCCAGTCATTTTATGCTTCATTGTGTCCTTCTCCACCCGGATTTATCATATACACAAAATTAATGCCCACAAGATCATATGCTGCAACGTCCTGCCTGTCGGCGACTACTTCAGCTTCAACCACAACAACACAACAGATTTAAACTTAATATTAACCGCTCCAAACTTGACTGTAAAAAATATGACTTCAGTAACCGAGTTGCCGAAGCGTGGAACTCATTACAGGACTCCATAGTGTCATCCCCAAACCCCCAACACTTTACCCTTAGATTATCTACGGTTGACCTATCCAGATTCCTAAGAGGTCAGTAAGGGGCGAGTACAAGTGATCTAGAGTGTCTTCCATCCCCTGTCCTATTGCTCTCCTATATCTCCTATTCCTTTCTTCTATTCCTATATCTCTTCTTCTATTCTTTCATTGATACGTTCTATTACTATGCCTTCTTTTCTATTATTTCTTAGATATATTTTACTATGAGTATCTCCTCTATAACCTTCATCATGTATTTTACTATGTGTATATAAATATATACCCACTAAAACCCTCATTGTGTATTGGACAAAATAAATAAATAAATAAATAAATAAGTGGCTGTGCACGTATCTTTGAGTATTTCTGCTGGGCTTTGAAGCAGGAACTTTCTCTGTTTTAAAAGATGATCATAGCTGCTCTGCAATTTTCAACTCTGCTGTGAAAGGGAGAACTAGGAAGTATTAAAGTGCATAGTAAGCATTGGCTCAAATGAAGTCCCGAGGCAGTCCTCCCTATACAAAGAAGCCAATGAACCGCAAATGTTAGCCTGGAACAAACTGAAATGCTTTATCGCAAATGGGGAGAAACACTCAAAAGGCGGAAGTGTTCTTTGAAAAGAGCGCACAATTCACATCCTTGAGGTCACTTTGGAAATCAGTGGGGGATTAATGGAGGCCAACAGGAACTGTTTCCACCCTCAAGAAATAGTGGCTTGCCAATTCTGGTGACAAAGCAACTGGAGAGTGTGAATAAGTCCTAGTTGGGCTTCAGGGCTGGTTTCATGAGAGTCTGCATTTGTTCAACGAAATCTTAGTATGTTTATAAAATTTATTTATTTATTTATTGGACTTTTATGCCGTCCCTCTCCAAGGACTCGGGGTGGCTTGCAATATATAATAAAACAATATGAAACACCAGATTACCTCTGGAACCGCATGCTACCGCACGAATCCCAGCGACCGATAAGGTCCCACAGAGTTGGCCTTCTCCGGGTCCTGTCGACTAAACAATGTCGTTTGGCGGGCCCCGGGGGAAGAGCCTTCTCTGTGGCGGCCCCGGCCCTCTGGAACCAACTCCCCCCGGAGATTAGAATTGCCCCCACCCTACCTGTCTTTCGTAAACTACTCAAGACTCATTTATACCACCAGGCTTGGGGGAGTTGAGATATTCCTTCCCCCTAGGCCATTACAAGTTATGCATGGTATGTTTGTGTGTATGTTTGGTTTTATAAATAAGGGTTTTTAGTTGTTTTATCATTGGATTGTCACATGTTGTTTTTATCATTGTTGTTAGCCGCCCCGAGTCTAGGGAGAGGGGCAGCATACAAATCCAATAAATTATTATTAAATTATTATTATTATTTTAATCCAATTAATTAATTTAAATTTTAAAAACCCCAAACCCATAAAAACAGTCTTTTCATTCAATCAACTTTCTCTCAACACATTCATTGGCCAGGGGTCAAGGATCTAATGGCCCCAAGCCTGTCAGCATAAATGAGTCTTAAGACTCTTGCGGAAGGCGAGGAGGGTGAGGTCAGTACAAATTTTCAGGGGGGAGCCGATTCCAGAGGGCCAGGGGGGCCCACACAGAGAAGGCTCTTCCCCTAGGGCCCGCCAAACGACATTGTCTAGTTGACGGGACTTGGAGAAGGCCAAATCTGTGGGACCTGACCAGTCACTGGGATTCATGCAAAATGAATATAATAGAGTATAGAGTAAGATTTGGGAATGATAATGACCCATTAATAGCGACAATAGTGCAAAGAGATAGACAAGAGATACAAAATGGAATAGATGAAATTTATAGAATTAGTAGAATTAATGGAATTCTATAGTGTAGAATTACACTATTATGTTCACTTTTTGTATAGAATATACAGCCTATCATTTATTGAAATCTCTTTTCAAATTTCATTTCTTTGATCTGTCTAATCATATATTCCCAATTTAAGTTGTCAACAGCTTTTTGTGCATCCAGAAAAATAAGTTGTTTATCTGAATGTGCTTCATAATATTTTACTATGTTTAGCATTGTTATTGTATTGTCTCTAATTCGCCTCATTAGGAGAAAACAGTTTTGGTCGGGGTGAATTATGTCATTTAACATTTTCTTCATTCTTCCAGCCATGATATTCATAAAAAAATTTGTAGTCTACATTTATAAGTGAAATTGGCCTATAATTTTGGATTTGACTTTAATCTGCACCTGCTTTCTTAATTATTGAAATATATGCAAAGACAGGCAGTTTGGCTTAATAACACTAAATAACACTTCTTTATAAAGTCCTATAAGTACTGTGTATTCTATTAAGTTCTATTAATTCCTGTGTATTTTTATAGAACTCACCTGGTATACCAACCTGGCCTGGGGTTTTATTGTTTTTTCTATTTTTGGATGGCTTCTCTCAATTCATTTACTGTTATCTCTTTATTTAATATCTCTCTTTTTTCTTCTTCCAATATTATCCTGGATTCTCCTTTTAAATAATCTTTTTTTTTCTACATCAATTTCCTTCTGTCTATATAGGTTCTCAAAGTAATTAATTACAACCTTCTGAATTCCCCCTTCCTTATTTTGCAAATTCCCTCCTTCATCTTGCAGTTGGTGAATTATCCTATTTTCTTTTCCTTTCTTAATTTGTATGCCAGCCATTTTCCCAGTTTATTGGCATTTTCAAAAGGGTGTTGATTCATATGTTTAACGTTATTTACATATTCTGCTTGCTCTATTAAGTTCGATTTGTGTTTACTCAATGCTAACGATTCAACAATTTGCTCATCACCTGGTTTAATTTGAATATTCTTTTCCAGTTGACCTATTTCTTTAAGATATCCTGTTGTTCTTGTTTTTCTTTTCTCTTTTTCGACATATATGCTATTGTTACTCCTATTGTATAAGATTTTAGGTTATCCCACAAACATTGGAAAGAGGTATGTTGTTTTTTATTTATATCAAGAAATAAAGTCAATTCCTTTTTAATTCTCCGAAGATACTCATCTTCCTGTAGTATTTGTGGATTCATGGTCCACAAATACAAATACACGGTCCACAAATACTGGTCTAAATACTTGATGCATCCATTTTAAATTACATTCCCCTACCCTTCACCTTTGATGAGCATGGATATGAGATTAAACTACTTTTTCATGACTTTCTCTGAGATCTATATGCACAACCACAAATACTTCTTTTGAAAGTGTTAGATAGGGTGAATGGAAGAGGGAGACAGAAGTTGCTTCAAAACAACAGCTCTTTATTTGGCAACTAGTTACAACCAGTGAAGGGCTACCAAAATTTTTACTACCACACTGTGGGCCTGGCTTATGCAGGATGCCCTGCATTTTCTTCCAACATCTTTCAGTGTAACTTGGGGGCTCTGGGGTAGAGCTCCATTTTTGCTACTCCACTGCATACAGCCCCCTGTCCGGGCAGTAGCCCACCCCTGGTTACAACCCAACAAAAGCTCTGCCTGACAGCCAGCCCTTTTATTTTTTTTTAAATACATTTTATTAATTTTAATAAAATGAACAAACAGACAAACATACATTTAATACAAAAAATGGGGTTGCATTTTCCCCGCTTCTTTCAAAAGTATAAATTTGAATACAGAAAAAAGAATACATATTTAAAATTCAATTCATTGTTGTAAATATAAAAAACTAGTTTGTTTAACTTTTCATAATAGTTCTTCATATATAAACTAATTTTAATATAGTTTTAAAATTCTTCTCATAATAGTTCTTCATATATAAACTAATTCTAATATACTTCTAAAATCATATTCTAATTAATTTTAATATAACATATAAATCTTATCTCAGCCAGCCCTTTTATAGGGAGCTTCCAGACAATCTAGCCCAGTGATGGCGAACCTATGGCACGGGAGCCAGAGGGGGTACATGGACACACATCGGCTGGCACATGAGCTGTTATCCTAGCTTAGTTCTAATATCAATGTGTGTGCTGGCCAGCTGATTTTTGGCTCACACAGAGGCTGTGGGAGGGCATTTTTGGCTTCCAGGGAGCCTCCGGGAGGATAGGGGGTGTTTTTAACCTCCCTCAGCTTGAGGGAAGCCTTTGGAGCCCAGGGAGGGTGAAACACGAGCCTATTGTGCCCACCAGAAGTTGGGAAACTGGTCATTTCTGGCTCCAGTTGGGAAATAGGCCATGTTTTTGCCCTCCCCAGGCATTGAATTAAGGATGTGGGCACTCGTGCATATGCGATAGCATGCGCCCATTCTCTTTCGGCACCTGAGGAAAAAAAGGTCCTCCATCCCTGGTCTAGCCAATCAGCAGTCTGTATTTTCCCTCCTGAATGGAGGACCTGACTGAAGCCTATGTGCTTCAGTCTGACAATGTAACAGATAGTAAACAAACTCCTCACGTGGACTTTTCTGAGTCAGATTTTACTGTTGCTTGGATACAGCCAATATTATTCAGCAAACTAACAGTAGTGCTGTCATGGGGACCATTTTGTCTCACTGATTTATAAATGCATTATCTCTTAAAACAAACAGCTCAGCCTTTTATAGAACAAACCAGAGAGGCAAACAAAATTTAGGCTAATTAGCTTTTTGCTGGAAGTCCTGCTTGGACCAATATTTCACATAACAGACACTTAGCAATGTAAAAGGATTGTCCGTTCTTTAGAATTAATAACTTATCATCGTCATGCTCAATCAGTTGCCGAATATAAGTGGTATCTGGTCTTCTACTTTCAGTTCCCTTAAATTTTCTTTCATATCAATGGATCAGTTTTATTTCTTTTAAAAAGCTAGTGTTAGTCTTGCATGGCATGCATTTTAAAGGATTTGGTGGTTTTAGAGAAAAGTCACTGTACAAAATCTTCCTTTATTGCACATTCCGAAAACATTTGTTCTTGCCGTAAAGCTCTTCCTAGATCTTAAGTTTGCGACATGTGTACATTCAGAAGATGCTAGGGATCATTTTCTTGGCATCTGCTGTTACTTCTCCCTTAATACTTGGTGGAAGGATACCAAAAACAGAATGCATTTTTTCAATTTGTGTAGATTTAAGGCACCCTGTCACTATGCATACTTGTTTAATTTTTTATTTGTTTGTTTTGTCAAACAATTATAGGATGGTAGTTTGTATCAACATAACATTAGAAAAAGTAATGATGATAAAAGACAATAAGACAGTAGGACAGGGATGGTAGGCACAATGGTGCACTTATGCATGCCCCTTACAGACCTCTTAGAAGGAGAGAGGTCAATTGTAGACAGTCTGAGGTTAAAGGTTTTGGAGTTAGGAGTAGAAATCACAGAGACAGGTAGTGCATTCCAGGCATTGCTGAAGTTGTATTTTTTGCAGTCTAGTTTGGAGCGGTTAACATTTAATTTAAAACTATTACGTGCCTGTGTGTTGTTGCGGTTGAAGGTGAAGTAGTCACTCACAGGAAGGACATTTTGGCATATGATTTTGTGACTATAGTTAAGTCAGAATGGAGTCGTTGAAGTTGTAAGTTGTCTAATCAAAGTATTTCAAGTCTTTTTGAGTAAGGTAATTGGTTGCTGGAAGAGGAGTGAAGGACTCTTCTTGTGAAATATTTCTGGAGTATTCTCTAGATTGTGTTGATGTCAAATATGCAATGTGGGTTCCAGACAGGTGAACTGTATTCTAGGATTGGCCTGACAAATGTTTTTTTATGCTCTGGTTAGCAGATCAATGTTACCAGAGAAGAAGCTGCGTAGGATTAAGTTAACAACTCTTAAAGCTTTTTTGGCAATGTTATTACAGTGCGTTCTAGGACTTAGGTCATTGGATATGAGTACTCCAAGGTCTTTGACAGAGTGAGGGTCATCAACTAGTTCAATTCCTCCAAGTTTATGTTTAGTATTCTGATTCTTTATGATTCTTCTTTATGGAGAGAAACATCAACTTGTTTCTCATGGTAGATGTACTGCATATTGGAGCAGTATGTTGTGGAAATACTCAGGGCCAAAACCGATGTTTGCAGCTACAGTGGCACCTCTACCTAAGAAGGCCTCTACTTATGAACTTTTCTAGATAAGAACCGGGTGTACAAGATTTTTTGCCCCTTCTCAAGAACCATTTTCCACTTACAAACCCGAGTGTCCAAAACTGTAACCGGAAAAGGCAGGGAGAAGCCTCCATGGGGCCTCTCTAGGAATCTCCTGGGAGGAAGCTGGGCTTCCACCCTCCCTGTGGTTTCCCCAATCACACACATTATTTGCTTTTACATTGATTCCTGTGGGGAAAATTGCTTCTTCTTACAAACTTTTCTACTTAAGAACCTGGTCACGGAATGAGTTAAGTTTGTAAGTAGAGGTACCACTGTATTTGAAAACCAATGCAGATATTTGAATAACCACATATTCAATGTCTAAGACTTTATTTCTATTACTGCCTGTCTGCATCTAGGGATGTTTCCATCATTGAAACTTTGAGGCTGATTTCTTTTGCCGGAACACCATGAAAACTAATGAGGTCTTGCTTTGGTAATCTCATACAATTTACTTGGTCGTATTAATTTGTCCATGGTTCAAATAATTTTATATTTCACTTATTTTATCTTTCAGCTTGCTTTTGCTCCTGACCATCACAAATTAAGCTCTCACAAATATGATCTTTCTAAAAGCTGATATATTATGTTTACCTTAGCAGCACTACGATGGACGTATCTCAGCTTCTTCTCTTCATGTATCTTAATCAATTTCAAGGATGTTTCATCTTAGCTTTTCATTCCCTGGAGGTATTTCTTCCTCCCTACTTTTCCTTCCAGCTTTTAAGAGCTGGCATTTGTATATTGTAGGATCCTGTGTAGCTTTAAAAAAAGAAAATATTAATGCAGACTTTACACTTCAAAGAAATGTGCTAATTTCATTACAATTATAATTCAAAATCAAAGCTGTTAACAGGTGGGGGTTATTCCCACCTGCTGAACTGAAATCTCTAACTCCATAGCATGACATTTGATTTTGTATTGATTATATTCAATCCTGCTGCTAAATGGCTGCCCCCATATCTTTTGCTATGAATCAACTGCTTTCTCAGTGCTCAACCCATCTAATATTAGTAGCAAATATCATTTCTCAAATCTAACAACTCTGTGGTAGATGTACCTTGATCTGATTAGAAAGGAACATATCTTAAGGGTACGAGTATGTTATTGATGTGCTAATCTTTTTTGGTATCAATCCCCCCAACTATGTTTTTATTATATGCATGGATTTATTATACTTTTAAAACATTTTCAAAAAGCTTCTCTTATAGTACAATTTGATGCATATTTTTTTGGTTAACTGAAATAATATTGATGCATGATATGAGTCTATCCATACATTTCTTTTTCTCTCTGCGCAATACTTTATTTGGTACAAAAGTTAATTAAGATGGATCTTTGGAATCAATGTTTTTCCATTGGATTCTTGTGCTTTATAAAATTATAGTATAGCTGTATTTCATTACTCTTGCTAGACAGAAATGATTTATTACATTATTTTATTCTTTAATGATACTAATAGTTTATTACATTATTTGCAATGCAAACCTGTCAAGCTTTGATATGCCTCTCCTCCAATACAATTGTGTTACTGATCTAAATCCTTCAAATGTTGTAGCACCGCACACTAATAAATCCATTCTTAATTTAAAAATTGAGTTTGTTTATAACAATCTATATGTAGCTTGCTTCAGCCCTGAACCATCAAATAAACATTAACTTAGTTTTGTGGCATTGATGGACCATTCATCTTATTCTGATATTTGAGAAAGTACACATGCACAGTCATGTGCGCAAATAGACGTCTTGAAATAGAGTTTTATATCAATGAAAAAAGAAGAAAAGGATGACTGGCTTCCACAATTGCAGAGAGAAATAAATACAGTGTTAACATAAAGTAAAGGAAGGTTTCAAGAGAAAAAACAGAAGGAGGAGGGAGGGAGGGGGAGGGGGAAGAGGAAGAAGAAGGAGGAGGAGGAAGAGGAGGAGGAGGAGGAGAAGAAGGAGAAGAAGAAGAAGAAAAAGAAGGAGGGGAGGAAGAGGAAGAGGAGGAGAAGGAGAAGGAGAAGAAGAAGAAGAAGAAGCAGGAGGAGGAGGAGGAGGAGGAGGAGAAGAAGAAGAAGAAGAAGCAGAAGCAGCAGAAGAAGAAGAAGAAGGAGGAGGAGGAGGAAGAGGAGGAGGAGAAGGAGGAGAAGAAGCAGAAGCAGAAGCAGAAAAGGAAGAGGAAGAGGAAGAGGAAGAGGAAGAGGAAGAAGAAGAAGAAGAAGAAGAAGAAGAAGAAGAAGAAGAAGAAGAAGAAGAAGAAGAAGAAAAAGATTGAAGTTGAAGTTGTTTCGGCGAGGATTTTTTGGCTATGTTTCGGCATGCTTCCATGCATGCCGAAACATAGCCAACACCTGTGGCTCCGTGCGCGGAAGCAGCAAAATTGTGCTGGTCCCGCAAGAACTTACAAGCCACGGCGGCGAGCACAATTTAACGTTCCAGCTCTAGCCCACTGCTGATTACTTCTCTCTATTATATCTGAATATAACTGCAGTTTTAGGATCCACATTGCCTATAAATTAGAGATATGCAAGATCATCATACTGAAGGTATCACAATTGATTTGACAAATTTGTTTTTCTCTTTTTTTCCCTGAATTGATCTAATCAAATCACGCCACACTGACTATCTAATCAGCAATTTGAAGGTAAGCTTGCTTCAATATAAACACTGTATTGACTCTATTATAAATATTTGTTTATGAACTAGTACAGCAGTAGGTAAAATTCCACTGAGTGAAGAAATCAAAGTGCCCTTCTAATTAGTGGTAGAAACATACAAGAGATTATAATTTTGCACAGACATTAGCTTTGAAAAATATGGATTTTAGCTTGTACAAGTGCCTTAAAAGTCTTGGAAATGCAAAATAGATTTATTTGTATATTTAAAAAGACCTCATGTACAGTCTTTGTCCACCAGAGACTTATTCGTCCTGAGCAACAATAAAATCATACAAATTCTGACTCCAAATAGCAATAACACCTAGATTTATATGCCACTTCACAGAGCTTTACAACCCTCTATAAGCAGTTTACAGAGTCAGCAACTCATCCCCAACTGTTCTGTTGGGCTCTCTGGTACACTCCTCCCAAAAATTCACAGGTACAAATTTCAGACACACACACGTTTGAAAATTCAAAACAATGTTCTTTATAATGAAAATTCACTTAAACCAAGCCCTCTTTTGGTATAGCAAAGAGCACTTGTCTCCAAACAAACTGGTAATTTGTACAAGTCCCTTATCAGTTCTGTGATACTTAGCTTGCAGCTGTGAGGCAATTCACAGTCCTTTTTCTTTCACAAAGTGAAACACACTTTGCTCTGGTTTAGTTTCCAAGCAGGGAAAAATCAGCACACAAAAGGTCAAAGTCAGTAAAGCAGTCATGAAACACAACGATCACATAGCCCTCCACAATGGCCAAACCCACAGGCTGCTATTTATAGTAGCCTCACTAATTACCACAGCCCCACCCAATCACAGGTGGCCTCATTTTCTTTGATAATAATCTCTCAGTTGTTGTTGCAAATGCATCGCTCTCCACATGCGTGGCTGTATCATTAACTCTTGTTCTGAATCCAAGGAGGAGCTAGATAATTGATCTCCTTCTGAGCTTTTCGCCACACTCTCCTCCTCCCTGTCACTCATGTCTTCTTGGTCAGAGGAGCCTTCATCAGCAGATTCCACCAGGGGCAAAACAGGCCTGCAGCATGTGGATGTCTCCCCCACATCCACAGTCCTTGGGGCAGGAGCTGGGCCAGAGCTAACCACACCACCAACAATCTGGGTCCTAATTTTATCAACCTCAGAAGGATGGAAGGCTGTGTTGACCTTGAACCAGTCAGGAATTGAACTCCTGGAGTGAGCAGTGAGTTAGCCCTGCAGTACTGCATTCTAAACACTGTGCCACCCTGGCTCAATATGGTATACCACTGCATTCTGTTTTATCAAATGCCCAAATATTCAGACCTTGCAGATCACAGTCAAGATTATAAAATAGTAAAATAATACAGTAAAACCCATGGACCTTTCCCCATGCACATGATCGATAGCAGCTGATTAAAATTACAGCAGTGCTATTAACTTTTTAAGAGCACATCATAAACTCCATCATAGGTTTTTCTCTTCCATTCGAGCCTTTTGGGATAATCCAGTCAAAAATAGGCATTTAAAAGAAGAAGAGGCAGTCACCTGAAAATTAACTAATAATAAGTTCTGAGCATTAAAAGATAAAAACTATAATGAAAGCTATAGTGTTATTCTATTATATTTTTAAAGCACATTTTGTTAAAATATTCCAGGAGATGACCTTTATTTTATGACAACATATCTGAAAGGTTGATTTCTCTGACTCAGATCCATAATTGTTAAGCAGTATTTGAAGTTGGAAGGGTAGGAATAATGAATCTTCACAACTACTTGTTAAAGATTTAAAATACTATGTAGAATAATTTTTGAACTGGATTTAACACACACACACATAACGCACAAACACACACAAAACAAAAGCTATCATTCCTTGATCTTCCATAATTAACAGGAAGAATATTGGCATGATTATTGAAATGGATGTCCATATGCCACCTCTATGTTGCTTGAAGCAGGCAGGATTCACTTTGGGTACCATTTGTTGGGGGTCCAGGGAAAGGGAGGGTCTTGCCTTCTCTTTCTGCTCAAGATCCCCATGGACAATTGGTGGGCCACTGTGTGACGCAGAATGCTGGACTCGATGGGCTTTGGCCTGATTCAGCACACAAAAGGTCAAAGTCAGTAAAGCAGTCATGAAACACAACAATCAGATAACCCTCCACAATGGCCAAACCCACAGGCTGCTATTTATAGTAGCATTTATTTATTTATTTATTTTATTTATTATTTAGATTTGTATGCCGCCCCTCTCTGAAGACTCGGTCCTCTTATTTTCTTACATATTTAAATGTAGAACCAATTTAATGGTTGCCGTAATAAACATCCATTCTCAGACAATGAAAGATTATTGATACCAATGTATGGTATATTCCTAGGCGAATTTTTTAAAAAAACTTCTGGTAAGAAAATCATCATCGTCATCATCATCACCACCACTATCACAATCCATGCCAGATTGAGATTGGATTGATTGATTGATCCACCCCTGTCACTTTTCTGCTCCTTTTCCAACTCCATCCAAGCAAGGAGTGGAGTGGAGTGGAGTGGAATGGAATGGAATGGAATGGAATGGAATGGAATGGAATGGAATGGAATGGAATAGAATAGAATAGAAAATCCAGTCAAAAATAGGCATTTAAAAGGAGAAGAAGCAGTCACCTGAAAATTAACAAATAATAGGTTCTGAGCATTAAAAGATAAAACTATAATGAATAGAATAGAATTTTATTGTCCAAGTGTGATTGGACACACAAGGAATTTGTCTTGGTGTATATGCCATCAGTGTACATAAAAGAAAAGACAAATTCGTCAAGAATTGTAAGCTATAACACTCAATGACAGTCCTGTTACAAATAAGCAATCCAATCATATTAGGACCCAGTAAATGTAAATTGTAAGGATACAAGCAACAAAGTGACACTCAAAGAGTCATTAGTGGGAAGAGATGGGTGATGGGAATGATGAGAAGATGAATAGTAGTGCAGAGTTAATAGTTTGACAGTGTTGAGGGAATTGTTTGTTTAGGAAAGTGATGGCGTTCCGGGAGAAAACTGTTCTTGTGTCTAGTTGTTCTGGTGTGCAGTACTCTATAGTCTCATTATGAGGGCAGTTTGTGTCCAGGATGTGAAGTCACACAACCTTGTACACCCTTTATAAAATGTCTTCTCCATTTTGGACATCCATGCACTACTGTAGTAGGATGCTTGTACAATTCAAGGGAAATTAGTTGGTTAATTGAAAGTTTATTCCTATGCAATGCTAAGTCAACTGATTCCTCTGTTACATAAGAGATGACCTCTTTTGTGTGGTCCCATGTCACACCATAGTATGCTGGGATCTGTCGCGGTTTGTGAGTGATTAAAATCCGTTAAGATCTTAACCCCACGGAGGCGATAGATAGAAGCCTAGTCATTTGTTCAAAAACAAGATTTCTTTATTATAAAAACAGAAATAAAACATGTCTCGATGGACAACATAACAAATACGTCTTCACATGATGGTGGATAGAAAAGAGAATAGAGTTTTAGAATGAAGAAGAAGGAGGAAGTGATGTTAGATTTGGCAGGATATTACATCATAATAGGAGGAACTTAGTAAGGCACACATAGTTAACTCTTTCATTACTGAATGTCTCTGAGGGGCTGGCAATATTCAGCGTGACAGGATCTGGATCAAATTCAAGCTTCATGGCACATTTCTTGACAAAATTGGATAGTATTTTCAGAAAGGATTGTCTGTAAAATAAGGCTCAGGACTGCATGGTTCCTGAAATCTCTAGTTACTAGCTTTTGTAGCAAACGGTAGTACCAAAGCTGTAAACAATGCCTTTACTGCATCCAAGAATATATGGACATGTTAATTATCCTTCTATAAATCAATTGCATTGTAAATATATATATATATATATATGGTAGCTAGAAGCAAACATGCAAAATATAATGATGATCTATAATATTGCAACACATAAAAGTACCAGTTCCTGGCATTAATGCAGCAGAATGTGCTATGAAAGTTATATTATCTCATTAGGCAGGACAATACCGAGTCCAAGAATCGTTATTTAGATGACAACATTTCACTCTTCTTGCTAATTAAATGCACTCTTCATATTAAAAGATATTGTTCCAAAGCAGCAAACCATATTCATAAAAGAAAGCTGGAATTATGCTAATCTTTCAGGTAGAATTACACAGGTGGATAGGTAGAATTACACAGTCCTCCAGGACTGTGTCATCAATAGGAAATTTCTGCAAGTTGATGGTCAAAAAAGTTCACTTGATGAAACATATATTTAAACAGTTGAACAGAGAGTATATAGTATGACTTAACCATTACAATATTCAAAGGGAAGGCCAATATGAACTTGAATGTAATGTACAGTGGTGCTGGGATTCTAAAGAATTGCACATAACCAATACAGTGGAACCTCAAGATACGAACCTAATTGGTTCCAGGGGGAGGTTCGTAACACGAAAGGTTCGTAAGACGAAACATTGTTTCCCATAGGAAACAATGTAAAGTCAATTAATCCGTGCAACAACAAAAAAAAACCACGCAAAAACCCGCTGCCGCCCGGCTGTCACCTTTTAAAACAGCCCGGGGGCTGTTTTAAAAGGTGACAGCCGGGCAGGGGGTCTTCCCAGCAGCCTCCTGAACCCGGAAGTTCGGTAAAAGTTTGGGGTTCGGGAGGCTCCGGGCTGCATTCGCCTTCCTCCGCCACCACCAGCATCCAGCTCTTCCTCCGCTTCTCCCTTCTCTACAAAATGACAGCCTGGCGGCGGCCTGGAGACTAGGAGGGGGACGGAATACGGGAGAAGGAGGGAGGCAGCGTCCACGCTTTTCTTTCTTTGGCTAATTGGCCAAAGACGTTCCCAGCCCAGCGGCGCTTTTACATTGATCCCTTTCTCTGGCCACTTAGCTCTTCCTCCGAAAGGAAAGCGTGGAGGCTGTCTCTCTCCTCCCGTATTCCGCCCCCCTCCAAGCCGCATTCGCCTTCCTCCGCCACCACCAGCATCCAGCTCTTCTTCTGCTTCTCGCTTCTCTACAAAATGACAGCCGGGCGGCGGCCTGGAAGCTGGGAGGGGGCGGAATATGGGAGGAGAGAGGCAGCCTCCATGCTTTTCTTTCGGCGGAGCGAGAAGCAGAGGAAGAGCTGGATGCTGGTGGTGGCGGAGGAAGGCGAATGCGGCTTGGAAGCTGGGAGGGGGGTGGAATATGGGAGGAGAGAGGCAGCCTCCATGCTTTTCTTTCGGCGGAGGAGCTAAGTGGCCAAAGACGTTCCGCCCCCCTCCCAGCCTCCAAGCCACATTCGCCTTCCTCCGCCACCACCAGCATCCAGCTCCTCCTCTGCTTCTCGCTCTGTCGAAAGAAAAGCATGGAGGCTGCCTCTCTCCTCCCATATTCTGCCCCCCTCCCAGCTTCCAAGCCGCATTCGCCTTCCTCCGCCACCACCAGCATCCAGCTCCCGGCCAAGCAGCCAGGGAACCCGAGCCAGGCGTGGCAGGGAACATCAGCACGGGAGGCAGCTTCTGCCGGACCTGGGCAATGGGCGGGACAGAGAAGCGGGGAGAATCAGGAGGCTCCTTTGGCAGCTGGGGGCTGCCTGGCTTTGTTGTTTTGGCTGCAGTGGGTGCCAGGCAGCCTCCAGCTGCCAAAGGAGCCGCCTGATTCTTCCCACTTCTCTGTCCCGCTCATTGCCCGTGTCCGGCAGAAGCTGCTGCCTGATTGCTCTTTGCCGGCGGGATGCAAAGTGCTGGGGTGGGGGGGTGTCCTGACAGCCCCCCCACCCCAATGCTTCACCTCCCGCCGGGCAAGAGCACTCGAGTGGCAGCTTCTTCTAGATACGGGCGATGGGTGGGACAGAGGGGTGGGGTTATGTGCTTTTGTGTTGTTGTGGTTGAAGCTGAAGTAGTCGTTGACAGGCAGGACATTGTAATCTTGTGGGAAATACTTAGATCATCTTAGTTGTAAGCTTTCTAAGCCCAGGATTGTAAGTCTAGTTTCAGATGATATTCTGTAACAGAAGGAGGAATGCAGGGCTCTTCTGGTGAAGTTTCTCTGGACATTTTCAAGGGTGTTGTTAATGTTTGAGATGCGGTATGAGTTCCAAACAGATGAGCTGTATTCTAGGATGGGTCTGGCAAAAGTTTTGTAAGCTCTGGTAAGTAGTGTGAGATTGCCAAAGCAGAAGCTACATAGGATTAGATTAACAAATCTTGAAGCCTTCTTGATGGTGTTGTTGCAGTGGGCTTTCTTTTGTAATTAGTACTCCGAGGTCCTTAACTGAGTGGGGGTTATCTGTGCTAATTTGATTATTCAGTTTGTATTTGGAGTTCTGATTCATTTTGCCGATGTGCAGGACAGAGCATTTTCTGGTTGAGATTTGGAGCTGCCACATGTTAGACAAATCAGAAACAGAGTCTAGGTCTTTTTGGAGAGTAGTTGTGTTATCGGTGGTGTTGAAGAGTTTTACATCATCTGCAAAGAGAACACAGTTGCTTGTAATGAGATCACAAAGGTAATTGATGTAGAGAATGAAGAGTGTTGGTCCCAGCCCTCTACCTTGGGGGACACCACTTTTAACAGGGACAGGAGTAGATATAGTGCTTCCTATGTTTATATGTTTATGAATGTGTTCTGTTTTCTAATATGACAGCTCCAGTGAAGGGCTACCAAAATTTTTATTATCACACTGTGGAAGTGGCTTATTTTGTGGGTATGGCTTGATGGTCATGTGACCATGCAGGAGTAGCTTGATTGTCATATGCCTTGACCAAAGATTTTCCAAGAACCTCAATACAATACCCATATCAATGGGCTCAAAACAAGCAGGTCATCGAATTCACCCACATCTTAGAAGTGAGCAGCTATTGAACAGTGAAATGACAGAAACATCACACTTAGAATTTTGAAAGCACATTTTGAGCATTGTCATGAAGGTCCCTTCATGATTAAAATGGCCACTCACAAAATAATCACACAAAGGCAACAATCTAAAGTGTTCCTTGCTACTTTCACAGCCTAAGTGAATACAGTGTTCCCTCGATTTTCACAGGTTCAAACTTCGCGAATAGCCTATACCATGGTTTTTAAAAAAATATTAATTAAAAAATACTTCGTGGTTTTTTTCCTATACCACAGTTTTTCCCACCCAATGACATCATATGTCATCGCCAAACTAATAATTTTTGCAAATAAATAACAAAAAAAAGTATTATTAATAAATAATTATGTTTATAAATATCAGGATCACTAAGTGTCTTATTCCATGGTGAGTACCAGTAATAATGGTGAGTAAATGGCTGTTAAGGGAATGGGAAATGGTAGTTTAGGGTTTAAAGTGTTAAGGGATGGCTTGTGATACTGTCCATAGCCAAAAATGGTGTATTTACTTCCGCATCTCTACTTCACGGAAATTCGACTTTTGCGGGCGGTCTTGGAATGCATCCCCCGCGGAAATCGAGGGAACACTGTATCCCAAAATATTCCATCCACATAACAGTCTTAACCCTCGTTCCGGCAGGAAGAGGAAGGTTGCAAAATCAAGATTTCTGGCAAAACATTAGGTTTCAAGCATTATTCATTTTACTTTCTAGAGCAGGGGTCCCCAATTCTCCAGCCAGCTGTGAAGACCTCTGTTCTAGAGAATACAATAGCCATTCGGAAAGGAGGGGGAGACAGAAACCCAGATCACATAGAATTCATTCCAGATCTTATCTCCTTATACTTTTCCTGGACACTTTTGTTTGTAGCAGAATTGCCAGCTTTGGGGCTTTTAAATTTCTTTTGGGAAGAACGCAGAGGCTGCCCAAAGAGGATGCCCTGCATTTTCTTTCAACATCTTTCGGTGCAAATGGGGTGGAGCTCCATTTTCGCTACCCCACTGCATTCTCCCCCCATCCAGGCAGCAGCCCACCCCTGGACAGCTCCCAACTTATTTCGAAGAAACTTTAAAACTATTTAGTCTGGATAAACAGAAATGATACTGAACTCCAAAAAAAGTGTCAACAGTCTCTATATCCAAATATATGGCTTCCTTTTTGTCACTCGACCCCTCCAGGGGCCATTCAAGACAGTTTTGTTTTGTTTATTTTTTTAGCTGACAAACTATGTTATATATGTGTAACATATTTTTGCTGATAATGAAAAGGAAGGGAGACGAGTATAGATCTATTTCAAGCTATTTTACTCTCATCAGCTACCCAACCAGAATCGGTGAAATCACATTCACCATCATCAGGCTGAAGTTTTAAGCTTTGTGCTGTTGTAAATTATTTATTTACAACAGCACGAAGCTTAAAACTTCAGCCTGATGATGGTGAATGTGATTTCACCGAAACGTCGCATAGACACTCAAAATATTACACGGGGCAAAACCCGAACTCAGA
Organism: Erythrolamprus reginae; assembly: GCF_031021105.1. Classification (NCBI taxonomy): domain Eukaryota; kingdom Metazoa; phylum Chordata; class Lepidosauria; order Squamata; family Dipsadidae; genus Erythrolamprus; species Erythrolamprus reginae. The sequence continues at coordinate 16,655,026 of NC_091958.1, read as the reverse complement.
ACAATCTACATACATATACCTGTGAAAATCTACGAAAACAAATATATATATATATATATATATATATATATATATATATATATATATATATATATATATATATATATATTTGTGTCGAATCACCCTGGTGTATCTGAAGGAACATCACAGCTCCTTATTTGCCTCTCGGCCCAACCCAGGGCCATTTCCAAGGCAGTTAATTTTATTGATAGCCGACAATTCTATCTATATGTGTCACATGTTTTTTTGCTGAATTTGAAAATTAAGGGAGACTAGGGTAGATCGATTTCGGCCTTATTTTGGCCTCATCAGTTAGCCATACCCACTGGGACTTGAACCTGCAACCTTTGCCTTGTAAGGCAGAGAATGATATTCTAGGCTACAGTATCCAATCCCTTCAGCTCTGCACCAGGGAAGGGTTACATATTTTTGTGTCGAATTTTAAATTTAAATTTTAATTTTCAAATTAATTTTAATTTTAATTTTCAAATTAATTAATTTCATTTTAATTTTCAAATTCATTTTAATTTTCAAATTCAGCAAAAAAACATGTGACACATATAGATAGAATTGTCGGCTATCAATAAAATTAACTGCCTTGGAAATGGCCCTGGGTTGGGCCAAGAGGCAAATAAGGAGCTGTGATGTTCCTTCAAATACACCAGAGTGATTTGACACAAAAATATGTAACCCTTCCCTGGTGCAGAGCTGAAGGGATTGGATACTGTAGCCTAGAGGTTAATTCTCTGCCTTACAAGGCAAAGGTTGCAGGTTCAAGTCCCAGTGAGGGTATGGCTAGCTGATGAGGCCAGAATAAGGCCGAAATAGATCTATCCTAGTCTCCCTTAATTTTCAAATTCGTCCTTTACATATTCCTAAGATTGGCTATGCATTTTAATGAGGGATCAAAATGCCTTGGACTAATTCTGTTAGCAGGGCAAGCTGCCAGTATCAAATGGCAATTTGGTGCCAAAATATTAGCTCGCATTTAAAATCTGTGGGTGGTGGAGAGCCTGATTTAGTTAGAGCTGTGAAAGTCCTAAGAATGCAGAAGGGCAGCTTTTCTGAAAAACTAAATGGAAGATCTATCTATGAAGCTTATGTTGTATCAGCTTCAGAGGAGAAGGTTATGGAATGGAGGAAGGAAGGAAAGGAAGGAAGGAAGGAAGGAAGGAAGGAAGGAAGGAAGGAAGGACGGTTCAGCATTAGATTTTGAAGTGTTTTTGTACATATTAATGCTTTCTATTGCACAAGGTTTGTATTCTCATGGATCCACCTTGCCCACAATGAAAAATCAAAGTGGAGTTCTGGGACATAGTAACTTCATTCCCACAACATGTTTAACCTGGCTCCTGAATTAACCCACTTTATCGATGCATGCTCAACCATAGATGATTGAACAAGCTGGATTCTACACCCAAAGCTATACAAAGCATATTAAGCTTCATGACAATGAAGCTTAATATGTTTATGATTGAAGCTTTAGTTCATCTAGATGCCGATATACTGTTCACACTGTATATTCTTAGCATAGAAAGGTGACTGTGTTGAACCATGAAGATATTTTTACATTTCATCTATCCAGTTTTGCATAATTTAGTCAGTTTTACCAGGTGGACCAGGCAGGAAACAAGATCAGATAAGCCAACTCTACTTTATTGTAAGGCTACATTAATAGAATCTTGCTAGTCTGAAAGTACAATTCTCCCATCATATCCTTTATAATCCCAAATTAAATTTGAGAGCATCTATTCTAAAACTCTATTTCCATCCACTTTCCTGCAGCAAACTTGTCCTCTGTTATCTGTTTCCTAAGTGGTATCTCTTCACGCCAACTCTCAAGATCTTTTCCAATGCATGTTGAGGATTTTTTCCCCCTGATATTTCTTTTCTGCAAATCTAGGAACAATCATACCCCCATTCAGATATCTTACTACTTGTCATACGGTTTCCCCAAAGTCAATTTTGTTACAATGCTTACCATTCCCAAACACTGACTGTCAAATCCAATTAGCAAAGAGGAATGCACTTGAGTTATTATATTTACTTTTAGATATCAAAAATTATTCCGGAATAAAGTAACCAGGCCACTTTATTTTATTACTTTTCCAGTTTCAGTTTTTCTACTGATTTTCTCTCCCAAAGGAATCAGTCATGTCTGTTGTGCCAAAATAGAAGGAAAAGAAAATTAATCAAATACAGTATTATGGCACAAGGTTTAAGGATAAGGATCTGTCAGTTTGTCTCCCCATCTACCATCCAGGGATCTCAGTGATAAATCCTATCTAGTAGTTAATATTATGAATTAGAAGTAGGAAAGATAATATACACTTGAGTTGTATTCCATCCTTTATTTAATTTGAATATAACAAATTTATAAAGCACAAATCCCTTGCTATCTCTAGAGAGCCTCCTTTCTCTTTAATTTCTTGTGTGTTTTTTCCAACCTGATATTTACTTCAACACATTTCTATTTAATTTTAAACATCTTCTTGTTTGAATTAATGAACATTTTCATGTGTATCTATCTAAATCTGTGTTTTTCTATTTTTACCCCCCAGTGCACAGCAGAATGGGAGTTAGGTGAAACATTCTTTTTCTTTAGGTACATGTTTTACGTTTGGAGTTTCCATTGGAAAGTGCTAAAAAAAAGTGCATTTTTAATTTGTGTGTGTCATTCAATTCATTTGTGGGTCTGGAAGACTGAATTAAGAGTATATAAATTATGAATAAGCATAATGCCAAACTTTTATTCCAGTTTTAGCCTGAGTTATTTGTTTTTCAAGAAAAACAATTGGAAGCTTTGTTTTCCATTAAAGCCAATTTCTCCTGCTCTTAAGTCAGATTAAATCAGAAGCTGGTGAGATCTCAAAATGGTTGGGAAGCATACCGTTATGCATACCGAGCAGAAAATGTATTTATTTATTTATTTATTCATTCAGTCAGTCAGTCAGTCAGTCAGTCAGTCAGTCAGTCAGTCAGTCAGTCAGTCAGTCAGTCAGTCAGTTAGTTAGTCCAATACACAATGAGGGTTTTAGTGGGTATATATGTATATACACATAGTAAAATACATGATGAAGGTTATAAAGGAGATACTCATAGTAAAATATATCTAAGAAATAATAGAAAAGAAGGTATAGTAATAGAACATATCAACGAAAGAATAGAAGAAGAGATATAGGAATAGAAGAAAGGTATAGGAGATATAGGAGAGCAATAGGACAGGGGATGGATAGCACTATAGTGCACTTGTAATGAGTAATGAGTTCCACGCTTCGACAACTCGGTTACTGAAGTCATATTTTTTACAGTCAAGTTTGGAGCGGTTAATATTAGGTTTAAATCTGTTGTGTGCTCTTGTGTTTATCCAGTTATCTGCCATGTGCTTTTTTTGCAGAATGAGGGATCAATGTTTTATTTTCTTTTTCCCGCACAAAATTTTAATTTTAATTTCACTCATTTACGCTTACAAATATACCATTTCATTTTCTCATTCCTAATACAATACTCCCATTCATATTTCCTATTCTATTAGAACAATTATTATTTTTATACAGTCGAGGCTGTATTTTTTGCCAACTTCCTTTTTATTTCCCACAACTGTTCTCCCTATTCTTCCCCTCTACCTTTCGTACTTTCGTCTCCCTCTCTTCTGTCCTTCTCTACTCCCCTTCCTTTTCCTCTCCCCTACTCTTCTACTCCCTCCTCTTACCTTATCTTCTATCATTTTCTCCTTCTTACCCTCCTCTCCCTTTCTTCTTTCTTCACCCTCCTCCTTCTCTTCTATTCTTTAGTTCTGTTGTTTTTAATTCTAATACATCTTGGGATGAATTTCCAGCAGTCTCGTTTACTTGAGTAGAACAGTGATGGGAAACCTAGGGCACAGTTGCCACGGGTGGCTCACGGAGCCATATCTGCTGGCACAGAAGCCATTGCCCTAGATCAGCTCCAAAATGCATGTGCCTGCCACCCAGTTGATTTTTGGCTCACACGAAGGCTATGGGAGGGCATGTTTGGCTTACAGAGGGCCTCCAGGGTAATGGGGGAGGACATTTTTGCCCTCTCTGGGCTACAGGGAAGCCTCTAGAGCAGAAGTCTTCAAACTTGGTGACTTTAAGACTTGTGGACTTCAGCTCCCAGAATTCTCCAGCCAGCTATGCTGGCTGGAGAATTCTGGGAGTTGAAGTCCACAAGTCTGTCTTAAAGTCACCAAGTTTGAAGACCTCTGCTCTAGAGCCTGAGGAGGGTGAAAAACAGGCCTACCAGGCCCACCAGAAGTTTCTAGCCTCCAGGGGGCCTCCAGAGCAAGGGGGAGCTGTTTTCACTCTCCCCATGCATTTAATTATGGGTGTGGGCACTCATGCATGTGTGATAGCACACACACATGCACTTTTGGCACCCATGGGAAAAAAGATTAGTCATCACTGGAATACAATATAATAGAATTCTTTATTGGCCAAGTGTGATTGGACACACGAGGAATTTACCATTGGTGCATATGCTCTCAGAAAATATACATTTGTCAGGAATTATGAGGTGCAACACTAATGATTGTCATAGGGGTCAAATAAGCAATGAGTAAGCAATCAATATGAATAAAAATCTTGTTATTTACCATCTCTTCTCTATTTCTCTTTCACATTTTCCATATATTTATAGATCCCATTCTTAATGTATGTGTGTCTAATGTAACTTTTCTATATTCCCCTCTTCCATTTCAAGTGTGTCATTTGGGCTTTTCTTTCACTTTGTATATTCCCTCCATTCATATATATATTTTCTAACCATTCATAAAATCTTCCCCATGTTTTGTAATACAACGATTCCTCTTTTAATCTAAATGTCAGTCTGTTCATTTCTGCCCCGTCTATTTTTTTTAAAAAAATATCTGTCCTGCTTCAGGTATTCACTGTTTTCCAGTTATGTGCAAATACTATTCACACTGCTGTTACTACATGTACTATTAGATAGGTGTCTTCTTTGCTGTGTTTTTCTGGTAAGATACCCAATAGCAATGTTTCCGGAGGGTAATGGGTCAATGTTTTCAAGGCTTGTTTGGCCAAGCAGAGAAAATTTGTGAGCCACCATTCTCCACCAATTTATTTATTTATTTGATTTTTATGCTGCCCTTCTTTAATAGAGCAAGGCTATTGCCCCCACAATCCGGGTCCTCATTTTACTCACCTCGGAAGGATGGAAGGTTGAGTCAACCTTGAGCCGGTGATGAGATTTGAACCACTAATCTTCAGATCTACAAGTCAGCTTCAGTGGCCTGCAGTACAGCATTCTACCTGCTGCGCCACCCCGGCTCAATCCCAGAAGGATTCTCTTACAGTTTTCCTCCCTTTATTGATAGATTTTGAAAACACCCTTCAATTTTCTGCAGGACTACTTACAATCAAACAAACTTTCTGCAGGGCTACTTACAACATATTTTAAAATCACTTTGTTTTAAATAACAGTGGTATCTTGATACCCCACAGCTTTGAAACTAACTGAATGTGGTACTTAGGGAAGGGCTACCAAAATTTTTACTACCACTCTGTGGATATGCCTTATGCAGGACGCCCTGCATTTTCTTTCAACATCTTTCAGTGCAAATTGAGTGCTCTGGGGTGGAGCTCAATTTTCACTACCCCACTGCGTTCATCCCCATCTGGGTAGTAGCCTACCCCTGGTAGTACTCAACACATTTTGATATGAAAAAGTTTGTCCTGGTACTCATCATTTGTTTGTTACTAAATGCAGAAGCTAAAACTGATCAGTGACAGCTGCCTTGAGACTCACTATATTATTCTTCATGTGAAAAAAAATGTTTGATATTGAGCATTTTTTATACTCTGGGACAGGGGTCCCCAAACTTTTTACACAGGGGGCCAGTTTACTGTCTCTCAGACTGTTGGAGGGCCGGACTATAAAAAAAACCTATGAAAAAATCCCTATGCACACTGCACAAATCTTATTTAAAGTAAAAAACAAAATTTATTTTTATTTTATTTATTATTTGGATTTGTATGCCGCCCCTCTCCGAAGACTCTGGGAAGAAAATGGGAACAAATACAATCTTTAAAATAAAGAAGTAATTAAATAATTAAGTAATAAAGTAATTTATACTTCTTTATTAACAAGTAAATTTAAACTTAAATCAACAAACTCCCTCCATTTCTCCTCCCTTCCCTCCCTCCCTCCCTTCTTCCTCTCCATTTCTCTCTGTCCTCTCCCTTTTCTTCCTTCTCTCTCATTTGTTTCATTTTCCTCTCCCTTGTTTTCTCTCCATCATTTTCTCATTTTTCTCTTTTCTCTCTCTCTCTCACTCTTTCCATCTATCCCCCTTTCTCTCCTCCTCTCTATCTCTCCCTCTTTCTCTCTCTTTCTTTCTCTGTCCCTCTCTCTCTTTCTCTCTCTTTCTCTCACTCATTCTCTTTCGCTCTCCCTCTTTGTATCTCTCACTCTTTCTCTCTCTCCCTCTCTCTCTATCTCGCTCCTATCCTCCCCGCCCTTTGCCTCTGTACCGCCTTCTCTCTCAGCAGCAGACCGTGGTGAGTTGACAGAAGATTCGGGAGCTTATTATATCTATTGATAAAATCTCGTGGGCTGCCGCGGGCCGGATAAATTGCCTCAGCGGGCCGCATCCGGCCCCTGGGCCGTAGTTTGGGGAACGCTGCTCTGGGAGGTGCTCCCAGAAATAGTTTAGTTTAGTTTATTTAGATTTGTATGCCGCCCCTCTCCAAAGACTCAGGGCGGCTAACAACAATAAGAAACAATATAACAAATCTAATATTAAAAAGTAATCTAAAAAAACCCAATTTAAGAGACCAATCATACCAACAAACATACCATGTATAAATTCTATAAGCCTAGGGGGAAGGGAGAAAAAATTTTCAATTCCCCCATGCCTGACAACAGAGGTGGGTTTTAAGGAGCTTGCGAAAGGCAAGGAGGGTGGGGGCAACTCTGATCTCTGGGGGGAGCTGGTTCCAGAGGGTCGGGGCCACCACAGAGAAGGCTCTTCTCCTGGGTCCCGCCAAATGACATTGTTTAGTTGACGGGACCCGGAGAAGGCCAACTCTGTGGGACCTAACCGGTCGCTGGGATTCGTGCGGCAGGAGGCGGTCCCGGAGATATTCTGGTCCGGGGCCATGAAGGGCTTTATAGGTCATAACCAACACTTTGAATTGTGACCGAAAACTGATCAGCAACCAATGCAGACTGCGGAGTGTTGGAGTAACATGGGCATATTTGGGAAAGCCCATGATTGCTCTCGCAGCTGCATTCTGCACGATCTGAAGTTTCCGAACACTTTTCAAAGGTAGCCCCATGTAGAGAGCATTACAATAATTAATGATGGATATCAAAATATCACTATACTTTCATTTGGATGTTTTTTGCATGAGTTTTTCATTTTGGCTGTTCAATTCCTGCTCTTGTTTTTTCCAAGATTTCTTGCTGCAATTGTTCCATTTGCAGATCCTTTTCTTGATTTGTGTTTTACATTGCCATTTTAGTCATCTCTGTGAAGTTGTCTTTCACACCTTCAAATTCTATAATAACTCTGCCAAATAATAGGTTTTTTTAAAAAAAAAATAATCCTATTGTTTTCTAAAAGTTTATTGAAGACTGTATTATTTCCGTGATATTAGTAATAGTTCAGCTCCTTTAAAAATTATTTAAGATAATAAAAGTTAAAGCTAGCTTAGCCATTTGAACTTTTTTTCTCCCTGGTACTTTTAGTTCTCTAAAAGTTTGCAACCTTCATCAAGCCTCAGTTCCTAATACAGGTTTTGTTTCATTTCAGTCTTATCTCTTAATTATATATTGTTTTTCAAATATTATAGCCAATTAAACCAATATTATACATATCTCTGGTCTTCTAATCTGTTTAAATCTTTCTTAAATCAAATCCAATTTGTGCCATTTGTGATTATTTTAAGTACACCAAGTATTGAGCTGAGCTTTTGAAAGTCTTAGATATCTATAAAGTGATTAAACTGAACATTTCAAAGCTGGTTAGAAAGTGTTTTAGAAGCGGTTTTCTTCCCCTATTTCTTCCTAAAGCTGAAAGAGACTGGCTAGTATAAGGTCACTTAGCTGATTTGGCAGGATTAGAATCCATGATCTCCTGGTTTTTAACTTTAGCCATTATGCCAAGCAGGATCTCCTGTCCACTTAACTGTATATAAGGTGTTATTATCTTTATATTCCTTTTTTTCTCCCTTTGGATAATAATAATAATAATAATAATAATAATAATAATAATAATAATAATAATTACAACAACAATAATAACAACAACAACAACAACAATAACAACAACAATAATAATAGTAGTAGTAATAATAATAATAATAATAATAATAATAATAATAATAATAATAATAATTTATTAGATTTGCATGCCGTCCCTCTCCAAAGACTCGGGGTGGCTCACAACAATAATAAAAAACAATATTATAGCGAAACAAATCTAATATTAAAAAAGAAGCATATAAAACCCTATCATATTTAAAAACCAAACAACACATACATACCAAACATAAAATATAAAAAGCATGGGGGAAAGGTGTCTCAACTCCCCCATGCCTGGCTATATAGATGGGTCTTGAGTAGTTTACGAAAGACAAGGAGGGTGGGGGCAGTTCTAATCTTCGGGGGGAATTGATTCCAGAGAGCTGGGGCCACCACAGAGAAGGCTCTTCCCCTGGGGCCCACCAAACAACATTGTTTAGTCGACGGGACCCGGAGAAGGCCAACTCTGTGGGACCTTATTGGTCGCTAGGATTTGTGCGGTAGCAGGCGGTTCCGGAGGTACTCTGGTCCAATGCCATGTAGGGCTTTAAAGGTCATAACCAATAATAATAATAATAATAATAATAATAATAATAATAATAATAATAATAATAATTTATTAGACTTGTATGCCGCCCCTCTCCGAAGACTCAGAGCGGAAAAAGAAATCCTGGGCCATATCTTGAGTTCAAAATAAAAATGCATCCAACAATCAAGGTACCATACTTTCACCAATCAGCTCTGTTCTGGTACCGTTCTAAATCAGATTAAATTTGGTTTGAATACTAGCAGCACTAATATTTTGATTTAATTGGCTTTTATAGGAAGTTGTGCTCTCTCTCTCTCTCTCTCTCTCTCTCTCTCTCTCTCTCTCTCTCTCTCTCTCTGACTGTGTCTCTCCCTGCTGAACTGCTCAGAGGCAGAACTATTTTTGTTTCCGAAAAAGGGAGAAAAGTGAGTGACATTTTTGACAGCAAGGCTGTCATCATAAAAATTAGGTTATAATGAATATGGGTTTCAGGAGAAGGCTGAAGAGGAAACCCCATCTGCTCCTCTCTGTGTTGCAGCATTAAAAGGAGCAGATGGACACCAATGATGCCAAAAAGAGAGAGCAAGGAGGGGTGTGCAGCTGTGCTGCTTTATCCCTTGGTAGAAAGTCCCCCTCCTTTAAATTCCTAATTTCTCCTCTCCTGCTTCAGAGAGGAGAAGGAGGACAGATGCATTTATCCTCTAATTGCATCTCCTCTCAAAAATGTGGAGTGCCTCACCAGAGAAGCAGGTAAAAAGTTAAAGACTCCCTTGAGTTGAGCTCATCTTTTGATGACTAATGGACAGATTTTTTTTTTAAAGCTATTCTACAGAAAAGGTTGTCACTATTTTTTTTTCCTGGAAAGCTGATTCTATTTTCCAGTCTCATCTACATTTCTGAAAAACCCTGGTGGTCTTCCTTTTTTTCATTTTTTAAAATTAATTATTAACTATTTAATTCAATTAACGATTTTTAATTAGTACACACATAACACAAACAAACATACAACAAAGTTTTGGGGTATTTAGCCAACATTGGATGTATATACATTTTTATTACTTTGTTAACATTATGGTTGCACCTTCTTTATTTACACTGTGAATAAAGTTTCTTCTATTATTAAACTACTAAACTGTATCCATATATAATTTATTGATTATTTCTTTCTTTTAACCAATTATAGAATTTGTTCCATATTTTGTAATAATCAGAATCCTCTTTCCCTTTCAATTTTCTTTTCTTTTCTGTGCAGACCATAATTCTCATATGGACAACCCTGGTGGTCTTCTAATTTATAATACAATATCATTTATTGCTTTTCATATAGCATAAAATGACTATGGTAAATAAAAATTACAGTAACTTTACATTTAATGAATCCTATTGTGGCATTGATGGTTTTAAGTTTCACAGAAATTTCATAGTTTTATGCTCTGTGCCATTATTTTGAAATTTTATAGCTACTATGTATATCATGTATAGATATATACTATTGTTATTTCTGATACTTCTGCTGCAATTTAACTGTACTTTTTTATATTATTGTAAACCACCGAGTCCTTCGGGATTGGGTGGCATAGAAGTTGAATAATTTAATTTAATTTAATTTAATTTAATTTAATTTAATTTAATTTAATTTAATTTAATTTAATTTAATTTAATTTAATTTAATTTAATTTAATTTAATTTAATTTAATTTAATTTAATTTAATTTAATTTAATTTAATTTAATTTAATTTAATTTAATTTAATTTAATTTAATTTAATTTAATTTAATTTAATTTAATTTAATTTAATTTAATTTAATTTAATTTAATTTAATTTAATTTAATTTAATTTAATTTAATTTAATTTAATTTAATTTAATTTAATTTAACTTAATTTTTAACTTAATTTTTAACTTAATTTTTATTTTAATTTTTAATTTAATTTTTAATTTAATTTTTAATTTAATTTTTAATTTAATTTAATTTTTAATTTAATTTAATTTTTAATTTAATTTAATTTTTAATTTACCCTGCTGTTCTGTTCGGGTCTGTGAGACCCGAAATCAAGGTTTGAGACCCTGTAAAAAATTTTCCCTGCATATCTGAAACTTGAAATTTCATGACTTTTCATCATTTCAGGGGTTCTCTCTATGAGAATTTTTTTGGGGGGGTGGGAGGTTTCTTTCTTGCTGAAAAAAAAAAACTCCCTAATGTTATGTTCCCGGGTCACCCTGACCCGGACCGAAAACTCTTCATTTGCAGTGCTTATGTTTGGTCTTTTTGAAAGCTTTTTTCACTTGGAAAGTAGTCTGAACATTTCTTCACACAATGGAATGAAAATTGAACTGAAAAAATTAATCCTTATTGGTTTATTTTGCCCATAAATGTGCCTCCCCCCCCCGTTTTTGTGAAAGTTTTTTCAATTTATGGATAGTTTTGCTTGCAAAATGCAGTCTATTTTACTGGAGTTGGTGTGGGAATGGTACCTTGAACATTTCTGAATATAAGAAAAATATAAAGGAACTGAAAAAAATGATTCTTACTGGTTTTTTAACATCAGAAATAAGGCCTCCCCCCCCCCTCGGCTGCTTGCAATCATTTTCACTTTTTATTTTTTTATGCTCCAAATCCAAAATATTCTTTAAAATCTTAGGCATTCATTTACTCAATTTAACAATGCTGATCATCAAAAAATATTTTTGGGGTGGTGGCTAATTGTTTTCTGGGCAAAAAAAATTCATAACTTCGAATCTGTTTCTGTTCGTATATGACCGGACCAAAAATATTTTTTTTAGGTACTTGAATTTGATCTTTTTGAAAACTTTTTCAACTGGAAAACTAGTTTGAACATTTATGAACATAATGATATGAAAATTGAACTGGAAAAATTGAGACTTATATTTTTATTTTGATCAAAAAGCCCCTCCCCCCATCCTTTCTGAATTTCGTGTCAATTTCTATTTTTTAAGGCTACAAATCCCTAAGAAATTTTCCCCCAAAAGGTTTGATATACTAAATTGAACATTTCTGAATATAAGAAAAATATAAATGAACTGAAAAAAATGGTTCTTATTGGTTTATTTTTGCCACAAAAGGGACCCCCCCCCCCGGCCTTGCTGTGTGCCATTATTGTCACTGTTTATACATATTTGTCTAGAAATATTTGGAATATCCTTTTGAAAATCAACCACATTGTAGCCAGATAACTAATTTTATGAAAGAAATCCATTTTACTAAAAAAAAGTATGTAAGTTTGAAATTAACAGCATAATTTTTATATAAATTGAAATAACTTTATATGCAAAATAAACCAATATGCATCAATTTTTCCACTTCAATTTTCATATCATTATGTTCAGAAATGTTCAAGCTACAAATCCAACACCAACTTTAGCAAAATTGAATGTATTCTGCTAGCAAAACTATCCATAAAGTGAAGACTATGTCACAGAAACGGGGGGGAGGCACATTTATGTGCAAAATAAACCAATAAGGGTTAATTTTCTCAGTTCAATTTTCATATCATTGTGTGCAGAAATGTTCAAGCTACCAATCCCACACCAACTTTAGTAAAATAGAATGGATTTTGCAAGCAAAACTATCCATAAATTGAAAAAACTTTCACAAAAACGGGGGGGGAGGCACATTTATGTGCAAAACAAACCAATAAGGATTAATTTTTTCAGTTCAATTTTCATTCCATTGTGTGCAGAAATGTTCAAACATGTTTCCAGGTGAAAAAAGCTTTCAAAAAGACCAAACATAAGCACTGCAAATGAAGAGTTTTTGGTCCGGGTCAGGGTGACCCGGGAACATAACATTAGGAACTTTTTTCGAACAGCATACAAGGGTTAATTCTATGCCACCCAATCCCAATGGGATTTCTACCTTCTATCTCCTCCTCTCTGCTACACAGATTATTCCTCATGTATGTACTTCAGGACTGGATGAAATGTCCTTGAAATACTGCAATTTTTTTTTTTTTTGGTATCTCAAATTTCCTTGCCCCTTTCTTTCATTCTGCAATTGCTCCAAACTATTGCTTGGGGTTACATTCACAAGTAAAGGAAAACTCTCCATTTTTCTTCACCTCACTATTTTACTAGTTCAAGGTTAATAAAGATGAAAGGAAAATAACAGACAAACAGAATATCAGATTTGGCAGGGACCTTGGAGGTCTTCAAAGTCCAACACAGTGCTCAAGCAGGAGGCCCTATACCTTTTCTGACAAATCATTACCCATTATTTTGTTTAAAATCTCTGGTGATGAAGGACCTACAACTTCTGATGGCAAGCCATTCCACTGGTTCATTGTTCTGTTAGGAAGTTTCTCTTTATCTTCTTATTTATCTTCTTAGTTTCCATCCATTACTTTTGGTTCTGCCTTCAGGTGCTTTGGAGAATAGGTTGAACCCCATCTTCTTTATAGCAGTCCTTTAGATATTGGAATATATAGACTGCTATCCAAAAATATATAATATCCAGAGATGGTTTATTTAGAATGATTATGCTTTGCATAATATTCCTGAAACAGTTTGGGTCACATTCTAGACTACCATATTTTTCGGAATACAAGATACACCTCCCGGGAAAACCAGGGGGAAAATTCTGCCTCTGCCTCTCAGCAATTTGCCTCCTTGCAGCAAAGAGCAAACAGCTTGGTCAGCTTTAGCACAGTGTGATTGGCGGTTGGATCTCCCTCCTGGAATACCACCTATCAGCTCTTCCAGGCTGCGGGGATCACCAACGCCCATCACCACCATCACTGCTCATTACCGCTGCTTCCTATTGCCATTTCTGTGCATCCCATTTCCAACCCATTTCAGACAGCAGGGATAGGCAGCGACAGCAATCCCAGCCGCTTGGAACAGTTCAAAACAGGGATGCACGGGGGCCAAAACTGGATACAAGGGGGCTGAAAATGGGGCATGTAGAAGGGCATTAGGCAGCACTGGTGATGGATGGTGGTGATCCTCACAGCCTGTAACAGCTGACAGGAGGTAGATCCAACCACCAATCAGCTGCTCTTGCTAAATCAAGCTGTGCTGAAGCTGGCCAGGCTGTTTGCTGTTTGCTGCAAGGAGGCAAATTGCTAGGAGGCAGAGGCCGAAGGGTGGGGCTGCCAGGTAGGTGGAGCTTTGGTAAGATTCATTGTAGAAGACACATAGGCATTTCCACCTACTTTTGTAGGGGGGCATCTTATACACCAAAAATACGGTAATTTAAGATCAACTGTTATAGCTGTGCTTTTCTTTGTTGGGGATCATGAAGTTGATGGTACAGTAGGGCAAATTGGAGTCATTTTGAATGTTCTCCAGGTAGGATAGATGCTGTTTTTTGAATCCAAATATCCCAGGGATCTGTACATATAAACAGAATACATCCATTATTGTCTGATTCAGTGAGTTGCCAAGGGGGGCTATCTAGTTGAGATTTGGCCATTTGGCCAATAGCCATTTCCAAAACACTCCCAAAGAAGAGACTTCCTAGTCCAATTAGTTGATGTTTCCAGGGTCACAGAGAGAACAGTTGAGTTTCCCCGTTTCCGCCATGGATACAATGTTTTCAAATGGTCTTTAAATGTTTTGTAGTTTTGTAATTTACATTTTTAAGAGCCATCTATTACTGTGCAGTATATTCAAGGAGAGAACTGCTTATTGGTTCTTTGTGTGCATAAAAAGGAGTTGAAATTAGGAACAAAGTAAGTCTGTCTTCCATTAAAGTCCCATCAGCACTATATTGCATATCGTTTGCTTTTTTGATTATTTTTTTAAAGTTGTGTGCTTCCTGTTTCTAGTGTTTTGTTTAAAGCTCACAATAGTGAGAGTATGCCTGTAGAAAATTGTATCTCCTTGGCAACAAGACATTTTCCCCTAGGAATGCTAACTTTAGTGTAGATGAACAAGAAATCCAGCAGATTTTCAACTATTCTAACTTTTCCTGCTTTGTTGCAAAAAAGCTTATGTGGACAGTCAAACTATGATATGACATTGTTTTATTGTATTACCAAAAACATAGATACGCAAGTTTGGAAATTATATATTGAAATTTGAGAATTTGATTATTCACTGTAATTGAGTAACTTTGGTGTTAAAATGTTGGACTCCGAGTTGGTTATGATTAGACACACTGAAATCAACAGAAAATATATAAATTCTACCACATTCAATGGGTTTAAATATTTACTAAATCATAATATTTTTCTTTTATGTAGTTTGATGTGTAAATGACAATAATTCACCATATTAAAACGTGAAGCAGGTTGAAGACACTTTTTTTCAAGCAAGTGTACTAAACAAGTTCAGCTGGAGCTCTTTTGCAGAATTACTAATTTAAGGATGGACTATAAATATTTTTCCAAGATGGCAGACCTCACCAAGCTCCTTAATTTTTCTCAGCTGCAGAAATCTTTCACTTCAAATAGATGAGGCATAAATCCAGGATAAACACTCCAATCTTGGCTCCCATGCTTTCATTTCATTGTTACATGTTACTCTTCTTTTTTCTTCCTGCTTCCCCGTATTGGATGTGGACATCTTTTTAACCTTTTGTATGGATGACTGATTGGAGAAAAACTCATATTTTTTTAAAGGGACCATTCAGCAGATGGGGTTTTTTTAGATGTTAAGCATAAAACGTATCAGGAAAGACTTCATGAACTCCATCTGTAGAGTCTGGAGGACAGAAGGAAAAGGGGGGACATGATGGAAACATTTAAATATGTTAAAGGGTTAAATAAGGTCCAGGAGGGAAGTGTTTTTAATAGGAAAGTGAACACAAGAACAAGGGGGCACAATCTGAAGTTAGTTGGGGGAAAGATCAAAAGCAACATGAGAAAATATTATTTTACTGAAAGAGTAGTAGATCCTTGGAACAAACTTCCAGCAGACGTGGTAGATCAATCCACAGTCACTGAATTTAAACATGCCTGGGATAAACATATATCCATCCTAAGATAAAATACAGAAAATAGTATAAGAGCAGACTAGATGGACCATGAGGTCTTTTTCGGCCGTCAGACTTCAATGTTTCTATGTTCTATTTGATGACAATAAAAAAGCCATTTATTTAGCATATTAAAATATCGATGATCCTCCAACATCTTGGATTAACCTTTCCACAGTTTTGCCTAGTGCACCAATTGCAACCCAACTTAGATCAGGTAGCTCTTCTCACAGTCACTCATGCCCCTGTCACCCCATGGTTAGATTACTGTAACGTGTTCTACATGGGACTACTCCTGAAGAGTGTTTGGAGACTACAGTTGGTCTAAAATGCAGCTGCGCAAGTTGTTGTGTGTGCATCTAGGTACACCAACATCACACCCATCCTCTACGAACTGCACTGGCACTACATTGGTCTCCAGATGCACTGGAGACCACTTCAGTCCACTGCACTCCAGATGCATCTGGAGACCACTGCATTGGTCTCTAGATGTAATTCAAGGTGTTGGTCATTACCTTTAAAGCCCAAATGGCTAAAGGCTAGACTATCTTCAAGACCAACTTCTGCCACATAGCTACCAGAGATTGGTAAGGGCCCAGAGAGTTGCTCTTCTCCAGGTCTCATCAGCTAAACAGTGGCGGCTGGCAGGTCCATGGGGGAGGGCCTTCTCTGTGGCTGCCCTGGCTCTCTCGAACCAGTTACCTTCTGAGGTCCAGACTATCCCCATCCTATTGGCCTTCTGGAAATGTTAAGGCTGAGAGGGAGGAGAAGACTTGGCTAAACTTTGGAAGAACTTTGCCCAAGACTTCTTGTATATACAAGAACAACCTACCAGCGGACGTTGTGAACTCCAACATTCTGGACATTTTTAAGAAAAGATTGAACTGCCACTTGACTGGTGTACTATAGGGTTCCTGCTTGGGCAGGGGGTTGAACTCGATGGCCTTTATGGTCTCTTTCAACTCTAACAATAAATAAATAAATACAGCGGCTAGACTAGACCTCTCCCAATGATAAGTTTGGCAGTGACTGAGAATCGAGCGGGTAGAACAAATGAGCAGTGATTGGTTCAGCGGTGTGGCCAACCAGCAGTTGCTACTGGTTTGGTGACCCAGGCCAAATTACCACTACTGGTTCATCCAAACCAGCACGAACCAGTAGCAACCTACCACAGGAATAAATGTACAGAATTACACTACTAACCTGCTTTGGAATTTGGATTCATCCCTGTTCCAAGATCCCATCATAGATGTTTTACTTGGAATGTCCAAATAGCTACAAGGCTGTTCATATCAGATCATTAATATTTCTTTACTTTCCCACACAAAGAAAATTACCATTTTAATCATTTTTTTCTGCATTTGAGAAATGTACTTCTCTGTGAAGTGTACATCTTTCCATGCATTTTATCTGAAGTACATATTCTTGTACACAGTTTGACCTACATAATCCATTTTGGTATCCGGTGTTTTTTTTTAAAAAAGTTGAAAACTGTGTTACAAAATGACACTACGGAAATCTATTCAGTGAAGGATAAAAATACACAAACACTTCTTTGCTTGTGCCCGCCATCTATTTGCAAGTGTAATATGTCCAGTATGCAAATAACATGGTCTGTTCAGCAAGTAGTCAAGTTGAGAAAGGTGGAGAGACTTCCACGATCTCTGAAAAGCTCAGGTGCATTATGATTACCTCTATATGGAAAATGGCAACAATTTTGTAATAATGTGCTTTATTAAATAACATAAGATTGTGATATGCATAGAAACATAGAAACATAGAAGACTGATGGCAGAAAAAGACCTCATGGTCCATCTAGTCTGCCCTTATACTATTTCCTGTATTTCATCTTACAATGGATATATGTTTATCCCAGGCATGTTTAAATTCAGTTACTATGGATTTACCAACCACGTCTGCTGGAAGTTTGTTCCAAGGATCTACTACTCTTTCAGTGAAATAATATTTTCTCACGTTGCTTTTGATCTTTCCCCCAACTAACTTCAGATTGTGTCCCCTTGTTCTTGTGTTCACTTTCCTATTAAAAACACTTCCCTCCTGAACCTTATTTAACCCCTTAACATATTTAAATGTTTCGATCATGTCCCCCCTTTTCCTTCTGTCCTCCAGACTATACAGATTGAGTTCATGAAGTCTTTCCTGATACGTTTTATGCTTAAGACCTTCCACCATTCTTGTAGCCCGTCTTTGGACCCGTTCAATTTTGTCAATATCTTTTTGTAGGTGAGGTCTCCAGAACTGAACACAGTATTCCAAATGTGGTCTCACCAGCGCTCTATATAAGGAGATCACAATCTCCCTCTTCCTGCTTGTTATACCTCTAGCTATGCAGCCAAGCATCCTGCTTGCTTTTCCTACTGCCCGACCACACTGCTCACCCATTTTGAGACTGTCAGAAATCACTACCACTAAATCCTTCTCTTCTGAAGTTTTTGCTAACACAGAACTGCCAATGCAATGCCAATCCAATGCACAGTTAAGACACATACGTGACAGAAATTCTTTCTTTACAGCAGCCCACATTTTAATATACATGGTAAACTACATCACGAGACTCCTGTGTTGTGTTGATCATCCCATAATTTTAAAAAAGCTGAAGGGATTTGCAGTTGCTGTTATTTAAAATGGAAGAATGGCTACAATGGTTATTCTGCCACTGATACAATCACTGGCTAGAAAGAAATTGCGGAAATATATTTATTACAAGTGATTCAATTGCATCTCACTTAAAGCTTTCCTATAAGTTTTCTCCAAAAAACTTACACAATCAGAGGTGGTGTAATGGCTAAAAAGTCCCAGCAGAATTTCTCCTATTTCACTGGGTTAACTTCAGCCACTCATTAATTCAGTTCAACCTCCTCAACAGTTAGATTAAAATTAAAAGATACCCCCTCGAGTCTAGAGAAAGCGGTTAAAACAAATTTAAAATAATAACCTTGCATTCATACACCTCTGTGCATCAGGCAAATTCCAACTTGTTCATTTTAATTCAGAAGACTGATACAAAATAAAACATTTAAATTGGAATCACTCGACTCCAATTTCCCCCGTTTAGCAAAATTATTATTATTTTTTTCTACAGGGCAGAAATGTTCAGATTCATTTGAACACTTCTGATTCAAGTTGCTGATTCAGTTTGAAAAGCAGAATCAGTTTGAAGATTCAGTCAAATTGCCTTGGAATCCAATCTTCAAATCAAATGTTTGCACAGTCTTATTAACTGGTTATGCAGACTCTACTCGAGGTTTGAGAGAGACCCACTTCTTAGCTTTTTAGCTTTTTAGCTTTTAGCTGCTGAATGCTTATTGTGCTACTAGTATAATAGTATAATAAAGAGTTCTGTGGACTAATCTACCTTTTTTTCCCCTAATGGTGCAATCCATGAGAACTCCTGGCTTCTTAGCTCTGCATTAAATGAATAACAGAGGGCAAAGAAAAAAGTTAGGGATGTTATCCTCCAGTCCTCTGCTCGCAACAGAATACCTTATTCCACCAGACTTGAAATTTTGGGTTTAGATAGCCTAGAACTTTGTTGCCTTTGATCTGACCTAAATGTAGCTCATAAAATCATCTACAACCTGTCAATGATTTCTTCAGCTTCAACCACAACAATAGGTGAGCTCACAATAGATTCTAAACTGTAAACTGCTTCAAACCCAACTGCAGAAAATATGACTTCAGCAACAGAGTGATCAATGACTGTGACTGTGGTTTCTTCCCCAAACCCAAAAACCTTCAACCTTAGACTATAGTTGTCTCATCCCATTCCTAAGAAATCTGTAAGGGGCGTGCAAAAGTGCACCATTGCACCTACTGTCCCTGTCCTACTGTCCTGTTGCCTAATTTACCTATTGCTTTGCTATTGTTGCCTATTACTTTGCTACTGTTTATGTTTATACCAATACCTACTATCTTTTAAAAAAAAAATATTATTCATTTGTCCAATACACAAAAACATAGGAAGAAAAATAGACATGTGATAATATAAAAGAGGGTGAAAGTGAACTTAGAGGAGAGGATATATGAAAGGAAGAGAATATATAAGATAGGTGAAAGAAAGGAAAGACAAACATCTTGTACGTGTTTGACAAAAAACAACAACAAACAAATCCTAGTGTTAAATCATGACATGGGAGGGAAATCTTGTTGAGATTATGGTATGTCTTTGAAATGTGAGATTTTATTGTTAATCCTCGGTGGTCTCTGAACTCTAAAACAGACCGATCCAACCCACAATTAACTGCTTGTGCCAATCAGTCTGATTGCTGTTTGCTGCAAGGAAGCAAATTGCTGGGAGGCAGAGACAGATTTTTTTTTCTTGTATTCCTCCCCAAAATCTAGGTGTGCCTTCGACTTTGGAGTGTCTTATATTCCCAAAAAGAATTACAGTACTCACATTTTAGTTCCTGCCAGATTTGTGTGCATTTAAGTCAATAATTTTGTATCCGTGTAGCTAAATTTATGTTTTCCTTTTAAAAAAGAGATTATTTTACTTTAATTCCTTTGCTATCTTCCATTCCTTCTCTTTAATTTATAACACCTATTTACACCTAATTCACACACTAAATTTCCAGACGCTCCCATGTCTTGAAAAGCTGAAATGAAGTGGAGTTTTTATGTATCTGAAGGTAAATAAACTATGATTTGCATTACTGGAATATGAAAAGATAGCCATTTTTGTTGAGATAGGAATTGTACAAGCTGGACATCACACGATGCATTCTTATCATTATAAGAATGGCATCTGTAAATCAGTGGATGGTGTATAGGGGCCTCAGTGTGAAATTCTAAAGACCCAGAATTCTTTGAAAACATGCCTATTATTTCTGTGTTGAACAAGGAAAGATTAGGAAAGGATTAGAGGGGATTCTTGGAGTCGAGCAGACATGCTTCTTTTTTTCCCCATCCAAACATTCCCCCAGGAGTTAGTTCATTTCTCACTAAGACTATGGATCATTGAAGAACAGGCATTAAAACCTACAGAAATATAAACTAGCTTTAATTTGATGAAATTGTCCATGGAAATTTATAAGGGACATATAGTGTGCCTCCCTCCTCAGACTAATTTTCTATAGCCTGCTTTGTCCCAGCAAATAGGATTAAAACAACTGCAACTTTGCAATTTTGCTCAATATTTTGGGATTGCCCCTACCTTCCATGTGACATTAGACATGTTATATTGCGGCATGGGTTTGGAAGAATTATTTTTTAAAAGATGCCGTCATAGGAAGAAGGAGGAGGAGGGGGAGGGGAGGGGGAGGGGTCAAGGAAGAAGAAAGAAGGGGAAGGAGGAGGAGGAGGAGGAGAGGGGGGTCAAGGAAGAAGAAAGAAGGGGGAGGAGGAGGAGGAGAGGGGGGGGTCAAGGAAGAAGAAAGAAGGGGAAGGAGGAGGAGGAGGAGAGGGGGGGTCGAGGAAGAAGAAAGAAGGGGAAGGAGGAGGAGGAGGAGAGGGGGGGTCAAGGAAGAAGAAAGAAGGGGAAGGAGGAGGAGGAGGAAGAAGAGGAAGAGGAGGAAGAGGAGGAGGAGGAGGAAGAAGAGGAGGAGGAGGAGGAAGAGGAGGAGGAGGAAGAGAAGGAAGAGGAGGAGGAGGAGGAGGAGGAGGAGGAGGAAGAAGAAGAAGAAGAAGAAGAAGAAGAAGAAGAAGAAGAAGAAGAAGAAGAAGAAGAAGAAGCAGCAGCAGCTATCTAACTATGGGGGTCCTCCGAATTGCACAGAATCTTAGCTAGAGGTTCTAGCTAAGATTCAAAGATAATCACATTTCCTTAAAAGGGTCTTGGAAGTGGGAGTCAATGAAGACTTAATGGATCTTTGTTAATCCAGTGACTTTATTGAGGCCAGGTGATTTAGTAAATTGCAGCAGCTTTTAATGCTGCCCAAGCAGAGTCTTGAATAATCCTAGCTTTATTTCACCTCTCTTATACCTTTCTGTCTTTTTCTGTTCTAATTTCAGGCAATGGGGTTCATAAAAAATGAATGGTACAAGGTCCTGGGATAGTGTGAGGGGCCTGAATATGGAGCTAGGCATAGCAGCTGCATTCTTGAGCTTTTAGAAGCTGCATTGTTGCACAGCTTCAAGAGGGAATTTCTCTCAAAAGATTGCCAAAACCAAACACCCCCCTCAAAGCTTTGGATGCTGCAGTCATCACTTAGGGAAAACCAATGCAGCTCTGTTAATAGCCTAGCACCAAATAAATGTATTACTTTAGGAGGGGGGAGAAAAGAGACCACATCTATTTTATTAAATAGAAAACAAGAATTAAACTGACTGATGCAGAGTGGATGAAAATGTTGGACCTGTCCTTTTAATCTTCGTAAATGCTGTTCTTTCATCCTCTTTTCACGTTCATCTTCTGCTGCATTATCGAAACTGCAGATTTTCTTCTGTTTCCCTTAATAAAGAGTGGCTAATTTTAAATCGGATTGATTTCATCGCATTAGTTTTTCAAAGGGGAAAAAAACATGTTTGAGAAATTGTTCCTTTAGAATGTCTAGCAGCCCCAGAATGTAACTGTCCTTACCACAAAACACCAATTCCCTTCTGAATTTATGAACAGCAACATATGCTGAATTAATTGTAAAGTAAAGTGATTTTATATTAGAACAAACGGCTTCCAACAGCATTAGCTTTGCAACCCAACTGTCTCATAACCCATTAGGTATAGTTTTCTCCTGCTGATGAAGGGTTGTATAATTTTTTTTTTGAGTAAATATGAAATATGTAAGGTTTTCCTGTTGTTTTATTTTGTTTGCTTATATCTTCTTTGAGCAATATGTGGGCAAAGGCTTGGTATTTGCTGGGAGGAAAAGTAGCATCAAACATTATAGTACTTGAAGACTTATTGTATTTTTCAGAGTATAAGACACACTTTAGTTTTGGGGGAGGAAGATAGAAAAAAGAATCTGCTTACTAGGTATTCATCTGGCTAGTGTCCTTAGCCAGTACATTATTTTATCCCCTGGTTAGGGCTTTAAAAAAAATATTCAGAGAGAGTAACAATGAAAGAGATTGCAAGCCAGTAAGAGCTGGGAACGCCATTAGCACCTGGAAAGGAAAAAATGGAGCAAATAGAGCAATGGAAAAAACCCTTAGGGCTTGGAAAACATTCTTTGCAGAGAGTAAAAATGAAAGAGCTTGCAAGCTGGTAAGAGCTGGGAATATTGTTAGGGCTGGAAAGAAACTTATTCGGAGCAAGTTAAAGCAATGAAAAAAATCCTACAAAGACTTGGAGCTTGGAAAACATTTTTCACAGAGAGAAACAAGGTAAGAGCTGGAAAGATCATTAGCAGCTACTTAGGGCTGGGGGGGGGGAGCTACACCCAGAGTATAAAATGCACCCAAATTATCAGCCTCTTTTAGGGAAGAAAAAGGTGTGTCTTATTGTTCTGTCTGGGTTCCCCCAGACCTCAACACCAACTGGAAAAAACAGCCAGACACTCTGGTAAAAGCCAAAAGTATTTTATAGCTGGAAAAAATAAACACAGAGGAAAACCTGTTCTTCCCAACAGACAGGCTATAATACGTTACAGCAGAGTCCTGATGTCCAGACAATACAGCAAGCTTCTTGCTGGCACCCCCCCCCCCCAAGGTTTCAATAGTCAAAGGCACAAACCAGGATTCCAAGACGCCAAAGTTCACAGCCAGGTCCCAAGACTCTCAAAGATAAAACTCCACAAGCCAGGAAGGGTGGGTCTGCCTTTTAGCCTTTCCAAAGAGCACCACACCCAAACCCAGCTGTTGCCTCTTTAATGCTGAAAGTACTTAGCCAATTGATTCCTTCTCTGAGTAGCTCTTCTCTGTCGCAGATCAATTATGGCTTGTGCATTTTCCTCTAAGGAATCCAGGCTGCTTGCTGGGGAGAGCTCCCTCTGGTGGAACTCTGGCTGTCCTCCCTCTTCTTCAGCCTGGGATTCCTCCTCCTCGTCTGCCTGCACCTCCTGTTCCTCAGCCTCTCCCTCTGAGCTGGAAACCGACAGAAGATCAGCCGTTCCCTGAGGGGCCTCAGATGGAACCACAACACTTATACTCCGAATAATACAGTACTTCCAGAAACTCTGAATGCCCCAATACTGGAGGTTTGAGGACCACCATTTGTCTCAAATGGTAGGGAGTTTTCTGTTTGATCGGAGGGTTGGATGTTGCTGTTGATGTTCAACTCTGTTATTTTATTCTAAAAGTCATTTGCAATCTCTGAAATAGAAGGATCATTGAACCCAGGAATGTCAAGATATGTTGTAGTTTCAGAAGTCACATGTCTTGGTATTTAGATTGCCCCTTCATATAGTCTATTTATTTATTTTATTTATTTATTAGATTTGTATGCCGCCCCTCTCCGTAGGCTATATCCGTGATGGCGAATCTATGGCACGGGTGCCACAAATAGCACACAAAGCCATATCTGCTGCCACATGAGCCCTAGCCCTAGCTCAGCTCCAGTGTCCATCTGTGTGCTGGCCAGCTGATTTTTGGCTCACATAGAGGTTCTGGAAGGGCATTTTTGGCTTCCAGAGAGCCTCTGACGGGATGGGGAAGTGCGTTTTTTCCCTCCCCTGGCTCCAGGAAAGCCTTTGGAGCCTGGGGAGCCTGGGGAGCCTGGCCCACCAAAAGTTGGGAAACAGGTCGTTTCTGGCCTCCAGAGGGCCTCCAGGGGTAGGGGGAAGCTGTTTTCGCCCTTCCAAGGTATTGAATTGTGGGTGTGGGCACTCATGCTTGTGCAATAGAGTCTGAATGCTTTTGCAACACCCAAGGGAAAAAAAGGTTCACTATCACTGGTCTATATGGTCCTGTAATTTAATTTGATGAAGACCATCTCCAAACCTTTCTCTCCCATACTGAAATTGTGTTGTATTGCTATTGTAATTTCCTGCATTGTAAATGCCTGTTGATTTTCTGAATCAATCAAATCTCAGTCACTTAACATTGCCTTGACAAGAGCAAAGTACTTTCTGCTTGCGTAAGCATGCATACAAGCTCCAAACAATGCTCATTTGTTAAGAAGGTTGCAATTAATGCAATTATGATTGAAACTCCAAGATTACCTCTTGCCAGATGGTGCTGTCTTGATATACGATCAGAGCACCATTCATGCTGGCTGGTCCAACATTAATGCATCATGTAAGCCATAATCCTGCCGACCATTACTATGTTAATGCAACACTTAGCATCATTCTCTTGATTCATTGATACAGCAAGAGCTACCAGGAACCTATTAGGAAAAGTATTTCATCGCAAATTTTAAAAATAGTATTTTTCATTAGAGAGAAAATTTTGGCATCGCAGTAAAAATATCTAATAATAAATCTGCAGCACCAGACTAAATGCTATGATTAAAGGACATTACTTTGGAGATGCTTCTAAAATTATGTTCAAATCTTCCTCTCCTTGGATCTTAGAATTTGAAATCACCCCATTGTGTTTCAAAACCAGAAATGTGAAACTAGTTTAACTCCTTCCCTCCAACTTTCTGGGTGTTTTAAACTCGATCACAGCTTTTCATTTCATTCATTCATATATATTTTTCATCGTTTACCAGTCTTAGTCCATTCTAAGTTTTACAATATAGATCTGGCAATATTGAAATATAGCGATTTGGCAAAATAGGAAAAGAAATAAAGATTATTATTATTATTATTATTATTATTATTATTATTATTATTATTATTATTATTTATTAGATTTGTATTCCGACCCTCTCCATGCACACTAAAATAAAATAAAATAAATTACACTGCTCCAAATTTAGGATCAATTTTAGAAATTCCCCAAGAAGTTACTGTAAAAGGGTAGAGAGAAATATTAAGTCATGGAACAAGACAAAAAGGAAATCAGGATATCCAATAACCTTGGCATTTCTTTAGTTTCAGCATCTTCTGTGTTGCAAAAAGTATAAATGGAACATGATTTGTAAAATTGTCCAGTAAATTAAATGCTTAATAAAACAAGTAGCCCAATAAAGTTGATTATATGGTCTCATGCATATTACAACATCTGTTTTCTGACTCACCGATTAACCCAGATTTTAAAAAGAAAGTCTGAAATCTCATGAAATTACCAAAATGAATCTATGAGTCAGTTTTGTTTTAAAAGACGCCATGAGATTTGTTATGGAAACAGAGGCCTGGAAAATTTTGTTTGCTTTCTATCCTAGTTTTTTGTTTTGTTTTTTCGGTATAATATTTTTTAATTTTTTCTCCACCATGAAATAAAAGAATATATAGTTAAAAACACAACAACAATGCTTAAAATCAATCATGTACAAACTTTTCTCATTACTCGCTCCATGGAGGGTCTTATCTCTCCCCGTATAAAATTTTCTGTTAATTTTATACATTATTAGCAATTCTTAAAATTCTAACTGTTTTGTTTTTAATATTGACACCCTGATATTACACAAAAGGATACAATAGGCATGTTGATTCTCGGTAGACGAGAATCAACATGCATGTTGATTGACAGCAGTGTTTCAGGTGGGAGTTTCTCTCTGCTGTTGACAAGCATGACAACCAGTGGTGGGTTGCTCCTGGTTCAGCCTGGTTCTATGAACAGGTAGCAGCATCAATGGGAAGCTCCGCCCACCCTCCTGGGATGCTTCTGAGCATGTGCAAAAGCATTGCGTGCAAACCAGTAGCAATGGGTTTTAGAACCCATTATCCAATCAGGGGTTTTCCCCCATTATCTCAAGCTGTAAATTAACCAAATGGCTGAGTGTACACAATGTAACACACACACACACAAACACACAAATAAAATTAAGATTACATTTGGCCAAACTCAATAGCTACTAGACCGTCAAGTAATTTTGTTAAATATGTTGTATGAACATAACCAAAAAGACGGCTTTGTAGGAAGAAACTTAATAATAGCAATAATATTGTAAAGTTCATAGGAGACTAACATTGTAAATCATTGCTAACCAGGTCACTGACAGTTCTCTTGCTAACCTTTGAAAAAACCTGATTGACTACCAAGAAGGTTAATGTTCCTGCTGAGAGAGCATTCCATAACATTAGGAGATATGGTTTTGTGAAGGGTAAGCACATCTTTCTCTATTAGGATAGTGCTAAGTGTTCACTTAGTCTCTCTTTTGGGGATAGGATTGCTTTAGGGGTTCACCACATTGTGTTATTGCTCGGAATAGATCAATCTTTGGTTTGTTTGTTTGTTTGTTTCTTATTCGGATCAGTGCTAATGAAGACATAGGGAGTCTTCTAAAATATGAGTGGAGATCAAGATCACTCATTGCCAACCAGTTTAACAATATACTTCCAGAAAATGAAGTTGGTTACCATCTGATAAGACTACCTGATAATGAAAGATCCAACAGCACAAGGCAACTACAGTTCAATTAGCACCGGACAACTTTCGAATTCCCAATTGGTGTTGTCACTGATGTGTTATTCTGTTATTATAGCAATAGCACTTAGACTTTATATACCGCTTCACAGTGCTTTTACAGCCTTCTCTAAGGTCAGGTGCGCAGAACCAATAGAGAAATTTTGGTCAGTTACGCAGAACCGGTAGAAACATTTTGATTTTTTTTCTTTTTTCCCCTTCTGGGCTCTGGGTATGTTTTTCCTATCACAGTAAATGAGGTTGAACGTGTATAATTTTAGAAGAGCTTTGCATGCATGTGTGTACATACACTTTATATAGTAGATAATGTATATTTTACATTATGTATGTAATACATATGTACACATATGGCATATATACATAGAATTAAATAGTATATTTTGGATGTTCAGCAATAGTAAGGGAAATTTTATCTCTTTGAGATGAAGAGAGGCCAGGCACCCTAACCCTAATCCTTGACATGAGTGACGTCATGTTGGCCACCTTTAAGCCAGTCACATGACCTTTAAGCCACCTCCGATCACATGATCATCAAGTCACTTTCACCTGGTCACATGGTTGGCAAGCCACACCCACAAAATAAGCCATGCCCACAGTGTGGTAGTAACATTTTTCCCACCCTTTCACTGTACTGTAAGGCAATGATTTTCAACCTTTTTTGGGCCGCGGCACATTTTTTACATTTACGAAACCCTGGGGCACATTGATCGGGGGGAGGGTGGGGGCTAAAAAAAGTTTGGACAAAAAATTCTCTCTCTCTCTTCCACCCTTTCGCTCTATTTCTGTTTCCCTTGCTCTTTCTCTCCCTTCCTTCTTTCTCTCTCCATCCCTCTTTCTTTCTCTTCCGTCCTTCCTCTCTTTTTTGCTCTCTTTCTCTCCCTCTCCCTCCCTCCTTCTATGTCTTTCTCTCTCTCTCCTTCCCTCCCTCTCTTTCTCTATTGCTTTCTTTCTCTCTTTCTCTCTCTCTTGCTTTCTTTCTCTTGTTCTCTTTCTCTCTCTCTTTCTCTCTCTCTCTTGTTCTCTTTCTCTCTCTCGCTCTTTCTGTCTCTTGCTTTCCTTCTCTCTCTCTCTCTCTTGCTTTCTTTCTCTTTTGCTTTCTTTCTCTCTCTGAGCTTCGCGGCACACCTGACCATGTCAAACGGCACACTAGTGTGCCATGGCACACTGGTTGAAAAACACTGCTCTAAGGGAACAAATCACACATAGATACCATTTTGTAAGGGCATCCAGAGTGCACATTCCATGATTTGCAAGCAACTTTTATTTAGAAATAATCTGCCTCTAAATTTCTCATTTAACCTGGTCTAAAAAAAAAATAACCTCTTGCTTGTTTCACCCCTCCCAATTTTTTTTTAATTTTGCAGCTGCCTTTTTTGTTGATTAGATTCCGTAAGTGTGAAAGCATTGCTCAGGAGCTTCAATACAAAGAGATTTTGGTGCGATATCACTTTGATGTTGTTTTGCATTGGTTCTTTATTGGCTAAGTTTATTCTAGCAGTTAAAACTTTTTTCTTCTGTATCTCAGTTGCAATGCATACTATACATTGCAGTTGGTCCAATTTAAAGGGACACTCTTACATTGGCATTGAAAATATGTTCATCAATTCATTTAGTATGTAAGTATGGTAATTTATGATCAAAAGAAGAGCCACATGGGATGCAGAGTCATAAGTGTAAATAATTCTGTATTTTCCATCACCCAAAGTTCCTTAAACAGCAGGGTTAAGCAATAATGTTTGTTATGATTATGTTTCCATTAACCACCCACAGATGTTCCCAGATAGGTTTTTATATACAGTATATATAAACGTTTTTATATCAAGTCATATTTTTATATATGACTTGATTGTTGACAGAGATCAGCCAGGAAGCATAATAACAGTTCATCCATCCACCCCCCCCCAAAGAAAAACCCTCCGCAACCTCTACATTCCAATGTTATTTACAATATTTTCAGCCCTGCAGTGAAAAGAATTACACAAGAAGTGAATTTGCTTGGGCAGGGTCACTCTAATTGATACAGATGCAATAGCATAATGCACTACATACATTAAATTATTGTGAGACTAGTCTAGACTGGACTGGACTGGACTGGACTGGACTGGACTGGACTGGACTAGAATAGAATAGAATAGAATAGAATAGAATAGAATAGAATAGAATTCTTTATTGGCCAAGTGTGATTGGACACACAAGGAATTTGTCTTAGGGTGTATATGCTTTCAGTGTACATAAGGAGAATAAAGTACATTCATCAAGAATAAAAAGATAGCACACTTAGTGATAGTCAAGGTTACTAATAAGCTATCAAATCATACTAGGAAACAAATAAAAACAAAATAATGGAAAGATACAAGCAACATGGTTATAGTAATAAGTGGGAAGAGATTTCTTTATGATTTGATTTGATTTGATTTGATTGTTGCCCCTCTCTGTAGACTCCGTAGACTGAGAAGATGAGAAGAATAATAGTAATATAGTCTTAGTAAATTATTTGACAGTATTGTGGGAATTAATTGTTAAGTAGAGTGATGTCATTTGGGGGAAAACTGTCCTTGTGTCTAGTTGTGTAATTAAGTTAAGTTAGTTGTGTCTACCTTAACTAACAATTGGAAAAAATAAAAAAAAACCTAATCAATAAACAAGGGGTTGAAATTCTTCTGAAAAGTATTAAATTTATTACAGCATTGACTGAAATGTATACCACTATATGACTGGAAATTAAATTCATGGGGTGTTTGTTTCTCAGAAGTTACGGTTTACAATAACAGTTAAAATGACACTACAGAACACACACACCCTTTCCCCCCAATACAGACAATACAGGCAGTTCACCATCACTGTCTTATATGTTGGTCTCCTGATTGGAAGTTCCCCTGATAGCTTCATTCTCAAGGATCATCCATGGTTGGAATCCTTAGCACCTCTGCAGAATTGGAAATTTTGAAATTGGTTTGAAGTTGTTGAATATTACTTTAGCAGATTGTTAAAAATCATTAGCTCTAATTATGTCTGTCACTTTCATCTGATTGGGTCTTACCTGACTTTCAGAAACAGGTTGACCCGTTGTCATAAAATTCTGACCAAACTACCCTATGGATCTTTTTCTTAAGCCAGCTTTCCTCGGGGGTGAAGAATCTCCTGTTATGCACCGACCTACTCAAAAAAGATGTACCGTATTTTTTTTTTAGTATAAGATGAACCATTTTCCTCCCTAAAAGAGGCTGATAATTTGGGTGCATCTTATACTCTGAAGGCAGCTTTCTTTCTCCAGCCCTAACTAGGTGCTAACAATCTTCCCAGCTCTTATCTTGCAGGTTCTTTCATTGTTATTGTCTGCTATGAATGTTTTCCAAGCCCTAAGTCTTTGCAGGTTTTTTTAATTGCTCTAACTTGCTCTACATGTTTCTTTCCAGCCCTAACCAGATGCTAACAATGTTCTCAGCTTTTACGGCTTGCAAGGTCTTTCATTGTTACTCTCTGTGAATAATGTTTTCAAAGCCCTGTTTTTGTAGGGTTTTTTCAATTGTTCTACTTTCTCTGAAATTTATCTTTCCAGCCCTAACCAGGTGTTAACAATTTTCCCAGTTCTTATCAGCTGGTAAGACCTTTCATTGTTACTCTCTGCTAAGAATGTTTTCCGAGCCCCAAATCTTTGAAGGTTGTTTTTCATTGCTCTAACTTGCTCCACATGTTTCTTTCCAGACCTAACCAGGTTCTAACAATGTCCCCGGCTCTTATTGGCTTGCAAGCTCTTTCATTGTTAATCTCTCCAAATAAGGTTTTTAAAGCCCTAACCAGGGGATAAAATAATGTGCTGAAATTGACCAGACTAAGGATGCTAGCCAGATAAATACCTGGTAAGCAGATTCTTTTCCCTATTTTCCTCCCCCAAAACTAAGGTGTATCTTATATTCCAGTGTGTCTTATACTCTGAAAAATACGGTAATTGAAAACTTCCCATCCATTCTTTTAGGGAAAGTAGACCTCAGGATCAATGCTTTTGTTTTTATTGTTCTGCTCCTAACTTCCCTCTTGCAAATAATATGTAAAAGAATTAAGACAGCATCATCAACTTTCTGTTCATGTCCTCAGCATTTTGTTGGTTTTTTGCATATTATAATGAAGATGGGCAATGGAAAACAGCAGGTAATCTTTATTTGGTGCAATGGAGGTCAGTAATTAATCTTGCTCTAAAACTGTCCTCATTCTAAGGCGTTGAGCTCACACATTAATGCAGGCTTCATAAAAAAAGGGGAACAGGACAATAGTTCGACAGTTAAAGCTTTTCTAACGATTGGCACCAAAGCAACATTCAGGATTAGATTCTTTGCTAATTGCTGCCTGCTCTAGCTATTCAATGCTTCCCTTCCTTTTCATTTTTGTTCTTTTCTTTTCTCCCCCCTGCTTCTTCTATCTGCAAATATTTATAGACAACCAGTGCTGTTTTCAAGAAGTTTCTAAAACACTTGATACCTGTTAATTTCAACTGAGAACAGATTAAAACCTCCAAGGCTGCCTCTCTGAATTTTAAAAAGGGTACTTTATTGTTCAAATGTCAGACACTGGCCAATAAAAGTGAATGGGGAAGTGTCTTGTGTGAAAACCACTATTTTCCCTTGTTCCCAGTAATTATACCACGGTTACATAAATGTAGCTATCCTATTGTACATGACCCAGGCAGGTAGCCAACATCTGGCTAGTTACATCAAAGCAATATGTGAGATATAACAGTCCCCCATTTCTTTCTGTTCTTTAGAAGGACACGACCGCATGTCAGTAGCAGGCTACGTGTTTTGAATGCAGAAATTCTTTGGTTCAATTTCCAGGCATTTCCAGTTAAAAGGATAATAATGAAGGAAGAACTGAACAGTGGTAGGAAGAGTGGGCATGATGGAGAAATTATCCAATTTAGTGCTAGGCATTTATGTTCCTTTGCCATCTTAGACTTGAATTGAATTGAATATTTTATTTGGCCATGTGTGATTGGATGCCAAAGCTGTTATGTAGACTAAGAGAATAATGATAATCATCACCATAATAATACTGTTAAGAGGGTGGAGTAAGAAAGTTAATAAGGACAAATAATAATATACTAAGGCACACCTTTTTCCTCCCTAAAAGAGGCTTAAAATTCAGGTGAATTTTATAGTCTGGATATAGCTTTTTTTGAAGCTCCCCCCCAGCCCTAACTAGTTGCTAACAATCTTCCCAGCTCTTTCGTTTTTACTCTCTGCAAAGAATGTTTTCCAAGCCCCAAGTCTTTGCAGGGATTTTTCATTGCTCTAATGTGCTCTGAATAAGTTTATTTCCAGTCCTAACCAGGTGCTAACAATGTTCCCAGCTCTTACCCACTTGCAAGCTCTTTTATTGTTACTCTCTGTGAAGAATGTTTTCAAAACCCTGTCTTTACAGGGTTTTTTGTTGGCTTGTTTCATTGCTTTAACTTGCTCCAAATGTTTCTTTCCAGCCCTAACTAGGTGCTAAGAATGTTCGCAGTTGGTACAAACTCTTTCATTGTTACTCTTTGCAAAGAATGTTTTTCAAGCCCTAAGTCTTTGCAGAGTTTTTTTTTTCATTGCTCTACTTGCTCCAAAAGTTTCTTTCCAGTCCTAACCAGATGATAACAATGTTCCCAGATTGTACAAGCTCTTTCATTGCTCTACTTGCTCCGAATGTTCAATCTCCTCCAGTCCTAACCTAATGCTTTTCCCAGCTCTTACTGGCTTGCAAGCTCTTTCATTGTTACTCGCTCCAAATAAGGTTTTTTAAAGCCCTAAGCAGGGGATAAAATAATGTGCTGAAGGTGACCAAACTAAGGATGCTAGCCAGATGAATATCTGGTAAACAGATTCTTTTCCCCTTTTTCCTCCCCAAAAACTAAGGTGTGTCTTACACTCTGGTGCATCTTATATTCCAAAAAATATGGTAGGTATTAGAAAGTACTTTGAGAATAAGGTTCAGCAGAGTGATGGCATGAGTGGAAAATACTGTCCCTGTGTTTAATTGTTTTGGCCTGCAATTCCCTGTAGGAGTTAAAACTGTTTATATCTATAATGTGAGGGGTCCGCAGATATCTTCTCAGCTGTCCTTCTGACCCATGCAATATACTTTATTTATTTATTTATTATTAGAGTTGAAAGGGACCTTACAGGTCATCGAATTCAACCCCCTGCCCGAGCAGGAAATCCTGCATCACCCCAGCCAAATGGCAGTCCAATCTCCTCTTGAAAGTGTCCAAAGTTGGGGAGTCCACAACCTATGCTGGCAGGCCGTTCCACTGGTTGATCGCTCTCACTGTCAGGAAATTCTTTCTTATCTCCAGGTTGAATCTTTCCTGGGTCAGTTTCCAACCGTTGTTTCTCGTACGGCCCTCTGGTGCCCTGGAAAACAGTGTGTCCCCCTCCTCTCTGTGGCAACCCCTCAAGTAGAAACATAGAAACATAGAAGTCTGACGGCAGAAAATGACCTCATGGTCCATCTAGTCTGCCCTTATACTATTTTCTGTATTTTATCTTAGGATGGATATACGTTTATCCCAGGCATGTTTAAATTCAGTTACTGTGGATTTATCTACCACGTCTGCTGGAAGTTTGTTCCAAGGATCAAGTACCTGTATACAGCTATCATGTCCCCCTAGCCCTTCTTTTTACTAGACTATCCATGCCCAGTTCCAGCAACCTTTCCTCGTATGACCTGGTCTCTAGTCCCTTTATCATTTTAGTTGCTCTTTTCTGCACTCTCTCTAGAGTCTCTATATCTTTTTTGAAGTGTGGTGACCAGAACTGGATGCAATACTCCAGGTGCGGATATGTACTGTACATGTCTTCAATGAAAGGCAGGTTGTTTGCAATTATTTGATCACTGATTCTACATCAGAAAGCATTTTGTCCACAGCTGAAAAAGAATATGTTAAAAATACATGCCTGTTCTGTTAGAATTAGAATAATTTTAAATAATCTATATCCTCATATTTGTGTATTGGGACTGTGAAACACATCAGATCAAAAAGCAAAATTATGTTTCCAAGCACAGAGGTTGCTCATGTTGTATCAGTTGGCAATACCTTAAAACAAAGCTAAGTGATTTCCAAGAATCACTTACCTGCCCTTTGAAGCTAGACTGTAATTCCCGAAAAAGTCAGATTTGGTTTAAAGGCTGTCAATAACTATTACGTATGCGTCAGCATAGTCTGAAATACTTTACCCCTCTTCTTTTAAATTAAAGCACTGCATATTCACCCAAGGGAGGGCATGGGTAGCATCAGTTGAACAAGTGATATGGGTGAAGATTAGATAATGACAAGCTGGGAAGAGGCAAGATGTTAAAGACAAAGCTCATTAGATCAATGCTTCTCAACCTTGGCTGCTTGAAGATGTGTGGGCTTCAACTCCCAGAATTCAGAATGCTAGAATGGCTGGTAGAGGAAGTCTGGGAGTTGAAGTCCACACATCTTCACACAAGTCCACACAAGGTTGACAAACACTTAGACATTGCAGGATTCTTGGTCATATAAAAGCTTTGCAAAGTTCAACTGTAGGGCAAAGGCCTTCATTCCTGAAACATCCACGTCATATATGTTAATGTCAAGATACTGATTAAAGATACTTCACTTTCCAAAATTTAATGGTCAAGCACCCTGACCTTTTCTTAACTCCCCCCACAACCCCCACCCCCAATGAAATGTGTTCTCTTAGGAGTGGTGCTTAACTGCTTCTTCTTATTTTTAATGTTAGGGATGAAGTCAATTGTTTTTCTCTTTAACTAAGATTTCCAGTTTGAAAAAGCAGGGCAAGTTTTTTTTTACTGCTTTTAACTAAATGTTTTACAAAATGTTAAATCTTTATGGTTTTGTATTATAATAAGCCATATTGAGCATCCTATGAACAAAAATATAGGATGCATAATGTATAAATGAGTGAATAAGATGCTTGAGATTCTACAGTATATTTATAATATTGGGAGGAGGCTAATTTTCAGGTTTCAACACAAGTGTCAAATTTTGAATACTGCATTTGGTTGTGGGGCTACACTAGACTTGAAGTTTTATAAGGCTATATATATCCAAATTGTCTCATGTGTCAATTAATAGGTTGGCACAATATCAAGTAAAAGATATGTGATACCTTGCTCAATAGTAGTAACTGTTAGAGGGAACTTGGTGTCCTAGGGGACAACCGTTTAAATATGAACCAGCTGTGTGCAGCAGCTGCCAAAAAAGCCAACACAGTTCTAGGCTGCATAAATAGAGGAATAGAAGATCACATGATGTGCTAATATCACTTTATAATGCCTTGATAAAGCCATACTTGGAATACTGTATTCAGTTTTTGTTGCCACAATGTAAAAAGGGTGTTGAGATTCTAGAAAGAGTGCAGAGAAGAGCAACAAAGATGATTAGGGGACTGGAGGCTAAAACATATGAAGAATGGTTGCAGGAACTGGGTATGTCAATTTTAATGAAAAGATGAACTATGGGTGATATGATGGCAATGTTTCAATATCTCAGAGGTTGCCACAAAGAAGAGGGAGTCAAACTGTTATCCAAAGCTCCTGAGGGTAGAAGGAGAAGCAATGGGTGGAAACTAATAAAGGAGAGAAGCAACTTCGAACTAAGGAGAAATTTCTTAACCCTTAGAACAATTAATCAGTGGAACAACTTGCCTCCAGAAGCTGTGAAGTTCCAACACTGGAAGTTTTAAAGAAGATGTTGGATAACCATTTGTCTGAAGTGGTGTAGGGTTTCCTGCCTGGGTGGGGGAAGAGTAGAAGACTTCCAAGGTCCCTTCCAACTCTGTTATTCTATTCTATTCTATTAGGTGATCATTTAGCATATAGCATAAATCAATCCATCATAAGAGAGAAAAAGAGAGCATAGTATAATTTGACAACAATTTTCTTCTAAAAATTCAGGTTAGGTTTTAATATGTTTGAGTTCCATCACGTATGATTGTTTTTTATATTAAGGATTTTAAATTGTTTTAATTATTGTATTTGTATTGTTTTGCTGTTGTGAGCCGCTCCGAGTCTTCGGAGAGGGGAGGCATACAAATCAATCAATCAATCAAACAAAAAATCAAACAAACAAACAAACAATCAATCAATCAATCAATCAATCAAACAAACAAACAAACAAACATACAAACATACAAACAATCAATCAATCAACCAACCAATCAATCAAACAAACAAAATGATAGAGATGAAACCAACACAGATCAGTTTCTTCACCTTATAAAAATGAACAATAACACTATATTTTACGTAAAAGTCTGAGCTTACCAGTTCTAAATGTACCTTGGTGATTTGAGTGACCAAATTGGTGTGCCTTGGTGATTTGGTTGTGAATTGAGAAGATGGTTTGTAAAGCACAATTTACAACTTTGGAGGTAAAGTGAGTTTTGATTTAGCCTGACATTTGTTTCAGCTCATCATGTGGAAGAATTTCATCCTAGTAATTTATTCACATCTATTAGATGTAAAGGGTGTAGATTGTAAAGAAGCATTGCAATATCTCTTACTAGCTGGCAAGTATTATTGTGGATATATGCCTTTTCCCCCCTGCTTAAAAATATAGAAAATCAATCTTGTATGAAACAGAAGGTACATCCAAATCTGTGCAGGTTTGTTGGAAAATCTTCTTGTGACTATATCTGTTGTAAACTAACACAATACCCAGAGGACAGCTGGGAGAAAATCTGCTAAAACGATGGGGTACATATTGATTGAAAGACAGAAGGCAGTTTAATATAATTCTGTTGCCTTATAAAAAAAGAAAGGAAAGTGAGGAAAAAGTGTTCATGTGGTTGACCTTCTCCCATGAAAGATACAATCGTCAATAATTTTCTTATATTAGACCAAGTGTGTGTTGCACCAATTGTTCTCCAAAATGCCAGATGACGGAAACAGGTTTGCCAAATTGGGAAGAAATGAAACTGAAGGATAAGGTTGCTTTGCTAGAGAAACAGCAGAAATTCAAGCCACCTCAAATATTCTTGTTCATCCATTCAAAATATTCTCCACTTCCTCTAAAGGAAAATCATAGCTGATCACCTAAAATAATATTTAAATTGTGTGTGTCTACATGAAATAATAATCAAATTACAATACAATATGGAGGAATAAGACTCCGTATGTTGGGAGAATTTGAGCATTCTCCCGAATCCCACTTGGTGTTTCTTTGCTGTCTTCTACCATCTTTCATTTAATTAAGGAGCTTGAACACAAATGCAATAATTAGTCCAGTCCAACACTGATAAAAAGGTTTGTTTTCAGGCCACCACAAAAGCTAATTTTAGAGGAAAGAAAGCTATACAGTGGAACCCCGACATAAGAGCTGCTCTACTTAAGAGCAACTCGAGATAAGAGCTGGCAGGGGAGAGATATTTTTGTTCTACTTACAAGCCCAAATTCGAGATACAAGCGCCAAGGAGCTGTCTCCTGAAGCCAAACGCTAACTTCCGCGTTCGGCTTCAGGAGACAGCTGCGAAGCGGCGTGCGTGTTTTAAAAGGTTGCAGCCAGCCTGGGGGGCTCGGGGGGGGGCTTGCAGCTTTCTTTCTTGCTCTTTTTCTTTCTCTCTTTTACCTTCCCTTCTATTTCTTCTTTTCTTTCTCCTTCCCACCTTCTTCCCTCCCTCCCTCCCTTCACTCATTCCTCTCTTACTCTCCCCTTTCATAAGTTTCCTTGCTTCCTTCCTCTGTTCCTGTCCCTTCCCCCTTTCTTTCTTTCTTTCTTGCTTTCTTTCTTGCTCTTTTTCTTTCTCTCTTTTACCTTCCCTTCCTCTATTTCTTCTTTTCTTTCTCCTTCCCACCTTCTTCCCTCCCTCCCTCCCTTCACTCATTCCTCTCTTACTCTCCCCTTTCATAAGTTTCCTTGCTTCCTTCCTCTGTTCCTGTCCCTTCCCTCTTTCCTTCCTTCCTTCCCACCCTCCATCCATTCATTCACCCATTCCTCTCTTGATCGCTTAAAGCCGGTCCCTGGTGCAAAAAGGGTTGGGGACCTCTGTCCTACAGGATTGGGTGGCAGAGAAGTTGAACATATGTAAATTTAAAAGTTTAAGAAAGTTTACAAGTTAAGTGAAAGAAACTTCATTATTCATTTATATGTACATGTACATTTCTTCATTAAAAACATGTCTTTCTGCATAATTTAGACTAACTTTGTGAGTTTTTTGAGGGCTGGAACCAATTAAAATTATTTACATTAATTCCTATGGGGAAAAGTCGTTCGAGATAAGAGCTGCTCGACTTAAGAGCCCAGGTCCGGAACGAATTAAACTCGTATCTCGAGGTACCACTGTATAACAGAATGCATACAATCAAGTTATGCCCAAAACTTAAACTGGGGTGTGATTCACAGGAATGTTTGGTTCACATCTTTTAACACTCAAGTGACAAAATCTCAGGTGGTCAAACAGCATGCCACATTATTCTGAAAAAGATAATTTAAAATTCCTCCACTAATTTAAAAAGCATTTTCCACATGCAAAATGAATGCTTTCTTTTCTCAGCACTGACATTTTTGGGGGGAGTGGTGGTGTTAACTTAATTGTTGTGAAAATTAGATTCTACTTAAACTACCT
Organism: Erythrolamprus reginae; assembly: GCF_031021105.1. NCBI lineage: Eukaryota > Metazoa > Chordata > Lepidosauria > Squamata > Dipsadidae > Erythrolamprus > Erythrolamprus reginae. The sequence continues at coordinate 16,616,327 of NC_091958.1, read as the reverse complement.
GATGTATTCACAAATATAGTCCAATTTCTGTTTGTCAATAAACATTTTTGTAGACTTTTGAGGTTGCTGCTTCTCTTGGGGGTTAGTTACAAAATGATGTATGAGTAGGTTTTCTTGAAAAGTGACCAAAAGTTAGGTTTATTGACTGGAAACTCCTTATGGACATTTTGTTGTAAAAACTGAACTGGTGTTTTATGGATTTGGTGATTCCAAAGTGTATGGAAGAAAAGAATAGAATAGAATTCTTTATTGGCCAAGTGTGATTGGACACACAATGAATTTGTCTTTGGTGCATATGCATAAAAAGAAAAGATACATTTGTCAAGAATCATGAGATACAACACTGAATGATTGTCATAGGATACAAAGAAGCAACCAAAAAAACCCATAGCTGCTCCTGGTAAGGACTGATATGCATCTTTTAGTGTTGTGTGCAGTGGTCTAAAGTATTCTTGCCTCTGGTGGGAAACAATATTAATATAAATTGTAAGGATACAAGAAATAAGTCACAGTTCATAAGTGGGAGGAGATGGGTGGTAGGAATGATGAGAAGACTAATAGTAATAGTAATGCAGTCTTAGTGAATAGTTTGACAGGATTGAGGGAATTATTTTTTTAGCAGAGTGATGATGTTTGGGGGAAAAACGTTTCTTGTGTCTAGTTGTCTTGGTGTGCATCATTTTGAAGGTAGGAGTTGAAACAGTTTATGTCCAAGTTATGAGGGGTTAGTAAATATTTTCATGGTCCTCTTTTTGACTCTTGCAGTATACAGGTCCTCAATAGAAGGCAGATTGGCAATAATTGTTTTTTCTCAGCTTTTCAGAGTAGCTTCTTTTTTTGCTGCTGCTGCTGTGATCTCCCTTGTTAATAATTTTTTGCCCTGATAGTACAGCATTCTATCACCTTTTCTGTAAGCTTCCTCTTTGGAAAGATGTAACTACTTACGTTTAGCAGTGAATCAAGGTTTATTGTTACTGTATATTCACAAGTTCCTGGTTAGTACACATAGGTCTTCATAGAAACTGACATATGATATTAGAGTATCTATGAGTCCATTCAGCCTGCAGAAGTATCTTCAAAAATATTCCAGTCCCTGCAGTCTGTAGCTTTGACTTTGCCACTTCAGTCCAAATCCACACTGACTTAATTGTTGGTTTTGTGGCTTTAAATCTTTAAATCCTAAGGCAGGTACATGCAATGATCAGAGTGGCCCACAGCTGCTCCTAGTAAGGACTGATAAGCATTTTTTAGTGCTGTGTGCAGTGGTCTAAAGTATTCTTGCCTCTGGTGGGACAATTGACATGCTGAAAATATTTTGGAAGCTCTTTCCGTAAGTTGCCTTTGTTAAAAGGACATTAGGATATAACCTTAAAAATAATAAAATATACATGTACCAAGAAAGGAGAATATTTGTAGCTCAGGGTTGAAATGAGAAGTGCTGACTTAAGTTTGTTTTCTTGCAAATGTTTTATTACATATATTTTCATACATTTCATAGTAAATATAACTGCTGCTAAGATCAGAAGTTCATTTATTACTTTTCTTTTTATACGTTTGAAATACTGTGTTCAGTTCTGGAGACCTCACCTACAAAAAGATATTGATAAAATTGAATGAGTCCAAAGACGGGCTACAAGAATGGTGGAAGGTCTTAAGCACAAAACTTATCACGAAAGACTTCATGAACTCAATCTGTATAGTCTGGAGGACAGAAGAGAAAGAGGGGAGATGATTAAAATATATGTTAAAGGATTAAATAAGGTTTAGGGGGGAAGTGTTTTTAACAGGAAAATGAACCCAAGAACAAGGGGGCACAATCTGAGGTTAGTTGGGGAAAAGATCAGAAGCAATGTGAGAAAATATTATTTGACTGAAAGATGCTTGGAATAAACTTCCAGCAGACATGGTTAGTAAATCCACAGTAACTGAATTTAGACATGCCTGGGATAAACATATATCCAGCCTAAGATAAAATACAGGAAATCGTATAAGGGCAGACTAGACGGACTGTGAGGTCTTTTTCTGCCGTCAATCTTCTATATTTCTCTGTGGAATTCATTTTTTTCATTCCCAAATCCCCATAATTTTAACCTTAGACTGTCTACTGTTGACCTCACCCCATTCCTAAGAGGTCTGTTACTGTATACATGCTTGACAAAATAAAAAAAATAAATGCATTTATTTATGTTGCTTTATTCCCACTTTCCTACTACTTTTATTCCTTTCCTTCAGTGCAAAATCTCCTTTCCTTCAGTTCAAAATCTGCATTACTGTACTTTTATTTTGATGAAAACCTTTTTAATAGAAAGAAATACATCTTAAAGATAGAAAGGACAGCGTCCAGAAGTTGGTTGATGCAAAACATGGCAGGTAGAGATAACAAGGTGCCTATACCAAAGCATTCCTTTAAAATGGAAGCACTAGGTTTGAATTCACCTCCTGGTGGCCACAGGTGCATCCATTCACTAATCCTAGCAATAATATCTCTTGCACTGTGTTTAGGATCATCTCTCTTTCACCAGATGGTTACTGTTGAGTACTATCACATTATTTAAGTTATTGTATTTTATATTTTAACCATTGGGAGCTAGGCTAGTACTTAGTTGAATAGAAAGTTGAGAGAATAATAAATGAGTAAAATTTCCAAATGTGAGAATTCCATTTTTCTTCAGTTCATGAAGACTTGCAATATTCTTCTTTTTTTTCTGTTTTGGCATCAGGTGTGTCTCTACAGTAAATATTTGTGGTCAATTAAAGATGTTATGCTTCGATTCCATTTTGGCTTGGTCCAATGGTTTTAAATTGCAACCATGCATATAACTCATACTATTTTTTTCTGCCAATCCTCATTTAGTTGATTTTTTTTTAAAAAAAACCTTTTTCCTTCCAATGATTCATTTAATACAACAATTACCATACCAAATTCATTAGATACTGCCAGATAAATGATCCTGGAATATAGCTTGCCTCCAGAAGTTGGAGGCAATTTTGATGCTTCTGGCTTCCCTCCAGAAGTTGTGAATGGATGTTTTTAAGAACACTGGAAGTTTTAAAGAATATATTGGATAACCATTTGTCTGAAGTAGGGTAGGGTCTCCTGCCCAAGCAGGGGGTTGGACTAGAAGACCTCCAAGGTCCCTTCAAATTTTGTTGTTGATGTTGTTGTTATATTAGGTAGCAAAGTGGCAAATTTCCTGCTTTTCATTTTATAATTTTCTTTCTAGTGATCTTCATGTTCTTTGACTTCCTGCACTTTAATTACATCCCAAAAGAAATTGTCAACTTTGTATCATGTAGGGCAGAAGTCTTCAAACTTGGCAACTTTAAGACTTGTGGACTTCAACTCCCAGAATTCTCCAGCCAGCATAGCAGGTTGGAGAATTCTGGGAGTTGAAGTCCACAAGTCTTAAAGTTGCCAAGTTTGGGAAACCCTGATATAGGGTTTGGGTGTTGTTGTTTTTTAGAGAGATGGATGTGTAGGCAGTGGAAAGCTAAGTAAAAAAACCACCAATACAACATTATCAATCACCAATTACCTAAAGCCAGAAGGTGGTGTGTTGGATTTAGGCTCAACATAGACTCTAGAAAGAGTGCAGGCAAGGGCAAGAAAAATGATTAGGGAACTGCAGGATAAATCATATAATGAATGCTTGTGGGAACTGGGAATGTTTAGTGTAATAAAGAGAAGGACTAGGAATGAGATGACAGGTCTTCCAATATTTTAGGCAGAGGTGGGATTCAGCAGTTCTGGGGAACCAGTAGTGAACATTTTGAGTGGTTCTGAGAACTGGTAAATACCACCTCTGACTGGGCCTGTCCCCAGCTCTTCTCTGTCTCCCAAGCCCCAGAAGATCCAGAGGAAATGGAGATTTTGCAGTAATTTTCCCCTGGAGTGGGGTGGGAATGGTGATGGGGCTACCTTTGAAAAGTGTTCGGAAACTTCAGATCGTGCAGAATGCAGCTGCGAGAGCAATCATGGGCTTCCCTAAATATGTCCATGTCACATCAACACTCCGCAGTCTGCATTGGTTGCCGATCAATTTCCGGTCACAATTCAAAATGTTAGTTATGACCTATAAAGCCCTTCATGGCACCGGGCTAGATTATCTCAGGGACCGCCTTCTGCCGCATGAATCCCAGCGACCAGTTAGGTCCCACAGAGTTGGCCTTCTCCGGGTCCCGTCAACTAAACAATGTCATTTGGTGGGACCCAGGGGAAGAGCATGTAACAATACAATACAATGCTAAAATAAATAAAATAAAAAATAAAATAAAATAAAATAAAATAAAATAATAAAATAAAATAAAATAAAATAAAATAAAATAAAATAAAATAAAATAAAATAAAATAAAATAAAATAAAATAAAATAAAATAATAAAATAAAATAAAATAAAATAAAATAAAATAAATAAAATAAAATAAAATAAAATAAAATAAAATAAAATAAAATAAAATAAAATAAAATAAAATAAAATAAAATAAAATAAAATAAAATAAAATAAAATAAAATAAAATAAAATAAAATAAAATAAAATAAAATAAAATAAAATAAAATAAAATAAAATAAAATAATTGATTTATCTATCTATCTATCTATCTATCTATCTATCTATCTATCTATCTATCTATCTATCTATCAATCGATCAATTGATTGGATTTGTATGCCTACCCTCTCCGTAGACTCGGGGCGGCTAACAACAATGATAAAAACAGCATGTAACAATACAATCCAAAACTAAAATAACTAAAAAAACCTTATTTTAACAGCCACACATACATACAGACAAACCATGCGTAAATTGTAAAGGCCTAGGGGGAAAGAATATCTCAGTTCCCCCATGCCTGATGGCAGAGGTGGGTTTTAAGAAGTTTACGAAAGGCGAGGAGGGTGGGGGCAATTCTAATCTCTGGGGGGAGTTGGTTCCAAAGGGCTGGGGCCGCCACAGAGAAGGCTCTTCCCCTGGGTCCCGCCATATGACATTGTTTAGTTGACGGGACCCGGAGAAGGCCCACTCTAACTGGTCGCTGGGATTCGTGCAGCAGAAAGCGGTCCCTGAGATAATCTGGTCTGGTGCCAGATTATAGGTTATAGTTTGACATGGTATGAATCCAAAAGTAGTTATGTTAGTATATTACTTGGTAAAATAAACCAGGATGTCATGAACATCTCCAGATCTATATATGTCCATGTATTAGACTGAAAAGCTAGTTATTTGCCTCTGCACTCCTGGAATATGACTTCATTTTATGTGCAAATCTTGACAAAGGTGACTTATTGAATAAATCACAGCTATAACACACTTGAGGTTTAGTATACCGAGCTCAACCTGTCTCGTGTACCTTGCTAAAATATTTCTCAGGTTCTGAACTCTGCCTTTAGATCCACAGGGTACTCTGAATCCAAAATTTAAAAAAAGTTTGATCAAAGTTGCACAAACATTTGATAGCTGCCGTTAAGTTTAGAGAAGCAATTCTTTTGCTCAAAAGTTTATTCAAAGCTGAGCATTAAATATTGTTTGTGTTTCATTGATAATGAATGGCATAATGAATTCCTTGGCAGAACAGATGGGATGTTCCTTGATGCAAATAACAGTATAACTATGCACCAGTTACAGGTCCTCAGAGAGGTCTTTAGGTCTTCCACCTTGCAGGAGAACAGATGGACAGCCTTTACCTACAAAATGACTTTCTTTATTAGGACTAACCTCTGTTCTAAAAAAGAAAATGGCCAAATATCCCAGGGTAAAAAAAAAAAAAGGTAGAAAAACTCGAGCAAACATCTGCAAAACATTATATTCCCTCTGCCCTTGTGTCAGCCACACTGATATTTACTTTTCTCATAATCTCCTTTATATTCGGAGTCCATCCAACAAGCTTCAGCGAGACCATTTTAGCAGCTGTTTTGTTCATTTTAGAGTTATTATTTTGTTATTCTTGCACTCATGGTTCAGTTTCTTTTTTTTATTTGCGGCAGCCTTTTTTTAAAAATACGCCACGGGTTTATATTTAACTCTTTTTGCTGGCGATTATCAAATGTTTCAGGAAATTTGCTTTGGGGAGAAATGCCGGTTTCAAAAGAAGGCACATAAAACCCTTAGAATACATTGCTAATCTGGGAAGTTGTGCTAATGTCTTCCGACAATGTACAATGCTTCTTTCATACTCTTACATCATAAGTTGTGTTAGGGCAGAGCATCTCACACTAGTAACCAGACCATACAAAACTTTCAGCAGACTTGAATATAGCTCATCTGTCTGGAACCCACACCGCATTTCAGACATAAACACTCTAGAAAATTTCCAGAGAAACTTTGCTGGAAGAGCCCTCCGCTCCTCCATTCGCAACAGAATACCCTACACAGCTAGACTTACAGTCCTAGGTTTAGAAAGCTTAGAACTACGTCACCATAAACATGATCTAAGCATAGCCCATAAAATCATCTGCTACAACGTCCTTCCTGTCAATGACTACTTTAGCTTCAACTACTACAACACAGGAGCACACAAACTTAAAATAAACCGCTCTAAACTCGACTGCAGGAAATACGACATTAGTAACTGTGTTGTTGATGCATGGAACTCAGTACCAGACTCTGTAGTATCCCCCAAAATTTTACCCTTAGACTATCCACCTTTGACCTCTCTCAATTCCTAAGAGGTCAGTAAGGGGCATGCATAAGTGCACCAGCGTACTTTCCCTCCCCTGTCCTAATATTTCTCTTTTACTAGCATCATGTATATAAATATTATTATATCTCTGTCCTCACAACTGTCCTAGATCCTCAACACTCCGTGGCTTGCATTGGCTGCCGATCAGTTTCCGGTCACAATTCAAAGTGTTGGTCATGACCTTTAAAGCCCTACATGGCATTGGACCAGATTACCTCCGGAACCGCCTGCTACCGCACGAATCCCAGCAACCGATAAGGTCCCACAGAGTTGGCCTTCTCCAGGTCCCATCGACTAAACAATGTTTGGCGGGCCCCAGGGGAAGAGCCTTCTCTGTGGCGGCCCCGGCCCTCTGGAACCAACTCCCCCCGGAGATTAGAATTGCCCCCACCCTCCCTGTCTTTTGTAAACTACTGAAGACTCATTTATACCGCCAGGCATGGGGGAGTTGAGATATCCCTTCCCCCTAGGCCATTACAAGTTATGCATGGTATGTTTATCTGTATGTTTGGTTTTATTATAAGGGTTTTTAGTTGTTTTATTATTGTATTGTCACGTGCTGTTTTTATTATTGTTGTTAGCCGCCCTGAGTCTACGGAGAGGGGCGGCATACAAATCCAATAAATTATTAAATTATTATTATTATTATCCTGAAAGCTGGTCTATTTCCCTCCTTCTTTTATTCACCACATGTTACTGGATCTCAAGTATTCTTCTTTTGCTAGACTGCTTTGGTCTTTTTCAAATCCGCTAACCCTCTTCCCCAAAAGCAAGGTATCAGTTATGCTGTATACACGTCCAAAGACGTTGTTTCTTCACAATTGCTTTCTCTTACACCCCTTTCATTACTCATGAAGATATGATTTGGGGATCAATGCTGGAAAGCCGTGGCTTAAATTTAGCCCCTCTCCATATTCCCCTAGCAAGCCCTGCTTCAAGAAAATAGGAAAATCTCTATTTCCTGAAAGCCTCTTTTGGAGTGAAGTGATGCATTGTTCTTGCTAAAATTATTGCCATTAAGAGGAGAGCAGGGCACAGTTTGATATGATTGATGCCTCCTTTTTCTCTTTAGCAGGTGAATGTCAAGAGTACTAGCTCCATGGTTACAAGTAGGCAGTCAACAATTATTTGCTGCCAAGGATTCCTCTGCCATAAGGATTGGCAGGATGGTTATAGTAATGAGCTTGTTTCCATTAAGTTGAGCTTATTACTTTCATTTGCTTTGCTTCCCCATCGGTCTTGAGAGGATTCGTGCACAGGGCTGACATTCTATCTCCTGCCCTTTAAAATCAAGCCAGCAAAAAGCACATATTGAAAAGCTATTTTAATGCATGTTGGGCTGGGCTCCTTCCAATGCAAATTACTTATTGATGTGCAAACTCTGTCTGAGACAAAACCTGTGCCTCATATTATAAAGCAGTGGTGATCTGAATTGTTGTCAATTGACAATTCAGTAGAATGTGCCCTTAAGAGCTAACAAATTCTATTACCGGTATTTCTTTATATTTCTTTGTAGATTGATTTTTATAGTGCTTTATAAAGTTGTGCATCACAACTAAGAGGAAGGCCCTGTCTTTACCAACTAAAATTCTCTACTCTTTTCTGTTTTGTTTCTTTATAGAAACAAAATCTCAATAACTACTTAAATCTGTTGTTGTTGTTGTTTTTGAAATGCCTTTGTACAATTTTTATATTTTTATGTTTGGACTCTGCTCTGATGTTTTGCTCTCTAATCCACAATTAATTACTTCTCCATTCTGCAAAATGGGATTAAGTTGACTGCTCTGAAAATAAAGCTACAGCATTTGTTGTAAACTGTCCTGAGTCTGCAGAAAAGGGCAGCATAGAAATCCAAATAAGTAAGTAAGTAAGTAAGTAAGTAAGTAAGTAAGTAAGTAAGTAAGTAAGTAAATAATTTATTAGATTTGTATGCCGCCCTTCTCTTATTATGTCAATACAACACAGCAAACGAGATCACTATGCTGGATTTCGTATTTCATCACCACTCGGGCGCTTCCCAAGCACCTAGGACTGCGTGATGTAGCAGCGAATTATGTTTGCCGATCCCAGTAAAGCGGCCTTTTGCAATTGACAGATGGAGATTTTGTCAATTCCGATGGTTTTCAAGTGTCCACTGAGATCCTTTGGCACTGTGCCCAGCATGCCAAGTACCACTGGGATCACTTTCACTGGTTTATGCCAGAGTCGTTGCAGCTCGATTTTTAGATCTTCGCATTTCACTAATTTCTCTAGCTGCTTCTCCTCAATTCTGCTGTCCCCTGGGATTGCGATGTCGATGATCCATACTTTCTTTTTCTCCACAATCAGGATGTCTGGTGTGTTATGTTTCAGAATTCGGTCAGTCTGAAGTCAGAAGTCCCACAGTAGTTTTGCTTGCTCATTTTCGACTACCTTTTCTGGCTTATGATCCCACCAGTTCTTTGCCACTGGTAAATGGTAGTTCCGGCACAAGTTCCAGTGGATCATCTGTGCCACACCACAGTCTATGCTTGTAGTCAGTCTGTGCGATTTTTTTTGCAGCAGCTGAGTATGTGATCGATAATAACAATAATAATAATAATAATAATAATAATAATAATAATAATAATAATAATAATAATAATTTATTAGATTTGTATGCCGCCCCTCTCCGAGGACTCGCAATGGCTCACAACAAGTAAAAACATCATACACAAATCCAATGTTAAAACAGTTTTAAAAACCCTTATTAAAAACAATCGTACAACCCAAACACACCATACATAAAGTCAAGACAGCTAAGGATATATCAATTATTATTATTATTATTTTAAACTGATTTATTGAAGAAGCTAGATTTATTTTCTTTAACTTTTTTTTTAAAAAAAAATTCAACTGCAACCCTCAAATCTTTACAAGGAGAATGGTAGTGGGAAAGTAAGCAAGTGGATTCCTGTCTATATTTTCTGATAGTGCATTTAGTAACCTAGGTTAATGTAGCGTAGCAGAGAAACTGATACAGAATTTCACTCAGTAATTAGCCTCACATTCTTGTTGCAGAAAGTACCATCAAAATCAGCAGTGATTTCCTTTTTGTGTTGTTTGAAATCTCTTCACTGGCAAATTCAAGAAATAGCATTATATATAGTAAAAGGCTGTTTGGGGTGGGATTTGTGTTGGTGTCGCAGTGTGTGTGTTTTATTTTTGGCTGAAATCCAGATTAGAAAAAAAGTAGCATAATTTATCTCTTGGAATATGGCTGGTGTGGATATAAAAAGAGAAAAGCAGGTTCCTCTTTCTACATCTGAGAGTGGGAAAACAACTTTCCATGCAATAAATGCATAATCTCCCAGAGAGATATTGAGATCTTTATCATTGAATGTATTCAGGCAGAAATCAGCCATCTTTTGAAATACAAAGTATAGATTTGTGCATTGATGAAGGAATTACACTCTATCTATCTATCTATCTATCTATCTATCTATCTATCCATCTATCTATTTATTAGATTTGTATGCTGCCCCTCTCCGTAGACTCAGGGCGGCTAACAACAATAATAAGACAATATAAACAAATCTAATATTTAAGTTAATTTAAACCCTAATTTAAGAGACCAATCATACATACAAACATACCATGCATAAATTTTATAAGCCAAGGGGGAAAGGATTATCTCAGTTCCCCCATGCCTGATGACAGAGGTGGGTTTTAAGGAGCTTACAAAAGGCAAGGAGTGTGGGGGCAACTGATATCTGGGGGGAGGTGGTTCCAGAGGGTCGGGGCCGCCACAGAGAAGGCTCTTCCCCTGAGTCCCACCAAATGGCATTGTTTAGTCAACGGGACCGGAGAAGGCCAACTCTGTGGGACCTAACTGGTCGCTGGGATTCGTGCGGCAGAAGACGGTACCGGAGATATGGTCTGAATGACTTTGATCTCATCACTAATTCCTAATCCCAACCTTAAAGGGTATTTTTTTTAAAGTGGGAATAAAATTAAGAAAGAAAGAACCTCATGCAAACTCATTATTCATAAAATGAATAAATTCAGAATGAATCCAGAATCACTTATAAAGAGAGGTGGGTGACGTATAAATGTAATAAATACATTTTTCCCATATGTTGCCCAGTAGCATACTTTCCAGTTGAAAAAAAAAATCTTTATATAGACAAGTCACTTAGACTCTAGCTTTCTTTGTTGCACTCTTGAGTTTTGAGTTTGTTACTGGGGTGAATTACCAAATTTATATTGCTAAAATTGAAAGAACTGTAAGCCTTAATAATAATAATAATAATAATAATAATAATAATAATAATAATAATAATAATAATAATAATAATAATTGTACGATCCAATGTGCCCAAAAGTTTAGATAGGTGACTAACCCAGATTGGACCGGCAACATTATTCTAGATCACATATATTTGCCTGCATTCATTAAAAAAAAAAATATTATTATGGTGTGATCTCAATATGGATTCTACAGGCAAAATAAATGTATTTTAAAAAGATGAACAGTAAACTAATTAGTTTAGGTAGCAAGCTTTTGCATATTTATTTCCTGTCTGCTAATAAAAAGGCTGAAGCATTGGCCATTAGTGTTTTATAATATGCTTCACTTAATATGCAAGATGCACAGAAATTAACATAGTAATTATGCTAGAACAAACAGGAAACAAAATATCTAAATACATTTAACTGATTAAATAATGTTGTTTCTTTATCTTGTCTGTAATCTCCTGCAGATGGGGGCAATGTTTTCTAGCATAACCATCTTTTACTTTTAGTAGCTTTTACTTCATTGTTCACCTAGTATTTATTCTGAAATGTGACCATGGAAAATTTCTACAGGCATTTGTCACCATATTAAGCAATCAGAGGAATCACAGTCTCTAGGTCTCATGTCTTTGGAACTGTTATAGTGAAATAAGTTTGGGAAATTGCTGTCAGTCCATTTGTTGACAGAAAGCAAGTCCCTCTGTGGAATGCAATATTGCTCTATTAAGATGGGCAAAGTCTGTCCATGAAATTCATGTAGAGATAATTAGTCCAAGGGTATTCTGGGAGGGGGAAATGTAAATGTAATTGCATACTATATTTTTCAGACTATAAGATGCACCTTAGTTTTTGGGGAAGAAAATAGGGAAAGAATCTGCCTACCAGATATTCATCTAGCTAGCTTCCTTAGTCTGGTCAGCTTCAGCACATTATTTGATCCCCTGGTTAGAGCTTTAAAAAAACTTTATAGAATAGAATTTAGAATAGAATAGAATAGAATTTTTTTATTGGCCAAGTGTGATTGGACACACAAGGAATTTGTCTTGGTGCATATGCTCTCAGCGTACATAAAAGAAAATATACATTTATCAAGAATCATATGGTACAACACTTAATGATTGTCATAGGGGTCAAATAAGCAATGAAGAAGCGATATTAATAAAAATCTTAGGATATAAGCAACAAGTTACAGTCATACAGTCAACATGGCAGGAAATGGGTGAAAGGAATTATGAGAAAAACTAGTAGAATAGAAGTGCAGATTTAGTAGAAAGTCTGACAGTGTTGAGGGAATTATTTGTTTAGTAGAGTGATGGCGTTGGGGAAAAAAACTGTTCTTGTGTCTAGTTGTCTTGGTGTGCAGTGCTCTGTAGCGACGTTTTGAGGGTAGGAGTTGAAACAATTTGTGTCCAGGATGTGAGGGGTCAGTAAATATTTTCCCCGCCCTCTTTTTGACTCGTGCAGTATACAGGTCCTCAATGGAAGGCAGGTTGTCAGCAATTGTTTTTTCTGCAGTTCTGATTCTCCTCTGAAGTCTGTGTCGATCCTGTTGGGTTGCAGCACCAAACCAGACAGTTATAGAGGTGCAGATGACAGACTCAATGATTCGGAGAGGGTAACAATGAAAGAGCTTGCAAGCCAGTAAGAGATGGGAACATCATTAGCACCTGGAAAGAAACATCCAGAAGAAGTAGAACAATGGAAAAAAAACCTGCAAAGACTTAGGGCTTGGAAAATATTCTTCACAGAGAGAAATAATGAAAGAGCCTGCAAGCTAAGAGCTGGGAAGATCATTAGCAGCTAGTTAGGGCTGTGGGGGGAAAGCTACATTCAGAGTATAAGATGCATCCAAATTATCAGTCTCTTCTAGAAAGGAAACAGGTGTGTCTTATACTTTGAAAAATATGGTATGTATATTAGGAGGTCTGATTTGGCACCTACCACTCCAAATTAATTTTTTTTATCAGTTTTGAGGGCCCACTTCCATTCCTGTTGACTATTGATCATCATTTGTTTTTATTTCAAGAATCTCCAAAAAATGATTAGTGACTTGAATTGTGAAAAGGCAGCGGGGATGAAACTAATACCTTAAAATTGATCAAAAATTCATTTGGATTGGTAAGTGCCAATTTAGGACTCCTGATTTACATATACAGTTTAAAAAGCTGGATTCTTGATGTCTGGGTTTTTGTCAATAATTGTTTCAATCTTTAAATTTTAATTTTTGATCCTTATCAACTGATTCCCCTATTAAATCCGATTAAAAATATCTGCTTGTGGACTCTTACATTGGAATCCTCGAAACTAAACAGAGTTTAAAACAATCTTTCAGATAAATAGTCAGTTTCTTAGCTGGGAGTGGTACAACAGAGAAATCCTGCTCTGCTTTCTGGTGGAAAAATAGAGATTGAAATCAAGGCCTGCATTTATTGATTTTAAGCAAGCCTTTGATCATATCTCTCAAATGAAATTATGGAGAAACTTAGAAGTACAATAATTGATTGTTGTCTGCTCATTCTTATCTATAAGATGTATGGGAATACTAGAAATAAGGCTAAAATGAAGCAGGTGAGCTCTCTCAATCCCTACTAGAAGAAGTGCTTTAAAAAGCCTTTATTATTACCCAGGTGATATTTATGTGTTTTATTAATTTCATGGGCAATCATTTAACTAAATCAAAATACCTCTTCTACAGAGGAATTATTGACTGTTATCTGCGCCTCTATAATTGTCTGGTTTGTTTCTGCAACCCAACAAGACGATTGACCTCTCCAGGTTCCTTAGAGGTCAGTAAGGGGCGTGCATAAGTGCACCAGTGTGCCTTCCGTCCCCTGTCCAATTGTCTCTCCTTATCTCATTTATCTTTTCTTCCTTTCAAATATGTTCACCTATACTTTTATATCTTTTCTTCTATTCGTTTCTTTAGTTATATTACTACATATCTATTCTCTTTAATGTGTATTGTGTATTGGACTAAATAAATAAATAAAATAAAAATAAGACAGACACAGACTTTAGAATATAATCAGAACAATTGCTACCTACTTGCCTTCCATTGAGGACATGTATATTGCAGGAGTCAAAAAGAGAGCCATGAAAATATTTATATACTCCTGGACATAAACTGTTTTAACTCCTACCCTCAAAGCCACGTTATAGAGCACTGCACACCAAGACAACTAGGCACAAGAACATTTATTCCCTAAAGGCCATCACTCTGTTAAACAAATAATTCCCTCAACACTGTCAAACTATTTATTAACTCTGCACTATTATTAGTCTTTTCATTGCTCCCATCACTCATCTCCTCCCACAAATGATTGTATGACTGTAACTTTGTTGCTTGTATACTTACAATTTACATTGATTGGTTCCTAATATGATTGGGCTGCTTATTTGCACCCGGATTATCATTAAGTGTTGTATCTTTTGATTCTTGACAAACTTATATTTTCTTTTATGTACACTGAGAGCATATGCACGAAGGCAAATTCCTTATGTGTCCAATCGTACTTGGCCAATGAAATTCTATCCTATCCTATCCTATTCTATTCTATTCCTATCTACCAAGTACTCTACGCCCCAAGTGTGACTACTGTATGCACAGTGTAGCATTATAAAGTCATTTTATTGTTATCACCTTTAGGACTAAATATGAGATTAGTGCTTTTCTGCATAGTAGTTAAACTACAATAAAACCAAATCCATGATGGATTCTAAAGGATTCAGAATCCTCACCTGGATCATTTACAGTCAGCAGATTGAACTATCTAGCAGTATTTTTTTTCCCATTCACCTGGAAACAACAATAATAAAATAGTTTTGTCTGCAATCCAGAAGGCTCAAAACAATGTTTCCAAGGCTTTCTTCTACACAAGAGAAGTTCGGTTTAAACCAAGTGTTTTGCCACAGTTGGGCTTGTGTGGCTAAATTCTCTACCCTGTGGAGTGGAATTAGGCTTAGGAAATACACATTTTATTTGAGACTATTTTGACCAAGTTTCTAAGGTTCATGTTCCAAATTTCCTAACTGCATTCTGAACACTACAATGAAGATATTTAAATTTTGGTTAAAGTTGAATTTCCTATCCCAAGCCATGGACTCTCTACAACATTGGTATATCATTTGCATCCTGGAAACTAACCTTAAACAATTTTACTGAGGGTTTTTCTGTCCAGATGTTACATTTTTGGCCCTTTAAGTTAATAGGATAATAGGGAGTGAGCTATAAATAAATAAATGAGAGGAAAATTGACACCCACGAAGATTGAATATCTGCAAGTACAGTAGGTGGGATTTGGTTATACAATCCACAAACAGAACAATGTCTTCGAGAGTTTATTGTTTCTTTTTTATTTTAATCATTTCCTTTCAAGCAATCCTTGACAGTTGATTTTTTTAAAATAATATTTTCCCCAACATTTGTCTTCTAAAACCTTTATACAAAAAGCTATAACCCTTTGAGGTTGTGGGAGGAAAACATGGGAAGTGGAATATTCCTCTGGCACACTTTCTAGAAAATATTTGGATCTCCTGCAAAAATATTTAGTAATTTATTTCAAAATTCTCTACTTCCAGAGAAGTACTGGGATACAATAGAACCTGGAAAGTTAAGGACAGTTTACCTCCTTGGAAATCACTTTTGTTCTCCAGCAGGTTCATTTAATAACTAACACAAACATAACAATTAAGATAAGTGCCTTGCTGAATTGCAACAGAATAATATCCATTAAGAATGTACTTAGCATAACTATCTAGTTCTGTGGTTAAATAGAATGCAATCAGCAGGTGCACTTTTAAGTCAGTGTATATGTTCCCAATAACTCTATTTTGCAGGACAGTTTTGCAGGATAATTTCTTTTACTCCTCCCATCCTTAAATTTACATGTATATAAATTTAAGGGGCAGTATATAAATCCAACAAACAAACAAACAAATGAATTCATGTCTGATTATCTTGAGGCTATCATGTGTACAATAGAAACATAGAAAAATAGAAACATAGAAGACTGACGGCAGAAAAAGACCTCATGGTCCATCTAGTCTGCCCTTATACTATTTTCTGTATTTTATCTTAGGATGGATATATGTTTATCCCAGGCATGCTTAAATTAAGTTACTGTGGATTTATCTACCAAGTCTGCTGGAAGTTTGTTCCAAGGATCTACTACTCTTTCAGTAAAATAATATTTTCTCATGTTGCTTTTGATCTTTCCCCCAACTAACTTCAGATTGTGTCCCCTTGTTCTTGTGTTCACTTTCCTGTTAAAAACACTTCCCTCCTGGACCTTATTTAACCCTTTAACATATTTAAATGTTTCGATCATGCCCCCCCTTTTCCTTCTGTCCTCCAGACTATACAGATTGAGTTCATTAAGTCTCCTGATACGTTTTATGCTTAAGACCTTCCACCATTCTTGTAGCCCGTCTTTGGACCCATTCAATTTGAGATGCTCAGGGTACAGTACATCTATCATTTTAGCTGAATTACCTACTTTGTTGTTTTTTTAAAAATGTATTCCTAAAACTTGTAGAACATCTCAGGTAATATTGGGGTTTTTTTGAATAACTTCCTTCGGAAAGGAAAGTTCAGACAGATAAACTTAACATCAAACATCATTTAATAGCATGCATGATTAACTGTAATGCATTCAAAAGCAAGAGTGTTCTATATTACTGGAATAGTCTTTTCCAGGGAAAAAAAGTCTGATTTTTCAACTTAATCAGCATATCAAGGCTCCTAGCTAGGAACCAAACAAGACAGAATCTGCAACCCCTTGATTTTGTGAAAGATGTAATGAATAAATTCATATTGTTGTTACTTTTCTCTGAAATAGGAAATATACATCTGCTCTTTGTTGGGTGGTGTTGAGACGGGAAATGAAATGCAGACTTGATAGACAAAAATAATTACTGATCATTTACAAACCAGATGCTTAGTTATGATACATGTTGGCACTGATTAATCCAAGTAGTGTAGTAGGAAACATACTGCATTTTGAATAGTACAAAATAATTATTGTTCAGTGGACAGTTTTTTAGATGATATAGCTACAAAGACCGGCTCACTTTCATTCGGCTTATTTCAAAGTGTTCTTTCTGTTGTGGGCAGGATATTTAAAGACCTGCCTTCTTCCATGTAAAAGAAATCTGATCTTTGCTCCTGTTGTCCCTTTGATATTTGAAATTCTGTGAGCAGAACGTTGGGAGGATTTCATTTCAATGGCTAGAGAATGGTCCACCAAAGCCTCTGCGATTTATTTACTAAGCCAAAATAAGAAACCGTGATTTAACCTGATGCATGTGGCTGAAAGGTGAAGCCAGTTAGAGGAAACTCATTTTAGATGTATTGAGTCACAAAGCTTTCTCTTTCTGTCTTGCATTTTGAGCTGGGTGCAGTTTCTGAGGGCATTGCATTCTATACTCCTCTGAAAGTTTGCTCTTCTTCAAATTTTAAGAAGTTGAAAACATGTAAGCGTCAATGACAAAAAGTTCTTTCCTTTTTAAGACTCTGTGTAAATGTCACCTGTTCTTCTCCTTCCCTTCCTTGTGCAAAGCTGTACAGCTATTTGCAGCTCAAGAGTGTTAGCCCTGCTTCCAATGTGTTCATATCTTTGAACACAAGAACAAGGGGACACAATCTGAAGTTAGTTGGGGGAAAGATCAAAGGCAACATGAGAAAATATTATTTTACTGAAAGAGTAGTAGATCTTTGGAACAAACTTCCAGCAGTCGTGGTTGGTAAATCCACAGTAACTGAATTTAAACATGCCTGGGATAAACATATATCCATTGTAAGATAAAATACAGGAAATAGTATAAGGGCAGACTAGATGGACCAAGAGGTCTTTTTCTGCCATCAGTCTTCTATGTTTCTGTGTTTCTATGTTTATGACCATTTCATTATTTATTTTTAAAAAAAGCAAAATTGATGCCGTGTCTTAATGTTTTTATGATTGCCGTTTTAGTTTGCAGAAGCATTTTGTATTTTTCTGCCATCCTATCTTCAAACTCAGATTCGGGCAAATATCTAGTGGCCCATTATGGTGATGATGATTATTTGCAAGGATTTATGTGAAAATAAATAAAGCATTTTAATGAGAATATTTTGCAAATGAGGCTATTGCAACAATTGAGTGGGGAGATGAAAGCATGGATGCTCTTACAATTAGCTTTTTTCTGTAGTTTGCAGTATTTCTACTTGTGGAAATATGAAGGAATGTCCTTGGCAATGGCGTTAGGTGGGAGAGTTTGAGAGATGCTGCCTAAGGAACAATCAGATAAGAGATGGAAACCATGCAGTTGATCCTCTCTAACTTATCAGATAGTAAAAAAGATACAATGGGACATTTAGAATAGAATAGAATTCTTCATTGGCCAAGCATGATTGGACACACAAGGAATTTGTCTTTGGTGCAGATGCTCTCAGTGTACATAAAAGAAAATAATACATTTGTCAAGGGTCATGAGATACAACACTTAATGATTGTCATAGGGGTCAAGTAAGCAATGAGGAAACAATCAATATTATCCTTTTAGACTTGCAAAATTCTTTTAATGTCACTTTACAATAAAGTAGAATTTTCTATATTGCTTTTGTGCTCTTGAAAAAAAATATAATTGCTTTACACTATTCTTTATGTATACTATATTGTGCAGTATATATGGAATTGCATATCATTGAGGTTATTGCATCTCATCCAGGGAAACACAAAACAGCTTTTTATTTTTTGCTCCAAATATGATACCGATCAATGATTTGATTGCAGCTTCTGTTATTTGAGAGTGTATTCTTCTAATTATGTAGATTGGCACTTTTCTCCTGTGTTTGATATTAGCCTTTTGCATGTGGAATTCTGCAATATGCCAGAGGTAGAACTTTCATTTGGGCTCTCTTGAACTTCCTTGATGTCCTCATAAAAATCTAAATGTTACAGGAACAATATTAATAAGTCATCTACCTCCTCCTGCGCTCATGTATATTTCTTGGCTGTTAAATGTTATTGCATTGCACCATCTGTGCTCAGTGCAATCTCAGTTCTGGTTGTGGGTCAGTTGCAATGCTCTTGTAACCCTGCCTCTTAAAGAAATATCAGCTTAATTAGATGGAATAGCTGAAAATCAGTAGGTGCTTAAAACTTAAGGAATGTATTTTAACTCTAGAGATCCTCTATGCAAAATTGTAATATAAAATACAAATCAAAACAAAATAGAGGGAAATGGGGAAGGGAGAAAAGGAGGAAAGTGAAGTGGTTATTATGGTTTACTCTACATCAATGACCTTTGTGACCACATTACAAGCAACTGTGTTTTCTTTGCTGATGATGTTAAACTATTTAATACCACCTACAACACTGCTACTCTTCAAAAGGACATTGATCATTTAGCTGAATGGTGTAACAACTGGCAACTTCAAATCTCAACCAACAAATGATCTGTCTTACACATTGGTAAAAGGAATCAGGATACTAAATACATGCTTGGAAGTAATGAACTCGTAGCTGACCCTCACTCTGTCAAAGATCTTGCAGTACTCATATCCAATGACCTAAGTGCCAGAGTTCACTGTAACAACATTGCCAAAAAAGCACTGAGTTATAAATCTAATCTTTCGTAGCTTCTTCTCTGAACTGACCAATATTCGAATACAGCTCACCTGTAAGGAACCCACATCGCATAACTGACATTGACACAATTGAGAGAGTCCAGAAATACTTCACAAAAAGAGTCTTTCACTCCTCCTCTTGAAACAAACTATGTTACTCCTCCAAACTTTAAATACTATGGCTAGACAATTTACAACTATGTCACCTCCGAATTTACTTATTTACTTATTTACTTATTTACTTATTTACTTATTTACTTATTTACTTATTTACTTATTTACTTATTTACTTATTTACTTATTTACTTATTTACTTATTTACTTATTTACTTATTTACTTATTTACTTATTTACTTATTTACTTATTTACTTATTTACTTATTTACTTATTTACTTATTTACTTATTTACTTATTTACTTATTTACTTATTTACTTATTTACTTATTTACTTACTTATTTGATTTTTATGCCGCCCTTCTCCTTAGACTCAGGGCGGCTTACAACATGTTAGCAATAGCACTTTTTAACAGAGCCAGCCTATTGCCCCCACAATCCGGGTCCTCATTTGACCCACCTTGGAAGGATGGAAGGCTGAGTCAACCTTGAGCCAGTGGTGAGATTTGAACCGCTGAACTACAGATCTACCGTCAGCTTCAGTGGCCTGCAGTACAACACTCTACCTGCTGCGCCACCCTGGCTCATTATTTAACTGTTGTTCATAAGATCATACACCATAATGTCCTTCCTGTTAGTGACTACTTCACCTTCAACACTAACAACACAAGAGCACGTAATAGATACAAACTAAATGTAAATCGCTCCAAACTTGACTACAGAATATAGGACTTCAGCAACAGAGTGATCAATGTCTGGAACTCACTACCTGACTTTGTTGTTTCTTTCCCTAACCCCAAAATCTTCAATCTTAATTTATCTACTGTTGACCTCTCCCCTTTTCTAAGAGGTCTGTAAGGGGCATGCATAAGCACACCATAGTGCCTACCCTCCCTGTCAGTGGTACCTCTACTTACAAATTTAATTTGTTACGTGACCAGGTTCTTAAGTAGAAAAGTTTGTAAGAAGAAACAATTTTTCCCATAGGAATCAATGTAAAAGCAAATAATGCATGTGGTTGGGGAAACCGCTGGGAGGGTGGAGGCCCTGTTTCCTCCCAGGAGATTCCTAGAGAGGCTCCATGGAGGCTTCTCCTCGCCTTTTCTGACCCTGTTGCCTCCCAGGAGATTCCTAGAAAGGCCCCACAGAGGCTTCTCACCACCTTTTCTGACCCTGTTGCCTCTCAGGAGATTCCTAGAAAGGCCCCACAGAGCTTCTCCCCACTTTTCCGGTCCTGTTTCCTCCCAGGAGATTCCTAGAGAGGCCCCACGGAGGCTTCTCCCTGCCTTTTCTGGTTACAGTTTTGGAGGCTCGAGTTTATAAGTGGAAAATGGTTCTTGAGAAGAGGCAAAAAAATCTTGAACACCCGGTTCTTATCTAGAAAAGTTTGTAAGTAGAGGCATTCTTAGGTAGAGGTACCACTGTACTTTGTTATATTAATACAAACTATAATTCTATACTTTATTTGACAAATATAATAAATAAAATAAGTAGGGTATAAGGAAAAAGAAAATAAAGAAGGACAAAAGCATTACTGCACTTCTGAATATATCCTGGAATATATCACTGTAAACTGCAGGTTTCTCTATTTGTTGGGATGCTCTACACTTCAAGCTTTTAAAATTCCATAGAATAAAGCAAACCACAAATATCTATGTGTTAAGAAACTTTGGCAGAGCTAAAGTGATGGAACTTTTTTTATAGTTGCTATGTTCCTAAGAAGGGAGGAAAGTAAATCTCCCTTTTAAAAGCAGTTGATATTTTTAAAATTATATTAAGGGATTTACTGTTTTTAGCAAGGTAACCTAATGGGAATTATTCCTTTACAATGATTTTTTTATGGTGTCTTTATCACATCTAACCGTTACAGCCTATAATTAATCAATGTATGAGTGCCATCACCACGGCTATTGTTGAGATTAATGACCATTTCAGGATTTTTCAATAGTAAGGGCATATTTGGATGATCAGCCAACCATCTAATTCATTTAGAAAGGAGCTCAATACATATTTATATTCCCAGCTCTTTGATAGCTCCCATTTCAGCTTTTATGGGTTTTCTTAAAAAACACATACACATTTATGTCTTAAGGTTTTGTATGGCTTAGTTTTTAATGGATGTAAGTCACCCTAAACTATTAAGGATATTTGTTTGTTGACTTATTTATTTAAAAGATTTATTTGGCTGTTCATCTTAAGCACTCTTAAGCAACTCTTATGTCACTCTTAGTTAAGCAACTCAACTTACATTTTCTAAGTAAATAGGATAACTGCATTGTGAAGCACATAAAATTAAACAACCTGCATGCAATTTGTCTACATACTGTTCTATTTCTACAAAAAAAGACTTCCTTATTTAGGCAATATGTGTAAGCTCCTGGGATGAATGTTTATTTCTGTTAGTCGATACATCCTTTTCAATTACGGAGGATAGGCTTGCTTTAAGGTATAATGTTTTGGCAACCTCTAAGACGCCTCAGTGCTGTAGAATTCCCGTCCCAGTTTTGATCATGCATTAAACCAAGAGGTATATATCCCTTTGTCCCTTTAAAGGTTGCCATCAGATTGTAACACTTGTCGCAACAGTTTTCCTAGTGTTATTGTTGTCTATGCTAAAACCAATCCGGGATCTGTTGATGATGGCGATGATGTTATATAGGAGAAGAGGACAAAAAGACAACAGTTGATGGGGCAGAGGGAAGTGAAGCCTTCTCTGTGGCGGCCCCAGCCCTCTGGAACCAACCCCCCCGGAGATTAGAACTGCCCCCACCCTTCCTGTCTTTCATAAACTACTTAAGACTCACTTATACTGCCAGGCATGGGGGAGTTGAGACACATTTCCCCCAGGCTTTTTTATACTTTGTTTTATGTTTGGTATGAATGTTGCTGTTTGGTTTTTTAAATAATGATAGGGTTTTATATGTTTTTAATATTAGATTTGTTCCACTGTTATATTGTTTTTTATTGCTGTTGTGAGCCGCCCCGAGTCTTCGGAGAGGGGCGGCATACAAATCTAATAAATAAATAAAATAAATAAGCAATGCTTGGGAATGTACAAATATCCCGCCCGCCCGAGTCTGCGGAGAGGGGCAGCATAGAAATCTAATAAATAATAATAATAATAATTATTATTATTATTTCTATAGAGGGATATAGCATTACTTCCAGCTGTACGGATTCATCTCCAGTGATCTGAGAAGCCGATGTCTTAGAAGAATTTGAACGATTAAAGATAAATAAGGCAATGGGTCCAGATGGCATCCACCCGAGAGTTCTTAAAGAACTCAGATTTGTTATTGCTACCCCCATGACTGATTTGTTTAAGCAATCCCTGTTAACAGGAGATGTTCCTGAGGAACAGTGCAGTCAGGCGGTAGGGAAAGCAAGTAGGATGCTTGGCTGCATAGCTAGAGGTATAACAAGCAGGAAGAGGGAGATTATGATCCTGCTATATAGAGCGCTGGTGAGACAAAATTTGGAATACTGTGTTCAGTTCTGGAGAACTCACCTACAAAAAGATATTGACAAAATTGAACGGGTCCAAAGACGGGCTACAAGAATGATGGAAGGTCTTAAGCATAAAACGTATCAGGAAAGACTTAATGAACTCAATCTGTATAGTCTGGTGGACAGAAGGAAAAGGGGGGACATGATCGAAACATTTAAATATGTTAAAGGGTTAAATAAGGTCCAGGAGGGAAGTGTTTTTAATAGGAAAGTGAACACAAGAACAAGGGGGCACAATCTGAAGTTAGTTGGGGGAAAGATCAAAAGCAACATGAGAAAATATTATTTTATTGAAAGAGTAGTAGATCCTTGGAACAAACTTCCAGCAGACGTGGTAGATAAATCCACAGTAACTGAATTTAAACATGCCTGGGATAAACATATATCCATCCTAAGATAAAATACAGGAAATAGTATAAGGGCAGACTACATGGACCATGAGGTCTTTTTCTGCCATCAATCTTCTATGTTTCTATGTACCATGCAAGATGGCTCACAATCAACTGAATAACCACAAATGATCTAAGCAGCTCAATGTGGTTTGTTTCTTTCCTGGAGCTCAGAGGCAGTCAGGAAGGAGCAATGACGCTAAGGCAGGCTCTAATATCAACAAGCAAAAGAAGGAGGCAAAGGTTGTATAATACTGCAGTACCAAACTTTTCCCGCTTGGTTACCCAGCCAGGGAGGAAAAGGGTTTGTGTGAATGGCATATGTCCCCAGCACTCACATCAATGGATTTTTGCCACAGGCACATGAGCCTGCCACTGACACAAAGCCATCCCCTCTTCCCCCAGTAGAGGGCAGCAACCTGGAAAAGTTGTGGGCCGCTGTATTGTACGATCTTTGCCTCCCTTCAAGAATTATTTTGCTTGTTGGTATTAGATCCAGGCTTGGTATCACTGCACCTGACATACTGTATGGATATTGAGCAAATCCCAGCATTGCAGTCAGTAACAGAATTAACAGAGTTGGAAGTTTGTTGCAAAATCAAAACCAAAAGCACACAGAGATGATTGATTCAGCTGGATTCATTAACTTCTTTATAAATATAATAACAGATGAATTTGCAATACCATATGCAGAGTTCTTCTTCAAGCAGTTACAGACAGCAGAGAACAGTCAGTTTCATTTCAGCAAAGTTCAGAGCACAGACTGAGCCATGCCCAGCCTTAAGCTTAAGTGTTCAGTTTTGACTCTCTGCACAAACTTAAAAGTAGTTAGCTCCCTTTGGCTGACTCAGTTGCTATGTACATTCATTGGCTAACCTTGTTAACATGCCCCTCCCAGTTCATGAATATCATGCACTATGCCCTCATCACCTCGAGGTTTAATTACTGCAACGCTCTCTACATGGGGCTACCCTTGAAAAGTGTTTGGAAACTTCAGATCATGCAGAATGCGGCTGCGAGAGCCATCGTGGGGCTCCCTAGATTCGCCCATGTTTCTGCCACACTCCGTGGCCTGCACTGGCTGCCGATTGGTTTCTGGTCACAATTCAAAGTGTTGGTAATTACATTTAAAGCCTTACATGGTATTGGACAAGAATACACCCAGAACCACGTTCTACCGCACGAATCCCAGCGGCTGATAAGGTCCCACAGAGTTGGCCTTCTCTGGGTCCTGTCGAACATACAATGTTGTTTGGTGGGTCCCAGGGGAAGAGCCTTCTCTGTGGCGGCCCCATCCCTCTGGAATCAACTCCCCCCCAGAGATTAGAACGGCCCCCACCCTCCTTGTCTTTCGCAAATTACTCAAGACCCACCTTTATTGCCAGGCATGGGGGAACTGAGACATCCTCCCTCAGGCTTTTATATTTTATGTTTGGTATGTATGTGTTGTATGGTTTTTAATTGTTGGGGTTTGTAGATATGTTTTATTTTAATATTAGATTTGTCTCACCGTCATATTGTTTCTATTATTGTTGTGAGCCGCCCCGAGTCTTCGGAGAGGGGCGGCATACAAATCTAATTATTAATAATAATAATAATAATAATAATAATAATAATAATAATAATAATTAACAGAAGGGACTTTGGAGTTTCTGGACCAAAGGGAATTTAAAAAAAATAGTATTCTAAATTTCTGCTAATTTTACTGTAGTAAGTTTTTATTCTATGCACTTTTCTTCCTGGGAATGAGCCTTACAGGAGTTTTGATTTCATCAATATGAATGAATATGATTTATCTGTTTGTATGTTTACATGTTATGCCTTTATGTAACAGAAACATATGTTTGCTTTCTTTTCTTAATGCAATAATCAGTATGTCATTATCTTTAGCATCTAATGAGTTGTTTATTTTAAGTGAGAGACCTATTTTTCCTTCTCATTAATGGGTAAACTTTATAATGGCTGAAACAAATTCCTAGGATTTTATTTTTGTCCACTGTACCTTCCCCATCCCTTTGGTGTCAACAAATAGAAGGAAATTACATTCACTTCCTGACCCAAAAGTGTGAATGGAATAAATCAACAATTTATGCAACATGTCCCTACTTGCTAAGCCTTTCCTGCTGCACGCTCCATTTTTAATTATATCTTGATATAGTTTCCTCACCTCAGCTTTCATTCATCACACATTAGTTTGACCTAATACATTCCTGTTTTGTTTTGTTTACTTTTATTATTAGGTCACTGAAAAGACCTAATTTTCAGGTGAGAATAAATGTCGTTATTTTTTTTTTAAAAAAATCCATTGTACAGCTTGTATAGCAATTCAGAGGAGATGTGAAGAAAAAAAATATGTTGTGACACAATAGCAATTAGACTTATATTCTCCTTCATGTGCTTTGCAGCCTTTTCTAAGAGGTTTACAAAGTAAGTATATTGTCCCTAATAAAATAAGGACCCCAGTCTGGGTCCTTATTTTACTGACTTCAGAAGGATAGAAGGCTGAATTAACCTTGAATTAACCAGGATCAAACTCCTGGCAGTGGGCAAAGTTAGCCTGCAATACTATATTCCAACCACTGCATCACCACGGCAGCATAAACTCAATTCTACAGACTGTAGGAAAGGATAGAACATGTAATCACTGCTAAAATAAAAGAAACTTTTCATCAAACTTTGACCAAGATGTCTTGACAAGCAATCCTGCCTCCGCCCACCATACCTTTCAGATCATATCCAACTACGTTATTTACATGATTCACTGACTGTGTAAATAGCAAGTGATTTCCAGTGTTGATGAAATGAGCTATCACAAAGCATCTGATTGGAAATGCCCGATTGGCGGCTTAAACCGCCGGACGAAATTGCCCCCGGAGCCGGGGGACGCTGCTGTGAGCTCCACGGAACTCTGAATTTCCGGGCTTGGGGGGAGGTCCTGGATTGCCCTATTTAATGGCGGTCTGTGCAGGACCTCCTCCTTGCCCTGCTTGGATCCCGAAGCAAACACCCGCCCGCCCTCCGCTATCAACAGTGTGTCCTAATGAGGTCGCTTTGGGGCCGAATAGGAATTTTTTGCGGCTTCCCCTTTAGAAGCGGCTGTTTTTTTGCCTATTCCACACTGACGGTAAGGATGGAATGGTTAGGGGGTGTGGCGCTATATAGATATTTGTAATTAGGCTTCCCTCTGGTCACTGGGGTTGGTAGGTTAGGGGTGGAAATGGGCAGTAGAAGCGACTGCGCATGCTCCTTTGGGCATCTTTTGAAAGGATGATGGACTGCCTCTCTCCATGAACTATAGGCTCTTACAACTTCAGGGATTGGAGAGAGGATGCCCATGGGACTCACCGGATCCAATTTCCCATTGGGATTGGAGGGTGAGCTCCTCCCACACGCTGAAGGGCGTGGCTCGAATCCAGGTGAAGGTGGCTACCTTCACCTGGTTCAGCAAGGAGTTTTGCCCAATGTTGCCCAGGAAGGAATCTGGCAGGAATTTCCGCCCCGTTAGTTTTTGGCCTCTGCAGGTCCTTTGTTTATAGTTGAATTTGAATATTTAAATTTACATATTTAAAGTTATGTTATTTAAATTTATGCTAATTTAATAAAGTGACCCTATATTTAACCCATACACTGTCTCAGCGTCTTTACTCCGCTTCCGGGGCAAATGAAATTTAGTGTCTCTTGATTTTAACTTTAACACAGAGCTTTTTACCAATGCCCACATGACTAGAATTTTTTTGTTCATTAACTTGACTGCATTTCAGAATTCAAAAGGAGGCTTGTATGATAAATTGCAGTCGATTAATCAAGACCAACCAATCAATATGTCTTCAGATACTGAACAAAACTTTCAGACTTGTGCTGGAGCCCATCCTCAGGGTACTTCTCTTTAGCCGGGGGGGGGTGTTTTGGGCTATTCTCTGTGTTGTGTTTAAATGTTGCCTGGTTGTATGTATGGCTTTTTAGTTATTGATTGGGGTATTGGTGGCTGGCTGTTAAATCCCCAGCTATTGTTTCCTTATGCTACCAAGCTCTAGCTTCGTAAGGACTTGATAAGCTGCTGGTAAATCAGCACTCCTATACTTTTCTCTCTTTAAATACTATTCCATGTAACAATAGGAAAAGCACACGTTTTAAATGCTAATGCTAAATTATCATTTTATTTGTTTAGTTTTCACTTAGAACCTTGCATCCCAAATAGGGAAGCTTTAAGATGACTGGACTTCAACGCCCAGAATTCCCCAAACCACTATAGTCATTGATAAAAATTTGAAGACTTCAGTTCTTAGAATTTATTCTATCTCAATAAGTGTACGGTATAAATATACTGCTCAAAAAAATAAAGGGAACATCCTAGATCTCAATGAATGAAATATTCTAATTGAATAATTTGTTCTGTACAAATTTGAATGTGCACAACAGCATGTGAAATTGATTGTCAATCAGTGTAGCTTCCTAAGTGGACAGTTTGATTTCACAAACGTTTGATTTATTTGGAGTTATATTGTGTTTTTTAAGTGTTCCCTTTATTTTTTTGAGCAGTGTATATTAAGTGTATATTAAGTGACATGTTCAATATCGAACATATTGAACATGTCCTATTGTTTTCTGATATACCATGAATTCCCCAAAATAAGATCGTGTCCTATATTTTTGTGACCCCCAAAAATAAGTGCTTGGCCTTATTTTGGGGGATGTCTTATTATTTCAGGGTACATGGAGCAAGAAGAGGTTCCTCTTGCTATCTTACCTGATTTCCAGCTCTGTCTCCCTAACTTTAACCAGAGGAAATTGTATTTTCGTGAGGAAGGCTTATTTTGGGGAAAGGGTTTATTTTTTATGGAGGTCTTATTTTCAGGGAAAAAAAAACCTTTATTTGTATTGCATTTATTTTATTTTATTTATTTATTTATTTATTTATTTATTATAACTTGGGGTGGCTCACAACAGAGTAAAACAAATCATAAATAATCCGAACAAGTTTAAAATATTTAAAGATTTTAAAAAAACCCATATACTAACAGACACACACACAAGCATGCCATGTATAAATTAAACATGCCCAGGGGGAGATGTTTCAATTCCCCCATGCCTGAAGGCAAAGGTGGGTTTTAAGGAGTATACGGAAGGCAGGAAGAGTAGGGGCAGTTCTAATCTCTGGGGGGAGTTGGTTCCAGAGAGTCGGTGCCGCCACAGAGAAGGCTCTTCCCCTGGGGCCCGCCAACCGACATTGTTTAGTTGACGGGACCCGGAGAAGGCCCACTCTGTGGGACCTAATCAGTCGCTGGGATTCGTGCGGCAGGAGGCGGTCTCGGAGATATTCTGGTCCGATGCCATGAAGGGCTTTAAAGGTCATAACCAACACTTTGAATTGTGACCGGAAATTGATCGGCAGCCAATGCAGACTGCGGAGTGATGGTGAAACATGGGCATACCTAGGTAAGCCCATGACTGCTCTCGCAGCTGCATTCTGCACGATCTGAAGTTTCCGAACACTTTTCAAAGGTAGCCCCATGTAGAGAGCATTACAGTAGTCAAACCTCGAGGTGATGAGGGTCAAATGAATAAATCAGTAAAGTTTCTATTCAGTAAACACAATGACTATGGCTATAGATATTCTCTTTGTGCCTGAATATACCTCTAGAGCAATTTTTTTCCTTCATGAAATTGTCTGCCAACTGCTTTTTTTTTTTATAGTGACCTTTGAATAACAGTACTTAGAAAGATCCTTGGTATGTATAATAAATTTGATCATTGTTCTGGTAGAAAATTGGAAAACGATCCCATTTCAGTTTGAGGCATTGGTTTCACTTGTATATTTGGAACAATCCAATTTGAGCCAATGCTTTGATGCACAAAAATGAGTTGCTCTACTTTCTGTGCTTTAAGAAAAAAAAATCTTGAAGGAGGTTTTTTGACATTTATCTATCTATCTATCTATCTATCTATCTATCTATCTATCTATCTATCTATCTATCTATTTTGTCCAATACACAATGAGGGTTTTAGTGATGAAGGTTATAGAGGAGATACTCATAGTAAAATATATCTAAGAAGGAATAGAAAAGAAGGTATAGTAAGAGAACATATCAATGAACGAATAGAAGAAGAGATGTAGGAATAGAAGAAAGGTATAGGAGATATAGGAGAGCAATAGGACAGGGGACGGAAGGCACTCTAGTGCACTTGTACTCGCCCCTTACTGACCTCTTAGGAATCTGGATAGGTCAACCGTAGATAATCTAAGGGTAAAGTGTTGGGGGTTTGGGGATGACACTATGGAATCTGTAATGAATTCCACGTTTCAACAACTCGGTTACTGAAGTCATATTTTCTACAGTCAAGTTTGGAGCGGTTAATATTAAGTTTAAATCTGTTGTGTGCTCTTGTGTTGTTGTGGTTGAAGCTGAAGTCATTGCCGACAGGCAGGACGTTGCAGCATATGATCTTGTGGGCAATACTTAGATCTTGTTTAAGGTGTCTTAGTTCTAGGCTTTCTAGGCCCAGGATTGAAAGTCTAGTCTCGTAGGGTATTATATTTCGAGTGGAGGAGTGAAGGGCTCTTCTGGTGAAGTATCTTTGGACATTGTCAAGGGTGTTAACGTCTGAGATGCGATATGGGTTCCAAACAGATGACCTCACTAGCCATTTCTCTCAACTGGAATATCTTCCTTGCCTGCAAGTTGCAACCCATCAGATTTGACACTCAGAAGGAAAACGGTTGGTACTTTCCTTCAAAGGGTTACTCGGCTTGAAGCTGTTGTCAGTTTGATATATGCCTTCAAACTTCCACACCTCCTTAATTTGAAATGCCTTTAATGCAATAACATTTTGAAAATTATTTCTCTTTCACTGTTGTGCCCATTAAATATTAAATGCACCATCAGCAAATGGAAAGCAATGATTAGTTCTTGAACATTCTGCCATCTTGCCAGGTCAAGCGATCCAGCTGTTAAGGAATGTGCTCATTACAGTTAACGGCAATAACATTCATCACATTATGGTAATCAGATTAGATAGCTAGGTGTTGCTGATAAGTGTAGCAATCGGGATGAAGCTCTCCCCTGAACGAAAAACATTTCCTCAGCTGGCAGGGGGGGGGGAAGACATCTCCAAGAACAAATTAGACCAAAGGACCAGCTCTGCTTTATTTTTGTTCTTTGCATTTCTAAGTAACAATGTTTGAAAGATCTTTTTATTGTTTCTATTGAAGAAATATCTCTCTCTCTAAGAAATAAATAAATCAAGGCTGGAAAAACTATATTTACCCATAGACTTGAAGTACAGATTCTTCCTCCCTGTCCTCATTTAAAAACAACTGTTACAATCTTACAATCACCACACATTTTCTTTCTTTCTTTCTTTCTTTCTTTCTTTCTTTCTTTCTTTCTTTCTTTCTTTCTTTCTTTCTTTCTTTCCATCAATCTATTATCTGCCTGCCTGCCTGCCTGCCTGCCTGCCTGCCTGCCTGCCTGCCTGCCTGCCTGCCTATCTATCTATCTATCTATCTATCTATCTATCTATCTATCTATCCATCCATCGATCCATCGATCCATCGATCTATCATCTGCCTGCCTGCCTGCCTGCCTGCCTGCCTGCCTGCCTGCCTGCCTGCCTGCCTGCCTGCCTGCCTGCCTGCCTATCTATCTATCTATCTATCTATCTATCTATCTATCTATCTATCTATCGATCCATCGATCCATCATCTGTCTGTCTTTCTGTCTGACTGTCTGTCTGTCTGTCTGTCTGTCTGTCTGTCTGTCTGTCTGTCTGTCTATCTATCTATCTATCTATCTATCTATCTATCTATCTATCTATCCGTCCATCCAATATCAACTTAGAAGGGATGGATTTTATTTTCAAAAAGCTCAGAAGAAAAGTTATATATCTTCTTTCTCATACATCCCAACGGCCAGTTAGCTCCCACAGAGTCGGCCTTCTCCAGGTCCCGTCAGCCAGGCGATGTCGTCTGGTGGAGCCTAGGGGAAGAGCCTTCACTGTGGTGGCCCCGGCCCTCTAGAATGAACTCCCTCCAGAGATACCTACTTCATACTCCCTCCTGGTCTTTCCCAAAGCTTTGAAGATTTATCTTTGCCAACGGGCATGGGGACCATAAGCAGTGAGGTTGGCTCCAGCTGATGCTGTGAGTGATTGGACTGAATGAATGTGGACGACTTTGTTGAGGTAGATGGTGTTTTTAGCATTTTATTAGTTTTGCAACATTTTCAAAATAATTAGATTTCTACACATGTATTGCATTGTATTTATTCTGCTGTACGCTGCCCTGAGTCAGTTGAGAAGGGTGGCACATATGAGTTATTTATTTCATATAACATATAGCATTTGGGGTGTTTATTTTATAGCTATACACCTTAAGTCAAATCAAAGTGAGAGGGATTGTTATATTAATTGAATCAATCAATAGCACTTCAGTAAGATCATTCCAAAGAGAGCTCCATCCATCAGAATATCTCCATTAACATGCTAAATTATGACTTGTTACTTGGTTTAAATGGATTGACCTATTCATTTTTTTTTAAAAAAATCATTAAATGTCTATATCTGTTTTTTATTTTGTTTTTGTTTTCTCTATTGGTTGATGGCACAGGCTGTTTGAAGAATTACCCTTACAAATACTTAGTAGAGCTCCAAGATTCTGGTTCCATATTGCTGAGAAAAAGTGAAAGGGAATAAAATGGGTTGCTATTTCAACTTTATTCTATCTACCTACCATTCCATTCAGGTTATATGCCACTTTTTCATAGTAGTTGAAAATGGGAAAGCATTTTACAGAATATAATAAAACTCAAACATAAAATGCAGCCATAAATTAAGCATGGGTGCTGAATGTGTTCATTTTTTTCCATTGGAAAAAATAGCTTTGCTTTCTCAGTCCTCGGATTTTATTCCAGAGCATAAAACAAAGTTTTCACTTTCCATCCTTTTGGAGTCATGGCTGACGAGTTTATTTTCACATTATTTTGAACTAGGGGGCAATGGATAGTTTGTGTTTTCAGTTAGACAGGAGGCAGCCTGTCAGTTTAGAAGAATTTCAAATGGTTGGAAAAGTATCTTTACTTGTTAGTACTGTGTGTATAACTAGTTGGGTTTTCCAATATATAACTTAAACCAGCAACGTATGGTTAAAGGAATCAGCACATTTCACCAGAAGAGCCCTTCACTCCTCCACTCGAAACAGAATATCCTACGAAAATAGACTAACAATCCTGGGCCTAGAAAGCCTAGAACTACGGCGCGTAAAACACGATTTGAGTATTGCCCACAAGATCATATGCTGCAATGTCCTACCGGTCAATGACTACTTCAGCTTCAACCGCAACAACACAAGAGCACGCAACAGATTCAAACTTAATACGAACAGCTCCAAACTTGACTGTAAAAAAATATGATTTCAACAATCGAGTTATCGAAGCGTGGAACTCATTGCCGGACTCAGTAGTGTCAACCCCTAACCCCCAACATTTCTCCCTTAGACTCTCCACGATTGACCTCTCCAGGTTCCTAAGAGGCCAGTAAGGGGCGTACATAAGTGCACTGGTGTGCCTTTCGTCCCCTGTCCAATTGTCTTTCCTTTCTCTCACTTATCATATATATATTTTGTCTTTCATATATCCTCTCCTCTAAGTTCACTTTACCCTTATATATATTACTACATGTCTATTTTTCTTCCTATGTATTTGTGATTTGGACAAATGAATAAATAAAAATAAAAATTACTGCTCTACTGCTTTAAGGGCTGGTGGTGCAATCAACAATAATTGGGAGTCAGTAGGGTCTCTCTTTCTCAGAGCCTAGAGCAGGGATAGGCAAAGTTAGCTCTTCTATGACATGTGGACTTCAACTCCCAGAATTCCTGAGCTAGCATGATTGACTCAGGAAGTCTGGGAGTTGAAGTCCACAAGTCATAGAAGAGGCAACTTTCCCTACCCCTGGCCTAGAGCTTTGAGACTCTCCTTTATGCTGATTTGTCTATAGGACTATTCTACTGTAAGGACTACTGTGTGTAGTAAGTGTACTATGTGTTCTAATGCTTGTATATGTATTGAGTAAGGTTTTCATTGTGATATGTATTGAGAATATTGATTGCTGTATTTGTGAAAGAATAGGATTTTTTATTTTTCAATTATTTATTTATTGGATTTATATGCCGCCCCTCTTGGAGGACTTGGGGCAGTTTACAACATATTGAGAAACACAATATACAGTACAAATATCTAAAATCCAACTAATTTAGCTAATTGAATTAAAAACCTTATTAGCATTTTAAAAAATCACTCCTTTCCATTCAGAAACAGACATACCTATACTCGTTGGTCAGAAAGACGGGTCTGTCTATATGTGTGTTTTTGTGCACATGTGAAGGTGAACTTGAAAGTTATGCTTAATAGGGTTTCCGTGGCCAAATAATGTTGTTTCATTGGGATATCTTTGCATTTTGCTATATTGAACATAGAACGATAGAGTTGGAAGACTTGGAGGACTTCTAATCTAGCAATAGCAATAGCATTTAGAAATAGATACTGCTTCATAGTACTTTTCCAGCCCACTTTAAGCGGTTTACAGAATCAGTCTCTTGCCCCCAACAATCTGGGTCCTCATTTTACCCACTTCGGAAGGATGGAAGGCTGAGTCAACCTTGAGCCGGTGGTGTATGTATGAAGATTTATTTGTTTTTTGATTTGATTTGATTTGATTTGATTTGATTTGATTTGATT
This sequence comes from Erythrolamprus reginae, assembly GCF_031021105.1. Classification (NCBI taxonomy): domain Eukaryota; kingdom Metazoa; phylum Chordata; class Lepidosauria; order Squamata; family Dipsadidae; genus Erythrolamprus; species Erythrolamprus reginae. The sequence continues at coordinate 16,582,052 of NC_091958.1, read as the reverse complement.
TGATTTGATTTGATTTGATTTGATTTGATTTGATTTGATTTGATTTGATTTGATTTGATTTGATTTGATTTGATTTGATTTGATTTGATTTGATTTGATTTGATTTGATTTGATTTGATTTGATTTGATTTGATTTGATTTGATTTGATTTGATTTGATTTGATTTGATTTGATTTGATTTGATTTGATTTGATTTGATTTGATTTGATTTGAACGCCGCCCCTCTCCGCAGACTCGGGGCGGCTAATGTATGATACAAGAAGAAGAAAAATATATATTGCAGAATTGGAGCTTAGCAAATGTTATTACATCTGTGCCCTCTTCCCACCCATCCTGCTTTCACTTAATATTTAGTGACATTGTTATGTGAATTATAACCTCAATAACTAGCAACGGTTTTGTTGTCAGTGCTCTTGCAGCTAAATGACTCTTCTCGGATGGGTGGCACTTAGAAATGCAGTCTGGCCGGAATTAGATTTTATCTACAGTACCGAGTCTTAACTTTTTTTTCCTTTATGCAGATCACTATTTTTGCAGACCAATATGCATATCCGAGCAGTTTTCAACATTTCTGACATTGCCTATAGCCGATGGGAATCAAACTTATATATCAAGGTAGGCATCTATTTCTAATAATGTATTGTGGCTGCTTACAAATATATCGCACTTGTCATAGTAGATTGTCATGCATTATTATGAGTAATAACATAATATGATGCTTCTATATTTGTAAGAGATACATAGTCTCTGATGGACCGTACACTAGGAAATGTTGGTCCAAAGGAAGATACGAGGGTTGCCCAGAAAGTAATGCACCACATTTTTTTTCTTCAACAATTATTTATTGAACACAATGAAACTTACACACAAGAAAGAACGATGTTTCTTCTACACTCCCTATTTTTCCACGTAATCTCGATCCCGTTCTATGGCCTTCCTCCAGTGAGACACAAAGGTGTGTATGCCCTGTCCGTACCAGTCCTTGTTCTGGTTATGAAACAATTTCTGCACTGTAATGGCCTCACCATCTGTGTCCAGTGACTAATCGTACTTCTGTCAACTGCAGATTCTCCATAAACTGTACACAAACATTTGTGAATGTTCCCAAGAGTTTCTTTCTCTGCAGTAAGAAATTCAATGATGACATACTATTGTAACATACATCAATTCCAGACGCCATTTTGAAACAATGCTGCAGCTACGCTATCTATCTGACAAAACACAAATTTATACACACACTCCTGACAATTCAAATAATGTATATCTAAAGTTTCACGTTTGTACCATTACTGTAGGCTGAGAAAAAAATGTGGCGCATTACTTTCTGGGAGACCGTCGTATTAATATGTATTTGGAGGCTCTAAATGATTTGCTAGTATTGAAGAATGATTACCAAAATTACCAGATGATCAAATTATTGGAATTACTCAAAGGGACGTCTTAGCTGTTTTTCTCAAAAGCATGCCAATACAAGTAGAGTAATAGGTACCACTTTGGTGGGAAGGTAACTGCAATTCCATGTGCCTTTGGCGTTTGGCAATATTTGTTTGTTTGTTTGTTTGTTTGTTTGTTCGTTCGTTCGTTCATTCATTCATTTATTCATTTATTTATTTATTGGATTTGTATGCTGTCCTCTCCGCAGACTCGGGGTGGCTAACAACAGCAATAAAACAATATATAACAAAATCCAATACTAAAAACAGTTAAAAGCCCATTATATAAAAACCAATCTTACATACAGACATACCATGCATAAAATTGTAAAGGCCTAGGCGGAAAGTATATCTCAGTTCCCCCATGCCTGACGGCAGAGGTGGGTTTTAAGCAACTTTCGAAAGGCAAAGAGGGTGGGGGCAATTCTAATCTCTGGGGGGAGTTGGTTCCAGAGGGCCGGGGCCGCCACAAAGAAGGCTCTTCCTCTGGGTCCCGCCAAGCAACATTGTTTGGTTGATGGGACCCGGAGAAGACCCACTCTGTGGGACCTGACTGGTCGCTGGGATTCGTGCAGCAGAAGGCAGACTGGTCGTGCAGCAGATTATGGACTGGTCACATAATCACAGAAAGTTATCTGCAGGCAATGCTTGCTACCTTGCCCTAGAAACAGAGATAAGCACCACCCTCTAAAGCAGGGGTCCCCAAACATGGCAACTTGAAGATTTGTGGACTTCAATTCCCAGAATTCTCCAGCCAGCTATGCTGGCTGGAGAATTCTGGGAGTTGAAGTCCACAAGTCTTCAAGTTGCCAAGTTTGAAGACCTCTGCTCTAAAGCAGTGTTTCCCAACCTTGGCAACTTGAAGATATTTGGACTTCAACTCCCAGAATTCTGGGAGTTGAAGTCCAAATATCTTCAAGTTGCCAAGGTTGGGAAACATTGCTCTAAAGTCAGACAGGACTAGACAGGGAAACTTTTGTCTTTTCACACATAATTTTAAAAAGAGAAAGGATCAATGAGTAAGCCTTAAAAAATCATAGCGAGCAGGCTATTTTCTCAGGAGCTGATTACTTTAAGATGTAAACAATAATGGCAGGACAAAAAATGTACGTGCAGCTTTGGCCTCCAAGAGACAATTACAAAGAGCACGTTTTTGACAAGTTGTACCATATGTTGAAAGCACTTGCCTTCCCAAAGCAAAAACATCTGACCCTGTGATTGCCACAAAGCAACACAGGAATACAGAGCCTGTTGTCATTTGAATACCAAGAGGGCTAAGATATATATTAAATGAAGCACTTGACAACTCCAAGTAAAATGTAATCTCATTTTTTCCACCTCATCTGGTCAATAATAAATGAGTTTTAGAGTTTAAATCAAGACACGAAGGGTTTCTTGTGGTACATTATTGATGGAACACACTTAGTCTAACAACATTTTCCAAGGGAAAAATGTATTATTTACTGCCTCTGCTAATACAAAAACCTAAGATAAATAAATAGTTTGGCTTTCTCTTTTTAAAGGAACAAATCACTCTGGATATTCTGAAGAGTGTTTGTAGATTTGTTGTTGGTGTAAAGAAATTTGGGGACATATTTTTTTAAGTTTTATTGATCATTATAATAATGGACAGTTAGTTTATTTTTGGCTCTGAGAGTATTGCATTTGCTGCTAGCATTCTAACGTTTGTTTTGTATGGCTTCCATTTCATCCATGCCAACATTTTGTAGCTAGTCATGTTCAAACTTGATTCTCTTTCTAAAACAGCATGAAAAATATTCCGAAGAAATTATCTGGTGTGAGGAACAGACTGTACTCCAAAATATACTGCTCAAAAAAAATAAAAGGAACACTCAAAGAACACATCCTAGATCTGAATGAATGAAATATTCTCATTGAATACTCTGTTCTGTACAAAGTTAAATGTGCACAACAGCAGGTGAAATTAATTGTCGATCAGTGTTGCTTCTTAAGTGAACAGTTTGATTTCACAGAAGTTTGATTTACTTGGAGTTATATTGTGTTGTTTAAGTGTTCCCTTTATTTTATTTTATTTTGAGCAGCATAGTTGCTTTATATCCCTAATATTGCTATTTTTAAGACGGTATCATTTCATCAATGTTTTAGGCAGCTCTCAGAAGATAGGAATGAAACTCAATAACTTGAGGAAATAATTCTAGTGATGGCAAACCTTTTTTGGTTCGTATGACAAAAGGTGGTGTGTACACGCATTAGAATGTACACATATGCCCGCACCAATTCCTGGACTGGACCAGACTATCTCAGGGACTGCCTTCTGCTGCACGAATCCCAGTGACCAGTTAGGTCCCACAGAGTGGGTCTTATCCGGGTCCCGTCAACTAAACAATGTCGCTTGGCAGGACCCAGGGGAAGAGCCTTCTCTGTGGCAGCCCCGGCCCTTTGGAACCAACTCCCCCCAGAGATTAGAATTGCTCCCACCCTCCTTGCCTTTTGTAAGCTTCTTAAAACCCACCTCTGCCACCAGGCATGGAGGAACTGAGATACTTTTCCCCCCTAGGCCTTTACAATTTTATGCATGGTATGTCTGTATGTATGTTTGGTTTTACAATAAGGGTTTTTAACTGTTTTAATATTGGATTGTTATATGCTGTTTTACTACTGTTGTTAGCCGCCCTGAGTCTACGGAGAGGGGTGGCATACAAATCCAATAAAATAAAATCAAATCAACCTACGTACCACCTGCATGTACACAACCCCCGTGCCCTTGTGCTTGTCCATAGACCTCACTGAAGCCTTGAACAATGAAAAAACGGGCAAACAGACAACCTGGAAGTTCAGAGAAACTGACTTCTGGTTTGCCCATTGTGCTGTTTTTCACACTCCGGGGTTTCAGGGAAGCTTCCCTGAAGCCTCCGGAGGGCAAAACGGCCTTCCCCAAGGATGAAAATCAGCTGGCCAGTGCAAGCATGTGAGCTGGAGAAGATGGCAGTGATGGAGAACCTATGGCATGAGTACCACAGGTGTTACGCAAAGCCATATCTGCTGGCAGGTGAGCCATTGCCTTAGCTCAGCTCCAACGTGCATGTGTGTGCCGGGCAGGTGATTCTTGGCTGGCACAGAGGCTCTTGGAAGGTGTTTTTGGCATCCAGAGAGCCTCCGGGGCAGTGATGGGCTACCAAACTTTTTACTACCACATTGTGGCCGTGGCTTATGCATTTTGTTTCAACATCTTTCAGTGCAAATTGGGTGCTCTGGGGTGGAGCTCCAAATTTTGCTATTGTAACTGCATTCCTGAGGGTTTCCGTAAGAGCCCATCACTGCTCTGGCGGGATGAGGGAGATCGTTTTTATCCTTCCCCAGCTCCAGGAAAGCCTTTGGAGCCTGAAGAGGGTGAAACACGAGCCTTCTGAGCTCACCAGAAGTTGGGAAATAGGCCGTTTTCAGCCTCCAGAGTGCCTCTGAAGGGTGGAGGAAGCTGTTTTTGCCCACTCCAGGCATTGAATTATGGGTGTGGGCACTCACACATGCGCAATAGTGTGCATGCATGCTCTTTCGGCAGCCGAGGGAAAAATGGTTTGCCATCATTAATGTAGGGCAGCACTTCACATGCACTTTGCCATTGTAGGTGAGTTCTGGAGACCTCACCTACAAAAAGATATTGACAAAATTGAACGGGTCCAAAGACGGGCTACAAGAATGGTGGAAGGTCTTAAGCATAAAACTTATCAGGAAAGACTTCATGAGCTCAATCTGTATAGTCTGGAGGACAGAAGGAAAAGGGGGGACATGATTGAAACATTTAAATATGTTCCTGCCAACATCTCTTTGTAGCTTAAACTACTTAAAATATGATAAACTTGCTGTTGCAAATCCATGGCAATTGCTTGTTAAGCAGAAAATGTCATCCATGTTCACCCATGGGCAAAATTTGAGAGATTAAAATTACGGTCATTTTATGACAATCACGTTTTTTTCCCCTCCTGCATATGCATGGAAGCAAAAATATCAGCAAAAATCGCCAAAATCACACTCTCGCGTGCATCCTCATGCAAGAATTTACTTGCTGTGCTTGCACAGAAGCCAATTCTCATGCTGACGGGCACCTGTGCCCCCACCAGAAGCATGCGCCCGCGACAGCCTTGGAGGGCACACCGGTAGCGCTGAAGACAAGCAGCCCTTCACTGCCCCTGCCCTGCACTTGCACACAGGCCTCATTAAACCCTGAGAGGGTGGAAAAAATGGCCAAGTAGGCAAACCAGAAGTTCGGAAAAACAGACTTCCGGTTTGCCCCCTGTGCTATTTTTTGCACTCTGGAGGCCTCATCATGCAAGGATGCTTACATCACGAAGGGAGGTCTTTTCCTTCCCCCAAATAACTATTTATTACGATTGCAAAATATCTATGGTGATTCTCACTTATGGCTGTCCCATACATGCCAGTGATCCCGCCATATAGAGCGCTGGTTGAGACCACATTTGGAATACTGAGTTCAGTTCTGGAGACCTCACCTACAAAAGGATATTGATAATGTTGAACGGGTCCAAAAATGGTAGAAGGTCTTAAGCATTAAAACTTATCAGGAAAGACTTCATGAACTGAATCTGTAAAGTCTGGAGGACAGAAGGAAAAAGGGGGACATGATCGAAACATTTAAATATGTTAAAGGGTTAAATAAGGTTCAGGAGAGAAGTGTTTTTAATAGGAAAGTGAACACAAGAAAAAGGAGGCAAAATCTGAGGTTAGTTGGGGGAAAGATCAGAAGCAACGTGAGAAAATATTATTTTACTGAAAGTGTAGTAGACTCTTGGAACAAACTTCCAGCAGACGTGGTTGGCAAATCCACAGTAACTGAATTTAAACATGCCTGGGATAAACATATATCCATCCTAAGATAAAATACACAAAATAGTATAAGGGCAGACTAGATGGAACATGAGGTCTTTTTCTGCCGTCAATCTTCTATGTTTCTATGTTTCCATATCTAAAACTGTTGTAAGTCATTCCTAGCCCTGTAATTGAATAAAGCTATGCCTGCTTTTGTTGTATCTCCACAACTGGAATTATGTGCAAGATTTTTCAACTCTGTGGTTTTGCTACAAGTCTCATTCCCATGCCACACAGGTGACCTCTGCCCCCTCTAGAGATGTAATATTGGCAGTATATGGTAATCTAACTTGCAGAGAAACCACAAGGGTAAATGCCTTTAAATAAATGATGCCATCCTCTGGCATTCTGCCAAGCCAATTGATAGTTTGGCTAATTTCAGAGATAATTCTGAACATGATGCCTTTCTTATTTTCCTTTAAAGTGCAAAATTATTTTGTCTCTCACCCATCATGCCCAACTACGCCTACTTTTTAAAGCCCAGAAACATTAATCATTTCCTCTTTTTGGGATAAGTCCCCAAAAATTCAGAAAAACATATATTGCAGATATATGTATATTGAAGACATAAACATATACAACAATATACAGTGGTACTTCAGTGGTCATTGTTAATTAATTCAGGGAGGCGCAATATGCATTAAAAATTATGAATACAAACCAAATCTTCACATAAGAAATAAGATAGTAAGTCACAAGGCAACTGACACCAACAAGTTTTAGCTTGTGCTTTGAGTATCAAGCAAACAATGAATATTGGGACATAATGTTCATATCAAAATGTGTTGAGTACTAAATTCAATGAGTTTTAAAGCAGTTGAGTACCAAGGTACCACTATATATAGTATTGTTTTGTTTTAACCATTTTGTTTTAACTGTTAAGTGTCATGTCCAACTCTTAAACTAAGCAACACTTGGACTAATTCTATTGCTGGGGTTCCAATAAGACCCCCAACAAAAGAAGACTCCAGGGTTAGGCGTTCCTCAAAGTTCCAATTTATTAGAGATGTCGTATTTGCACATCTGGGAAAAACCTGAATATGAAAGCTTCCAGGTTTTTCCCACCCAAAAGAAAGTGTAAGTCCCTTCCCCTGCACCCATTCAGAGACTTCAGCTGGTGTAAAATGCAGAAGTGTGTGCAATAACAGGTATGCCAAGATAATGCCCATTTTACTCCAACTTTACATGAGCTGCATTGGTTGTCAGTTGGTCTCCGAACGCAATTCAAGGTGTTGGCTATCACCTTTAAGCCCTAAATGACTCCGGGCCAGATTATTTGTGAGCTGCTCCGAGTCCTCGGAGAGGGGCGGCATACAAATCCATATTATTATTATTATTATTATTATTATTATTATTATTATTATTATTATTATTATTAATGGGAGCGCCTCTGACCTCATACCTCATTATAGCCAGTAAGGGCCCACAGAGTCAGCCTTCTCCAGGTCCTGTCCGCCAAGCAATGTTGGCTGGTGGGACCTCGGGGAAGAGCCTTCTCTGTGGTGGCTCTGACTGTATGGAATCAACTACCCCCAGATATCTCCTCCCTACTGGTCTTCCAGAAAGCCATTAAGGCCTTGCTTTTCCGGCAGGCTTGGAATTAGATTGACTTCAGTGTATATATGGTTCTTTTTAGGATATTGGGTTTTTAAAATTTTATTTTATTTTATTTTTTAAATAGTTTTTATTATATTACAAAGGTTAAAAAGGAAGAGCAAATATATCTTATTTTACATCACTGTTTCAACACATACTTATAGTTGTATAATCATTGTGCTTAACTTCTTAATTATTTTGTACAGATATTCTATGTCATTTCAAAGCTAAAACATTGTTATATCAACATTGAAATTAAATTCTAAACTTTCTATATAAATACTTTATACACTATTGCCCTTCATTCGCCCTTACCCACCCATTGAACTGTTTGTAACAGTTCTAAATTTCTTTTAATTGTTGATGTGCGGCATATGGCGGCCACGGTTTTTAAAAGTTTTGTTCTGTCCTACACTTTATCTAAGGTCAGTTTGGATTGAGTTTAATATCAAATCAATTGAAGATTTTCAGAATCTAGTTTTTATTCACTATCATTGTTATTTTCATGTATCTTTTTGTTTTAATTTTAATTTTTTATCTTTTTTCCTTGTTGTTACCCATTCATAAATTTTTTCCCAAATTTTGTAGTATTTTGAGTCTTCTTTATTTTTGAGTTTTTGGGTAAGTCTGTCCATTTCTGCACAATCATATATTTTTTAAATAATTTCTCTTTCTGATGGTGTTTCCTCTTTTTTCCAGTTTTGTGCTATTGTAATTCTTGTGGCTGTGATTATGTGTTGAATCAGATAGTAATGATCTTTATAAAGTTTTTGATCTATTATGCCCCAAAGAAAAGTCTCTGGTTTTAATTTTAGTGTGATTGTAGTAATACCCCGAATCCATCCTTGAATTTTTTTCCAGATCTTTTTTATATGGGGACATGTCCACCATAGGTGAAAGAAAGTCCCACTTTTATTATTGCACCTCCCACAATTTGGCTTCAAATTTGGGTATATTTTAGCTAATCTCGCTGGGGCTAAGTGCCATCTATAAAAAAAAAATTGTATGTTTTCCTTATATGGTACTGATTTCGTTAATTTAAGATTTTTCCACATTTGTTCCCATTGGTTTAAATATATATTGTATCCTATATTTTGGGCCCAACTAATCATATTTCCTTTTACTATCTTGGTTTTCATTTTATACCCAATTATGAAATTGTACAGCCTAGTTATGGAATTTTTTTCCTGTCCTAATAGTAATTTATCTATTAGACTGTCTTTTTCCTGGATTCCATTATTTTTTTTGTCTTTGTTCCATTTCGCCCGGATTTGGGAGTATGGCCACCAGTCAATATTAATATTTTGATTTTCTAATTGTTGCCTTGTTTTGATGTTTCCTTTCTCGTCTAGTATGTGGTTATAATTTACCAGATTTTGAATTTGAAAGATATTGGGATGTGTAAGAGCTTCCACACTGGAGTACCATCTTGTAATTTTAGGATAGTGTTCTTTTTTAATCTTTGTCCATATTATCATTAAAGAATCTCTAATTATATGGTTTTTAAAATATGTTGGAATTTTGTTCTTTTCATTCCAAAGGAAACCGTGCCATCCCTGTAAAATATTGTGTCCTTCTAATGCTAGTAATCTTTGGTTTTTAAGGTCTATCCAATCTTTTAGCCAAAGTAATACCGATGTTTGATAATAACTTTCAAAATCTGGTAGACCAAATCCACCTTGTGTAACTTTATCTTGTAAATACTTAAATCTTACTCTTGGTTTTTTCCCTTCCCAAATGAATTTAGAGATAGTAGCATTTAATTTTGTAAAGAAATTTTTATTCAATTTTACTGGGATGGTTTGGAATAAATAAAGAAACTTTGGTAGAATGGTCATTTTAATTGTGGAGATTCTCCCTGACAATGAAATGTGAAGTTTATTCCATCTAATTAGTTGTTCTTCGGTTTTTTTAATTAGTGTGTCGTAATTATCTTTTTGGATTGTACTACATCTTTTGGTTAATGTTATGCCTAAATATTTTACTTTTTTTACAGTTTGAATTCCTAAATTTCTTTCTAATTCCTGCTCTTGTTTTGGGTTCATATTTTTAGTTATAATTTTAGTTTTAAAATTTTTATTATATTACTGATATTATTGTGTATTTTAATTGTATAGAATAGAATAGAATTTTTATTGGCCAAGTGTGATTGGACACACAAGGAATTTGTCTTGGTGCATATGCTCTCAACGTACATAAAATAAAATATACATTTGTCAAGAATCATGTGGTACAACACTTAATGATTGTCATAGGGGTCAAATAAGCAATGAAGAAGCAATATTAATAAAAATCTTAGGATATACACAACAAGTTACAGTCATACAGTCAACATGGGAGGAAATGGGTGATAGGAATGATGAGAAAAACTGGTAGAATAGAAGTGCAGATTTAGTAGAAAGTCTGACAGTGTTGAGGGAATCATTTGTTTAGTAGAGTGATGGCATTCGGGAAAAAACTGTTCTTGTGTCTAGTTGTCTTGGTGTGCAGTGCTCTGTAGCGACGTTTTGAGGGTAGGAGTTGAAACAATTTGTGTCCAGGATGTGAGGGGTCAGTAAATATTTTACCCGCCCTCTTTTTGACTCGTGCAGTATACAGGTCCTCAATGGAAGGCAGATTGGCAGCAATTGTTTTTTCTGCAATTCTGATTCTCCTCTGAAGTCTGTGTCGGTCCTGTTGGGTTGCAGTACCAAACCAGACAGTTATAGAGGTGCAGATGACAGACTCAATGATTCCTCTGTAGAACTGAATCAGCAGCTCCTTGGGCAGTATCTTAGTATTGTTGTATTTATCCCACTTGTTAGCCACTCTGAGTCCATTTATGAATGAGTGGCATATAAATACAATAAATAAATAAATTTAAAATAAATAAAAACAGAAGTTAGAAATGCAGGGACATAAAAAGGAAAATTTCTAATGGAAATTCGATAAAATAGACAATGTAAATCTTATTGTTATTATAGTATCAATGTTATCGTGATGAATGTTATTGTAAGAATTTTGATTACAACTGCCGAAAAACAATTCTACCCAGGCAACGCACTTTGATTTAAATGGAATTTTTACATGTTATTCAAATAAAGTAAATAAAACATATATTTATATACATATATAAAGAGATTTCCCTCCAGATATCCTTGAGGCGATGATGAAAGACCAAACACCCTTGTCACTGGTGGCATCCTATTTAAAAATATATCCAGATTTCTCTAGTTTTCCTCCTTTTCTCATGAGGATATCCTTCCGAAACTATCAGCTAAACTTTATAATGGAAATTGGAACTGCTTATTGCTGTCTTTCAGCTGCTCTATTGAGACTTCTAATGTGCTTTTTATATTGTATTCATGTTGCTACATAGTGCAATTTTGCATATCTTTTTTTTCTATTTCCCGAAGTTCTATTGACAACATGATTAGATGATAAAACTGATAATATTATAAAACATTTGGAATATTTTCAGTAAAAGCATTGAATAAGATTCTTTAATATTTAAATAAATCCGTAGAGTTGACATTTAAGCAATTTATAGAATTTAAAGACTGTATTATTACACATTTATCTACTAGGAGTAAAGCTTTTGATTACAGCTACAAATCTATTTCCAATTGCCAGCATAGTTGCATCCTTAAAACATTTATTTCAAAGAAGCATTGATTTTTTTTCTTTATGCATTTACATGTTATATAAGGTTCTCTAAGGACACTTGATACTTTACTAATTTTCCACCATTGCTATAATTCCTTGTTGAAATAAAAACTGAAAAGAGGTTCAGTTCCACAATAACAGAATGGGGTGATATCATATGATATTAGATTTATTTATTATGAATCAACAAATCTGATATTATATGATATCACCTCATTCAGTTGTTTTCGAATAAAAAAATTGAAGACAACACATGAGGAATATCAGAATATTTTCCAACAATTCAATGAATACAATCAGATGAGCCTATCTTTTCTTTTTTTTAAATAATAATAATAATATCTCTATTAGGTTTTGATGCAAACTAACACAAGAGGAAATGAGAATGACAAAGCAAACATACTTTGAATAAATATAACAAAAGTGACCTTCAATTTTCTTTATTACAGAGTTATTAAAAATACAACCATCCCCTCTAAGTGTAAAAAAAATAGCACTAGTCTATAAAATATCTTTAAATACAAACAGTAACATATTAAAAACCAGTATTTGTGAAATCATCTTCTTGAGTTCATCTAAAAGATATTAAGTCATCAAATGTAAATAACTTTATATTTAGAAAGTTACAGTATTTCTCCAGTCAAATCTAATCTAGTCTTCAAAATTCAAATTTAAAAGTCGATTCTTCTCTTTATCTGTCTAGCGTATCACTTGAAATTTAATCAAGTTATTGTCCCTAAGAAAAGAAAGACAATATTATCATCTTGGCTAGCTCCATTAATTTCAAAGTCCATTCTTCCATTGTAATTATACATTTTTCTTTCTACCTTTGGGCAATTTTGCCACCTGGGTTGGAATGACACAAAAACAAAATATGCTTTTACCTGTTTATCTGTAAAAGAAAATGTTCAGTGACTTTTCTTACAAACCTCCAACTAACTGATATAATTATGGACTGGACTTAAGTGATTGAGGGTTCGCTAATAGTAGAACAGGACAAACAAGGATAAAATTAAGACTAGCTTTCAGATCCCCAGTAAAGTTAATGTGGGTTTTCAAAGTTATCATTTAACTCCAATACAGCTCTGTTCCTGAATTAAATAGGAGGGGAAAACCTAGGAACATCACTGGAAATTTGGCATTCTTCACTGATCTGGTTCCTTAGGAAGGAAATTATGAGATAGTGTGAGATTTTGCAACCAAACATGCTTTTTCAAAAGGCAACTGGACTTTGTTTTTCCTTAAAGCTGCTTTGCTTCTCATCCAAGAAGTTTCCGTCGTTTAGAACTGAAGAAGCTTCTTAAATGAGAAGCGAAATGTCTTTCAAAAATCCAGTTGCCTTTTGAAGAAGCATAGAAACATAGAAGATTGACGGCAGAAAAAGACCTCATGGTCCATCTAGCCTGCCCTTATACTATTTCCTGTGTTTTATCTTAGGATGGATATATGTTTATCCAAGGCATGTTTAAATTCAGTTACTGTGGATTTACCAAGCACGTCTGCTGGAAGTTTGTTCCAAGCATCTACTACTCTTTCAGTAAAATAATATTTTCTTACGTTGCTTCTGATCTTTCCCCCAACTAACCTCAGATTGGAGGGAATGGGTGTGTGCACATGCGCACATGCTAGCACATGCTGGCACACTCTTTTGGCACACGAACCAAAAAAGGTTCGCTATTAGTGTTGGGTGAACCGAACCTGCAAAGTTCGGGTTCATGTCGAACTTTGCAGTGTTCCACATGCCGAACCCGAACCCGAACTTTTAAAAAAGTTCAGGTATAGTTCAGGTTCGGCGTTCGGCCAAACACTGTGAAACGCCACAGCCTGGGAGGAGAGTGGGGAATCCCATCGTGGGATTCCCCACCTCCTTTTGCTTGCGGCGCTGCAAGCAAAAGGAGGTGGGAAATCTCACAAGGGAATTCCCCACTCTCCTCCTGGGTGGCAGTGTTTCGCGGTGTTCAGCCGAATGCCGAACCTGAACTTTACCCGAACCTCACGCCGAACCTAAACTTTACCCAAACTTTTAAAAAAGTTTTTTAAAAGCGCTGCTGCTGTTCAGGTTCGGTTTCGGGTAAAGTTCGGGTTCGGGTTCGGCGAACTCACCCAACCTTCACAGCAAAGTTCGGGTGAGTTCGCCGAACCCAAACTTCCTGAAGTTCGCCCAACACTATTTGATATCACTGACGAGGAATTCTATTTAACGCTGTTGATTTGAACTGGCATAGAACAGCCCTTGTAATTAGAACCTTTCATTTCAGTCCTTACACATCCAGGAAAATATCTGAATATCTATAAGCTTGTTTTAATTATATAGACAGGGATAAAATATAGCCTGCCGAAAGCTTTCTTCTCATGAGTTTAATTGATAGATACTGGTTGACACGATTACTTTGGGAACCAGCTCTGGCTACCTTCAGATTTATCTAAATGGGCGCATGTGAGCGTGTTTAATATCAAATCATATCCCATTATGTTAAAGGGATAATCAGGACATGAATAGATGGTTAGTAAAACTGAAGAAATTCAATGAATTCCAGTATGCTTATTCGTGGTTTAAAATGTACGGCATTTTAAGAAGGATCTCATAACAGGGTTAAAAAAAACCCACAACTTGGCAAGTGAGGATCGGTGGAGAGAGTAGAATCAGTGGAGGGGGGGAAAATCAAAATAAAACAAACAAAGCTAATTTAGAACCTGTCTCATTAATCAGATCTGCCTACAGCTAAGAAAATGTCACCTAACTATGCCTTTGCCTTTTCCCTTGCATGCTGTTGATGAAGATACTGACGTACAAAACAGCAGTAATTGGATTTCTGATTGTGGGCAATGGCAAAATGAAATAAAATAAAAAGCAATGAATTGGAATGTGCTTTGTGGCTGACCTCTGGGAAGAATGCCTGAGGCCTTTGCTTGCCTGGTACTCTGCCATTATTAATGGCCATTGTTCACTTTGTTAAACTACTCAGAGTCCATTTTCTATTTAAATCACATTGCAATAATACATGGACTTGAGTGAGTTGCTATAGCTCCTAAGAGCTCTCTTTTTAGGAGGTACATTTCAGAAATCTAGTTACAGTCTTTTTTGTTGTTGTTGTTGTTGTTTCCTGGAGCATTCTCAGAAGGATGCATGAACCAGTTCATATCGTGTTTAATGTTGAGGACAACATTAAAGAGAGGAAATAGTTACTCTCGTACTAATTCAGCCAATAGAGTCCTGCTCTTAAGTCATTTTATGGAGACTTGGAGAGGTCATTTATTTATTTCCTTACTCACAAATGGCTTGATGGGTTGGAGAAATGTGAAAGGCTGCACACAGATCACCAGAAATGGTGCCACTCATGTTCTAATTGGCATAACAAAACTGCAGAGTGCAATTCAAGAGCTTCAAAGGCTAACAAAAAGTTTAGTGATATTTATTTATTTATTTGTTTGTTTATTTTATTAATTAGATTTGTATGACGCCCTTCTCCGAGGACTTGGGCGGCTCCCAGCATATAATATAACAATACAGTACAATGGCAAATCTAATTAAATTAAAAATTACCATCTAAAAATCCAATATTTAAAAACAATCATACCAGTTCAATCATACAACAGACATCTCATTTCGTTGGCCAGTGTTCTGTCGAGGTCTCTGGTAGAATCCTCCCAAAAATGCCCAGATACAATTTCAGACAGACACACGTTTGAAAATTCAAAACAATGTTCTTTATACCAAAAAATGCAAATAAACGAAGCACTCTTTTTGTATAGCAAAGAGCACTTGTCTCCAAACAAATTGGTAATTTGTACAAGTCCCTTATCAGTTCTGTGACACTTAGCTTGCAGCTGTGAGGCAATTCACAGTCCTTTTTCTTTCCCAAAGGGAAACACACTTTGCTCTGGTTTAGTTTCAAAGCGGGGAAAAATCAGCACATAGAGATCAAAGTCAGCAAAGCAGGCATGAAACACCACGATCAGATAATCCTCCACAATGGCCAAATCCACAGGCTGCTATTTATAACAGCCTCACTAATTACCACAGCCCCACCCAACCACAGGTGGCCTCATTTTCTTTGATAATAATCTCTCAGTTGTTGTTGCCTATGCATCGCTCTCCTCATGCGTGGCTGTATCATTAACTCTTGTTCTGAATCCAAGGAGGAGCTAGATAATTGATCTCCTTCTGAGCTGTCTGCCACACTCTCCTTCTCCCTGTTACTCATGTCTTCTTGGTCAGAGGAGCCTTCATCAGCAGATTCCACCAGGGGCAAAACAGGCCTGCAGCATGTGGATGTCTCCCCCTCATCCACAGTCCTTGGGGCAGGAGCTGGGCCAGAGCTAACCACAACAGCCAGAGGACTTAATTGCCCCAAGCCTGGTGACATAGGTGAGTCTTAAGACTCTTACGGAAGGCAAGGAGGGTGGGGGCAGTGTGAATCTCCAGGGGAAGCTGTTTCCAGAGGACAGGAGCCCCCACAGAGAAGGCCCTTCCCCAAGTGACATTGTCTGGCTGATGGGACCAGGAGAAGGCCAACTCTGTGGGACCTAATTGGTCGCTGGGACTCCTACCGCAGAAGGTAGGGATTTATGGTCATTACCAACACTTTGAACTGTGTCCAGAAACCAAGCGGCAACCAATGCAGTCCATGGAGTGTTGGAGAAATATGGACATGACTGCTCTCTCGGCTGCATTTTGCACAATTTGAAGTTTCCGAACCCTCTTTGGAGGTAGCCCCATGTAGACAGCATTGCAGTAGTCGAACCTCGAGGTGATGAGAGCATGAGCAACTGTATGTAAGAAGAGAACCTATTTGGCATAGTGGTTGTTGGTATGTCTCAGTGCAGCTAGGCTGCGGGACCTTAGACATATGCAGAGCAGAGATTAAGGAAGAGTGTGGATGTGTGATACAGCCAGTAACAATACAGACTTAGTATGCTAAGCAAGTATTATTTACATAGGAAGGCTGAGTCAACCTTGAGCCGGTGATGAGATTTGAACTGCTGACCTGCAGATCTACAGTCAGTTTCAGTGGCGTGCAGTACAGCACTCTACCTGCTGCGCCACCCCGGCTCTGTTGTAGGTGCTGCTAAGTAATTCTCGGTGGAATGTGAAGCAGCCATTCCACAAAAGTTGGGGAAAAAAACTGAGAGTGAGATTATTATGAAATGTTTAAAAGCATTGCCTGGCAGTTTAGATAAACAAAAATCAGACAACTTGCAAGTAACAGCTTAGACTTACATTTTTTTGCTTTTAAAAGCTGCTAAATTAAGTAGGCTGAATCCTCACGGGATGTATATTTGATGATAATAAAGGCAAATCCATTTGCCCATACTGTTGTTGCTAGATGAAAATCAGAAATTGAGATTGTAGGATGGGTAGATAGATAGATAGATAGATAGATAGATAGATAGATAGATAGATAGATAGATAGAAGATAGGTAGATAGGTAGATAGATAGATAGATAGATAATAAAACTGGAAAAGGTACAAAAAAGGGCAGCAAGAATGATCAAAGGAATGGAGCACCTCCCTTATGATACCAGGTTGCAACACCTTGGTCTCTACAGCCTTGAAAGAAGGTGTTGAAGTGGTGACTTGATCGAAGTGTATAAAATCATACATCGGATAAAAAGGTGGATATCATAAAATTCTTTTCTTTATCACACAATACTAGGATGAGGAGGCATTCCCTAAATCTCATAGGAAAGAAAGTGAAGACAAATAAAGAAAATAATTCTTCTTTTTCTTTGTTTATGGAATTCACTTCCAGAAGAGGTTGTGACAGCTGTCAGCCTGGTTAGTTTCAAGGCAGGATTAGATAGATTCATGCATGCCAAATGTATCCTTGGTTATTGAAACAGATGTCCAAGTGCCGCCTCTATGTTGGTGGAGGCAGGCAGGATTCCCTTGAGTACCATTTGTTGGGGGTCAAGGGAAAGGGAGGGTTTTGCCTTCTCTTTCTGCTCAAGATCCCTATGTACAATTGGTGGGCCATTGTGTGACACAGAATGCTGGACTCAATGGGCCTTGGGCCAATTCAGCATAGCTCTTCTTATGTTCTTGATTCTACAATACTTTAGTATCATCGTTTTAAACTAATTCAAAGGCAAATCAAAGAAGGATTGACCAGACCAAAATAATTTATTTTATTTTTTATTTATTTATTTTGTCCAATGCACAATGAGGGTTTTAGTTGGTATATATCTATATACACAGTAAAATACATGATGAAGGTTATAGAGGAGATACTCATAGTAAAATATATCTAAGAAATAATAGAAAAGAAGATATAGTAATAGAACATATCAATGAAAGAATAGAAGAAGAGATATAGGAATAGAAGAAAGGTATAGGAGATGTAGGAGAGCAATAGGACAGGGGACGGAAGGCACTCTAGTGCACTTGTACTCGCCCCTTACTGACCTCTTAGGAATCTGGATAGGTCAACCATAGATAATCTAAGGGTAAAGGGTTGTGGGTTTGGGGATGACACTATGGAGTCCAGTAATGAGTTCCACACTTCGAGAACTCAGTTACTGAAGTCATATTTTTACAGTCAAGTTTGGAGCGGTTAATATTAAGTTTAAATCTGTTGTGTGCTCTTGTGTTGTGATTGAAGCTGAAGTAGTAACCAACAGGTAGGACGTTACAGCATATGATCTTGTGGACAATACTTAGATCTTGTTTAAGGCGTCTTAGTTCTAGGCTTTCTAGGCCCAGGATTGAAAGTCTAGTCTCGCAGGGTATTCTGTTTCGAGTGGAGGAGTGAAGGGCTCTTCTGGTGAAGTATCTTTGGACACTTTCGAGGGTGTTGATGTCTGAGATGCAATATGGGTTCCAAAATACTTTTATTAGAATGGCTAGAGTAGTAGAATATGAATGGCCTTCTCTGCCTCCTTTTTTAATAATCTTTTATAATTGGGGAGGTGATTATCTGAACTATTATCATGAATTTATTTCTTTATATGGGCTGAAGCTACCTTTATCTATTTGTACCTTGGTAATGGATCTTCTCTGCTTCCTCTATATTCTGGAGATCCTCCATTTCCAATCCAAGCATGGCTATTCAAACCAAGCATGTAAAGTTATGTCACCATGCATAGCTAAGTTGTGTGGTGTGACTGATGCAAATTTTATACTTTACATTATTTCACATGATACCATTGAGTCTCATCCTAAATGCCTATTTATCTAAGTAAACAAAACCGTAGATGTATCTCTGCCAAATTTGACATACTTAAAAATGCTTCCTCATATGTTCAAAGTGAACATATTGATTTATAGGGAAAGAACAATTCTCTCAGATAGCCTGGCTACAAATATATTCAAACACTTCCTCTAGAAGTAGAATGAATTTTTATTTGGATGGAATCCAACTCAGTGTTACATGGATTTCTAAGGCAATGTGAAAAAACCCCATCATTTTGCAGATTACATTTATAAACCATGTTTATGTTTCATCATACATCCTGCGTTCTAAGTTAGGTACATGAGAAAATACCATCAGTTGGAATGATTCAAATCCTATAAGAGACCGTTCAAACAGTCATGAAGATGAACAAGTACTTTCCAGGTCATTTTTTAGCCACTAACAGCTTTTTACCTTCTGTTTCTGGAAAAGGAGTATATTTAGAGTGGCTGTTTTTAAAAATCCTTGGGGAGGATTGGGGAGGAGGGTTGGGGAGGAGAGTTTTAGAGTAAAAAAGATAGTAGATGTTCTGCCGGGCTCTCTGGTAGGAGCCTCCCGAAAATTCAAGGATACAAATTTCAAACGCACACACGTTTGAAAATTCAAAACAATGTTCTTTATCACAAAATTCAAAATAAACAAAGCACTCTTTTTGTATTGCAAAGAGCACTCGTCCCAAAACAACCGGGTAGTCTGTACAATTTCCCTTAAGCAGTCATTAAGTACTTAGCTAGCAGCTGGGAAGAAACTTCCCACCCCTTCTTCTTCCGAAGAAGTGAGACACACACACACGTAGCTCTGCTTTGGTTTCAAAGGCGTGAAAAAGCAACAAAGTCCAGCAACACAAGATTCCTGACGAACTGCGATCAGATATTCTTCCACAACGGCCAAACCCACATGCTGCTATTTATAGCAGCAGCCCTAATTACTGGAGCCCCACCCAAACACAGGTGGCCTCACTTATTTCCTGTAATATGTTCTTACTTGGTCTCTTCTACGCATAATTCTGCGCTTGCGTGGGTCCAAAACGTCATCATCTGAATCAATGGAAGATAAGGGAGATTGACTGCCTGGGCTGTGTGCCAAGCCCTCCTCTGCCGAGTCACTCCCACCTTCTTTGTCTGAGGAAACTAAACTCTGAACTGATTCTATTGGCAATAACACAGGCCTGTGACATGTTGAATTTTCCCCTGCATCCACCTCCCCATTCCCTGGGGCAGGAGCTGGGCCAGAGCCAACCACAACAGTAAGAAATATATAAGATCTAGTTATCAGCTCTATGATTAGAATTACTAGCGTAACAATAGAATGGAGATTTTAATACCAAGCAATTACCTTAAAATTTAAAACATTACCATATAACCAACATTTTGATGTAGTTTACACTGGTTCTTTTTTATAGTTATATTTAACTTTAGACTTAAAAGCCAAACAATTTCATGCTTGTAATATTGAGATCCTAACTTGTAATTAATGTTGATTTATTTCTTCCCTTTTCCTTTTTTTAATACTTTAAGCTATCTAATTAGACATGATTGAATGGAAAAAATGAATCCACACATGCACACACACACTTCTGTTCAATCATGTCTAATTCTCAGACGCTGACCAAGTTGGGACTAAAACTCTCAGCCTTCCAGTTTCTAGCTCAAAGCCTTCATCGCTATAACAAACAGGCTGTTGACTGAAGAATGGAATGGAATGGAATAAAATAGAATTTTTATTGGCCAAGTATAATTGGACACACAAGGAATTTGTCTTTGGTGCATATACTCTCAGTGTACATCAAATAATTTTAATAAACTCTAATATTCCATATAAGCTCCGGTCTACTGAAATAAAACAATATACAGTGGTACCTCTACTTAAGAACGCCTCTACTTGAGAACTTTTCTAGATAAGAACTGGGTGTTCAAGACTTTTTGCCTCTTCTTAAGAACCATTTTGTACTTAAGAACCCAGTAAAATTTCCCAGGAAATTTGAGAGCAGCACGAAGGCCTAGCCAATTTCCTGCCATTCCCCCTTTAATCCCAGCCATCTGGGCTGCCAGAGGAGCCTCTCGGTGGTACTTAAGGAGGCTTTGGCAGTCTAGAGAGAACGAAGCATTTTCCTTTCTCTGGGCGATTGGAGAGGGAATAAACCTCTGCCAGTGCCCAGAGAAAAAAACGCTCCCTTCGCTCTGGGCAGCCGAAGAGTCACCAGAGCGAAGGAAAGGCACTGACTGCAAAGCGAGTGAGCAAGAGGAGAGGGGAACCCTTCAGCATGGGAAGGAAGAGGAAGCAGACAGTGTATGGGAGGCAGTGTATGAGAGGCAGCTTTACACTGGGTATATTGGAGGTGTGTGCTCCTCCTCGCAGTCTCAGAGTCCCTCTTTTTTTTTTTAAGCCTTAAAGTTTTGGATTTTTTTGATTCCCCTCACCTCACCTTCTTTCTTCGGCACGACTGTCCTCCTCCTCCTCTTCTTCCTCCTCCTCCTCCCACCCAAATTCCGAGCTTTTATTTCTTTCCTAATGGGTTTGCATGCATTATTTAGAAACATAGAAACATAGAAGACTGACGGCAGAAAAAGACCTCATGGTCCATCTAGTCTGCCCTTATACTATTTCCTGTATTTTATCTTACAATGGATATATGTTTATCCCAGGCATGTTTAAATTCGGTTACTGTGGATTTACCAACCACGTCTGCTGGAAGTTTGTTCCAAGGATCTACTACTCTTTCAGTAAAATAATATTTTCTCATGTTGCCTTTGATCTTTCCCCCAACTAACTTCAGATTGTGTCCCCTTGTTCTTGTGTTCACTTTCCTATTAAAAACACTTCCCTCCTGGACCCTATTTAACCCTTTAACATATTTAAATGTTTAGATCATGTCCCCCCTTTTCCTTCTGTCTTCCAGACTATACAGATTGAGTTCATTAAGTCTTTCCTGATACGTTTTATACTTAAGACCTTCCACCATTCTTGTAGCCCGTCTTTGGACCCGTTCAATTTTGTCAATATCTTTTTGTAGGTGAGGTCTCCAGAACTGAACACTTATGTTATGGGAAAAATTGCTTCTTCTTAAGAACATTTCTACTTAAGAACTTGGTTACAGAACGAATTAAGTTCTTAAGTAGAGGTACCACTGTACCTAGATTTATAACAATATAATAAAACCCTGTCCAGTAATTAAACCTGATGAAGACAATATGGCATGTATATTCCACAGCCACATTGAATATTTAATCAATACCTAAACCTAATCTGAAGCAATAAATTTCAATAAATGCATATCTATTTATATGCAAAATCTACACAATTTTGTACCCTTCATTTTTTTTTAAAAAAGAATCCCATCACAAGAGTCAGATTAGTCGTTAAAAGGAGAGATGTATTTCAAGGTTAATTTGAGAAATGTATTTTAGATACACTAACTTCAAGGTGATTCAGACCAAACCACTTTTATTCTTCCACATCTGAGCTTCTGTGTTAATATCCCTGAGAACTATGCAGGCTAATAGTTTTACAGCTCCATCTTGAACAGTGCTTTCTAGCAGTTGTATGACATTTCTGAATGTGTGTTCCAGCTTGGATTTAAGTTGGAGGACATAATTCTCTCTATTTTCACCCCTCCTGCTGTCTTTGTGTTTCCGAGACCTACAGGTATATCACAAAAATGCTTCTGGTGCTTTTTCCACTCTTTCTGTTTTTTATTGCTTCAGCCATTTCATTCTCATCTCTGCTAGCTGCAATTTTATGTTATCTCCTTTTCCGTCGGTTCACGTCTTTTTTCATCTGCCTTTGGCTCCACCGTGTCTCTTATCTTTTACACAGTCAATTCAGGACTCTGATAACTTCTACCTTTCTTTGAACAGTTATTGCTAAGTTCATTTCCCTGCTGTGGGCTCCCTGAATGCAGAAGGACACACACACACACACACCAACTTCTGCTTTATTAAAAGAATATATACTGCTCAAAAAAAATAAAGGGAACACTCAAAGAACACAACCTAGATCTGAATGAATGAAATATTCTCATTGAATGCTTTGTTCTGTATCAAGCTGGATGTGCACAACAGCATGTGAAATTGATTGTCCATCAGTGTTGCTTCCTAAGTGGACAGTTTGATTTCACAGAAGTTTGATTTACTTGGAATTGTATTGTGTGGTTTAAGCATTCCCTTTATTTTTTTTGAGCAGTGTATATTCTTTTAATAAAGTGGAAGACTTGAAACTTTGGGTTTAGACAGCTTAGAGCTTCACTGTTTACAATCCAGTGTTTCTCAAATATGTTTGACAATAAGCTTGATTTTGTGTTGGAAATTATGTATTGTTTTTAACTTTGTGTTGGAGAAAAATTTTAAAAAATTACGGGAAAAAAATCCAGTGTTTCTCAAATAGTGGGGCGGTCTCCCTGGGGGGGGGTGCGGAACGATGCTGGGGAGGTGCGCACCACCCTGGGTATTCTGGTTTCTGGTAGAAGTTTAGTAATTACAAATAACTCTCATTAAATGCATCATTTCATGAATAAAGCAATTCCGTTTATTTCTCTGCTCTCTTGTACTTCAACACATTCCAGACACCAATCCGTCCGTTATCTCTCTCCTAGCTGCATTCCTCATATTCTTTTTCCTGCTTCACTTAGACAAGATTATTTCCTAACTACATAGCTATAAAAAATAGCAACACTAACTAAATACAATACAAAATACTTTGGCTTACTTTAGCATGGCGAAAAATCCCTCCATATTTCTTTTCAGCAACGTTGAAACTCCACCCTTCTTCTCCACTAGCCCCCTCACTACAACATTTAACCCATCCTCTCCTTAAAATCTTCTTCCAGACCTTTGCTCTCTACGTTTCTGAATCCTTCTGAATTTAGGATTAACCCAGTGCGCTTCTGATTCTCCCTCGCTAGATCCTGAACTCATAGCCCCATCCTGTGGCTGGCCTCCCACCTGTTCTACTACCTGCAACCCCGCCCCCCCCACTACTTCATAAGCACTATCTGAATATGAGTCCTCAATATCTTCATCATCCTCCAACTGATCGAGAGTATGTACAACACTGGGGAACATGCTTTTTTTGTGCCGCAGGGAGTAGGGTTTCTTTGCACAGAACAATAGCACACAGCATAGAGTAGGAGATATGAAGTGCAGATCACAAACCCTTAAGAGACACCGTGGAAAAATATTTAATGGATTAAAAGAGAGGAGGAGAGAGACAGAGATAATGAGACAAACGTAAGTCTCCTGAAAGTTAAGATGAGGAAATATGACGAAGTGCATGTAGTGCTTGGCTTCACTGTGACTACGGTGGGAGTTAAGGAAAGATGTATGTTTACTGTGTCTAAAAATGTTGGCAGCAGACAGCATGAAGCCAAATAAATTAAGGCATCACTTAAAACACATTATATCCCAATCACGCTTGAGGTTTTTCAGCAAAAATATGCTGAATATTGCACACAAACGTCCTGGTGGAGAGTTGTGTGTTTGTGTGTGCAAAATGTTTACTTCTTCCTGGAGGGTGGGGGTATAACAGAAAATAATTGAGAAACACTGCTTCAATCTGACCTAACCATAGTACATAAAATTATCGGCTACAATGCCCTACCTGTCAGTGAATACTTCAGCTTCAACCACAACAATACACAAGCACACAAAAGATACAAGCGTAAGGTAAACTGCTCCAAACTTGATTGCAGAAAATACAACTTCATTAACAGTGTGGCCAATGTCTGGAATACACTACCTGACTCTGTGGTTTCTTCCCCAAACCTACAAAATTTTAATCTTAGACTGTCTATTGTTGACCTCATGCCATTTCTAAGAGGTCTTTAGGGGCCGTGCATAAGTGCATTACCATGCCTACCATCCCTATAATTCCTGTCCTAATTTACCCTTTGTTTCATATATTCATAATCATTTTTATATCTGTTTTCTAATACATGCTTGACGAAAATAAATTAATAAACAAACAAATAATATAATAAAATAAAATAAGTGACTGACAGCCATTAAGCATTCCAATCTTGCAAAAGCTATTATTTGTCATTCATTTGCTTTCTTTTGATAATCTGGGTGACACATCCCAGATTGATGTCTGTCTGCCAATCATTCATTTTCTTTAATTAGATATGCATGTGTGCAAAGCAAATTATATCCACCCCTTGCATTTAACAAATGTTGCCTGCACCACATGAATTGATAACATGCTTTTTAGTGTTTTAAGTGATACCAATTATTATAAGCAATGCCATTGTAGTAAAAGTTTTGACTTATCACAAACACATTTGATTCTATAAGAAAGCAATGCATAGATGTTTTGTTGACACATTTTCAGTATTTTGGCCAAACAGAGAAATATGGCAGTCACACATTTCCTTTCGTGGGAGACATTTGTGAGTTGTTGCATGCTTAACTCTTTCAAATGTTTCTCTGGGGAAAGAAGTATAGATGTGTGTGTGTGTATGAATATATGTATATATTTAGGTAGGTAGGTAGGTAGGTGATAGATAGATAGATAGATAGATAGATAGATGGATGGATGGATGGATGGATGGATGGATGGATGGATGGATGGATATAGATAGATATCTATATATGTTTTCGTAGATTTTCACGGGTACAGGTATGACGGTCTTGGTATATTCGGATTTCTTCCCGTGTAGGATTTGGAAATTTCTGGCGACCTAGTCGAAACGTCGCCAGAAATTTCCAAATCCTACACGGGAAGAAACCCGAATATACCAAGACCGTCACACACACACATATGGAGCTCGGGTAGGAATGGACTA